>NC_142439.1:27322777-27650555 GCF_059453495.1 Arachis ipaensis | reverse complement strand
CACCCAAAACAGCCCAGGCACGTGAGAAGCTTTAGTCTCAGCCCCAGCACACACCAAGTGGGCTCCAGAAGTGGATTTCTGCACTATCTATCATAGTTTACTCATTTTCTGTAAACCTAGGTTATTAGTTTAGTATTTAAACAACTTTTAGAGATTTATTTTGTATCTCATGACATTTTAGATCTGAAAATTTGTACCTTTTGGCAGCATGAGTCTCTAAACCTCATTGTTAGGGGTGAGGAGCTCTGCAGCGTCTCGATGAATTAATGCAAGTACTTCTATTTTCCATTCAAACATGCGTGTTCCTATCTAAGATATTCATTCGCGCTTAATTATGGAGAAGGTGATGATCCGTGACACTCATCACCTTTCTCAACCCATGAACGTGTGCATGACAACCACCTTCGTTCTATATTAGATTGAATGAGTATCTCTTAGATTCCATAATCAGAATTTTCGTGGTATAAGCTAGAATTGATGGCGTCATTCAGGAGAATCCGGAAAGTCTAAACCTTGTCTGTGGTATTCCGAGTAGGATTCTGAGATTGGATGACTGTGACGGGCTTCAAACTCGCGAGTGCTGGGCATAGTGACAGACGCAAAAGGATAGTAAATCCTATTCCAGTATGATCGAAAACCTCTAGATGATTAGCCGTGCTGTGACAGAGCATTTGGACTATTTTCACTGAGGAGATAGGAAGTAGCCATTGACAACGGTGACACCTTACATAGAGCTTGCCATGGAAGGAACTTTGCACTTTTGCATGCATGAGGGAAGAGGAATACAAGAGAAAAGCTGAAATTCAGAAGACAAAGCATCAACAAAACCCCAACATATTCTCCATTACTGCATAATAAGTATTTATTTCATACTCTCTTATTTTTCGTAATTCAATTTGATAAGTGAATTGTTTTCTTGACTAAGAGTTACAAGATAACCATAGATTGCTTCAAGCCAACAATCTCCGTGGGATTCGACCCTTACTCACATAAGGTATTACTTGGACGAGCCAGTGCACTTGCTGGTTAGTTGTGCGGAATTACATAGTGTGAAGTAATTTTCGTGCACCAACAATGAATTCCAAACTTATCAATGAGGATTAGTTTCAATTAGATGAGCGGGACTTGTAGCCTTTTTGCTTCTGAACAGTTTTGGCATCTCACTTTATCCTTTGAAGTTCAAAATGTTTGGCATCCATAGGAACTTAGAATTCAGATAGTGTTATTGATTCTCTTAGTTCAGTATGTTGATTCTTGAACACAGCTACTTTATTAGTCTTGGCTGTGACCCTAAGCATTTTGTTTTCCAGTATTACCACCGGATACATAAATGCCATAGACACATAACTGGGTGAACCTTTTCAGATTGTGACTCAGCTTTGCTAGGGTCCCCAGTTAGAGGTGCCCAGAGCTCTTAAGCACACTCTTTTTGCTTTGGACAACGACTTTAACCGCTCAGTCTCAAGCTTTTCACTTGACACCTTCACGCCACAAGCACATGGTTAGGGACAGCTTGATTTAGCCGCTTAGGCCAAGATTTTAATCCTTTGGGCCCTCCTATATATATCCATTAATGCTCAAAGCCTTGGATCCCTTTTTTTTTACCCTTGTCTTTTAGTTTAAAGGGCTATTGGCTTTTTCTGCTTGCTTTTTCTTTTTCTTTCTTTTTTTCTTTATTTTTTCGCTTTTTTTTATTTTTTTTCCGCAAGCTTTTGCTTTTCACTACTTTTTCTTGCTTCAAGAATCAATTTTATGATTTTTCAGATTATCAATAACATTTCTCTTTTTTCATTATTCTTTCAAGAGCCAACAATTTTAACATTCATAAACAACAAATTCAAAAATATGCACTGTTCAAGCATTCATTCAGAAAACAAAAAGTATTGCCACCACATCAAAATAATTAAACTAATTTCAAGATAGAATTCAAAATTATGCACTTCTTGTTCTTTTGCAATTAAAAACATTTTTCATTTAAGAAAGGTGAAGGATTCATAGGACATTCATAGCTTTAAGACATAGACACTAGACACTAATGATCATGTAATAAAGACACAAACATAGACAAAACATAAAGCATAGAATTCGAAAAACAGAAAAAATACGAACAAGGAAATTAAAGAACGGGTCCACCTTAGTGATGGCGGCTAGTTCTTCCTCTTGAAGATCTTATGGAGTGCTTGAGCTCCTATATGTCTCTCCCTTGCCTTTGTTGTTCCTCCCTCATGGCTCTTTGGTCCTCTCTGATTTCATTGAGGATAATGGAGTGCTCTTGGTGCTCTATCCTTAGTTGTCCCATGTTGGAACTTAATTCTCCTAAGGAGGTGTTGATTTGCTCCCAATATTTTTGTGGAGGAAAGTGCATCCCTTGAGGTATCTCAGAGATTTCTTGATGAGGAACTTCCTCATGCTCTTGTTGAGGTCCATGAGTGGGCTCTCTTGTTTGCTCCATCTTCTTCTTAGTGATGGGCTTGTCTCCTTCAATGAGGATGTCTTCCTCTATGACAATTCCAGCTGAATTGCATAGGGTACAGATGAGATGAGGGAAGGCTAACCTTGCCAAAGTAGAGGGCTTGTCTCCCACCTTGTAGAGTTCCAGAGGTTTCTCCGGCCTTAGGTGCCATTACTGGTTATGGAAAAACAAAAACAGAGCTTTTTCCACACTAAACTTAAAAGGTTTGCTCGTCCTTGAGCAAAAGAAGAAAGAAAAGAGTAGAAGAAGAAGAGGTGGAGGAGAGGGAGGTGTGTGAATAGTTCGGCCAAGGGGGTTTTAGGTGGTTATTTTGTGTGAAAAGGAAGGAGTGATGAGGGGCTTATATAGGAGTGGAGTGGAGAGGGAATTCTTGTAATAGGGGTTGGGTTTGGGAGGGAGATGGAGGTGATTGGTGGAGGTTATTTTGGGGAAGAGTGTTATGGAGAGGTGGGAAGAGGAGAGAAGAGGTGGGGTAGGTGGGGATCCAGTGGGGTCCACAGATCCTGAGGTGTCAAGGAATTCTTCTCCCTGTACCATTCTGGCGTTCAAACGCCCTCTATGTGCCAATTATGGCGTTAAACGCCAGCTCTGCTACTTTTCCTGGCGTTAAACGCCAGTCTGCTGCCCGTTTCTGGCATTTAACGCCAGCTCTGCTATCCTTCTTGGCGTTAAACGCCAGTCTGCTGCCCATTTCTGGCGTTTAACGCCAGACAGATGCCATACACCCTTTTCTGGCGTTAAACGCCCAGAGTGCTGCCCCTTCTGGCGTTTAATGCCCAGAATGCTGCTAGGCTGGGCGTTAAACGCCCATTCTGCTATCCTTACTGGCGTTTAAATGCCAGTAAGCCTGTCCTCCAGGGTGTGCTATTTTTTATGCTGTTTTTCCATTTAGCTTTAATTTTGCAGTTGTTTTTATGACTTCACATGATCATCAATCTAAAGAAAACATAAAATAACAATGTAAAATAAATAAATATAATTAAATAACATTGGGTTGCCTCCCAATAAGCGCTTCTTTAATGTCAATAGCTTGACAGTGAGCTCTTAGAGAGCTTCACAGAGACTCAGAGCTTGATGTTGGCCTCCCAACACCAAACTTAGAAGTTGAGTGTGGGGGCTTTGTTTGACTTTGTATTGAGAGAAGCTTTTCATGCTTCCTCTCCATGGTTACAGAAGAAGGTCCTTGAGCCTCAAACACAAGGTAGTCCTCATTCAATTAAAGGACTAACTCTCCTCTGTCCACATCAATCACAACTCTTGCTGTGCCTAGGAAAGGTCTTCCAAGGATGATGGATTCATCCTCATAGAATCCATCATCCTTCCCAGTGTCTAGGATTATGAAATCAGCAGGGATGTAAAAGCCTTTAACCTTCACTAAGACATCCTCTACAAGCCCATAAGCCTATTTCCTTGAATTGTCTGCCATCTCTAATGAGATTCTTACAGCTTGTACCTCAAAGATCCCTAGTTTCTCCATTACAGAGAGTGGCATGAGGTTTATACTTGAACCAAGGTCACACAGAGCCTTCTTAAAGGTCATAGTGCCTATGATGCAAGGTATTAAGAACTTTTCGGGATCCGGTTTCTTCTGAGGTAATTTCTGTTGAACCAAGGTATTTAGTTCATTGATGAGCAATGGAGGTTCATCCTCCCAAGTCTCATTACCAAATAACTTGGCATTCAGCTTCATGATTACTCTTAAATACTGAGCAACTTGCTCTTCAGTAATATCTTCATCCTCTTCAGAGGAAGAATACTCATCAGAGCTCATGAATGGCAATAGAAAGTTCAGTGGAATCTCTATGGTCTCTATATGAGCTTCAGATTCCTTTTATTCCTCAATGGGGAACTCCTTAGTGGTCAGTGAACGTCCATTGAAGTCTTCCTCAGTGGAAATCACTGCCTTTCCTTCCTCTGTGCACTCGGCCATGTTGGGTATATTGATGGCCTTGCACTCTCTGTTTGGATTCTTTTCTGTATTGCTTGGGAGAGTACTTGGAGGAGTTTCGGCCACTCTTTTACTCAGTTGACCCACTTGTGCCTCCAAATTTCTAATGGAGGACCTTGTTTCAGTCATGAAACTGTGAGTGGTCTTACTTAGATCAGAGATTATGGTTGCTAAGTCAGAGAGGCTCTGCTTAGAATTCTCTGTTTGTTGCTCAAAAGATGATGGAAAAGGCTTGCTATTGTCAAACCTATTTCTCCCACCATTATTATTATTGAAGCCTTGATTAGGCTTCTGCTGATCCTTCCATGAGAAATTAGGATGATTCCTCCATGAAGGATTATAGGTGTTTCTATAGGATTCTCCCATGTAATTCACCTCTTCCATTGCAGGGTTCTCAGGGTGATAAGCTTCTTCTTCAGAGGAAGCTTCTTTAGTACTGCCGGATGCAGCTTGCATTCCAGTCAGACTCTGAGAAGTCATATTGACTTGCTGAGTCAATATTTTATTCTGAGCCAATATTGTATTCAGAGTATCAATCTCAAGAACTCTTTTCTTCTAAGTTGTCCCATTATTCACATGATTTCTTTCAGAAGTGTACATGAATTGGTTATTTGCAACCATTTCAATGAATTCTTGGGCTTCTATAGGCATCTTCTTCAGATGAAGAGATCCACCAGCAGAGTGGTCCAATGACATCTTGGACAATTCAGACAGACCATCATAGAATATACATAAGATGCTCCATTCTGAAAGCATATCAGAAGGACACCTTCTGATCAATTGCTTGTATGTTTCCCAAGCTTTATAGAGGGATTCACCTTCCTTCTGTCTGAAGGTTTGGACTTCCACACTAAGCTTGCTCAACTTTTGAGGTGGAAAGAATTTGGCCAAGAAAGCATTGACTAACTTTTCCCAAGAGTTCAGGCTTTCTTTAGGTTGTGAGTCTAACCATGTCCTAGCTCTGTGTCTTACAGCAAAAGGGAAAAGCATGAGTCTGTAGACCTCAGGATTAACCCCATTGGTTTTAACAGTGTCACAGATTTGCAAGAATTCAGCTAAAAACTGATGAGGATCTTCCAATGAAAGTCCATGAAACTTGCAATTCTGCTGCATTAGAGAAACTAATTGAGGCTTAAGCTCAAAGTTTTTTGCTCCAATTGCAGGAATTGAGATGCTTCTTCCATAGAAGTCAGAAGTGGGTGCAGAAAAGTCACCAAGCATCTTCCTTGTATCTCCACCATTGTTATTTAAAACCAATAGTAAAGTCATAGTAAAGTCTAGAAATGTGATTTTTATTTAAAAACTAATAAAAATATAATAAAAACTAACTAAAACATACTAAAAACTACCTAAAAACAATGCCAAAAAGCGTATAAATTATCCGCTCATCACAACACCAAACTTAAATTGTTGCTTGTCCCCAGGCAACTAAAAACAAAATAGGATGAAAAGAAGAGAATATACAATGAATTCCGAAAACATCTACGAAGATCAGTCTTAATTAGATGAGCGGGGCTCTTAGCTTTTTGCTTCTGAATAGTTTTGGCATCTCACTTTATCCTTTGACGTTCAGAATGATTGGCTTCTATAGGAACTCAGAATTCAGATAGTGTTATTGATTCTTCTAGTTTAGTATGTTGATTCTTGAACACAGTTACTTTATGATTCTTGGCCGTGACCCTAAGCATTTTGTTTTCCAGTATTACCACCGGATACATAAATGCCACCGACACATAACTGGGTGAACCTTTTCAGATTGTGACTCAGCTTTGCTAGAGTCCACAATTAGAGGTGTCCAGAGCTCTTAAGCACACTCTTTTTCTTTGGACTACGACTTTAACTGCTCAGTCTCAAGCTTTTCACTTGACACCTTCACGCCACAACTATATGGTTAGGGACAGCTTGGTTTAGCCGCTTAGGCCAGGATTTTATTCCTTTGGGCCCTCCTATCCACTGATGCTCAAAGCCTTGGATCCTTTTTATTTTACCCTTGCCTTTTGGTTTAAAGGGCTATTGGCTTTTCTGCTTGCTTTTTCTTTTCCTTTCTTTTTCTTTTAATTTTTTTGCCATTTTTTTTCGCAAGCTTTTCACTGCTTTTTCTTGCTTCAAGAATCAATTTTATGATTTTTCAGATTATCAATAACATTTCTCCTTTTCCATCATTCTTTCAAGAGCCAACAATTTTAACATTCATAAACAACAATATAAAAAATATGCACTGTTCAAGCATTCATTCAGAAAAATAAAAAGTATTGCCACCACATCAAAATAATTAAACTATTTTAAAATTTGAAATTCATGTACTTCTTTTTCTTTTGCAATTAAAAACATTTTTCATTTAAGAAAGGTGATGGATTCATAGGACATTCATAGCTTTAAGGCATAGACACTAGACACAAATGATCATGTAATAAGACACAAACATTAATAAAACCTAAAGCATAGTAAATGAAATACAGAAAAATAAGGAACAAGGAAATTAAGGAACGGGTCCACCTTAGTGATGGCGGCTAGTTCCTCCTCTTGAAGATCTTATGGAGTGCTTGAGCTCCTCAATGTCTCTTCCTTGCCTTTGTTGCTCCTCCCTCATGGCTCTTTGGTCTCCTCTAATTTCATGAAGGAGGATGGAATGCTCTTGGTGCTCCACCTTTAGTTGTCCCATGTTGGAACTTAATTCTGCTAGGGAGGTGTTAATTTGCTCCCAATAATTTTGTGGAGGGAAGTGCATCCCTTGAAGCATCTCAGGGATTTCATGATGAGGAATTTCCTCATACTCTTGTTGAGGTCCATGAGTGGGCTCTCTTGCTTGCTCCATCCTTTTCTTAGTGATGGGTTTGTCCTCATCAATGAGGATGTCTTCCTCTATGTCAATTCCAGCTGAATTGCAGAGGTGACAAATGAGATGAGGGAAGGCTAGCCTTGCCAAAGTAGAGGACTTGTCTGCCACCTTGTAGAGTTCTAGGGATATAACCTCATGAACTTCTACTTCCTCTCCATTCATGATGCTATGGATCATGATAGCCCGGTCTATAGTGACTTCAGACCGGTTGCTAGTGGGAATGATTGAGCGTTGGATAAACTCCAACCATCCCCTAGCCACTGGCTTGAGATCAAGCCTTCTTAGTTGAACCGGCTTCCCTCTTGAATCTTTCTTCCATTGGGCGCCTTCCACACAGATGTCCATAAGGACTTGGTCCAACCTTTGATCAAAGTTGACCCTTCTAGTGTAGGGACGTGCATCTCCTTGCATTATTGGCAAGTTGAATGCCAACCTTACATTTTCTGGACTGAAGTCTAAGTATTTCCCCCGGACCATTGTGAGCCAATTCTTTGGGTCTGGGTTCATACTTTGATCATGATTTTTGGTGATCCATGCATTAACATAGAACTCTTGAACCATTAAGATTCCGAATTGTTAAATGGGGTAGGTGAGAACTTCCCAACCTCTTCTTCGAATCTCATGTCGGATCTCCGGATATTCACTCTTTTTGAGCTTGAAAGGGACCTCAGGGATCACCTTCTTCTTGGCCACAACTTCATAGAAGTGGTCTTGATGGACCTTTGAGATGAATCTCTCCATCTTCCATGACTCAGAGGTGGAAGTTTTTGCCTTCCCTTTCCTCTTTCGAGAGGTTTCTCTTGCCTTAGGTGCCATAAATGGTTATGGAAAAACAAAAAGCAACGTTTTAACAACCCAAACTTAGAAGGTTTGCTCGTCCTCGAGCAAAAAAAGAAAGAAAAGAGTAGAAGAAGAAGAAATAGAGGAGATTGAGGGGGTTTAGTGATTCGGCTAAAGGGGAGAAGTAGTGTTTATGATGTGTGAAAATGAAGGTGGTGAAGAGGGTATTTATAGGGTGAGAGAGAGGGGGTTTTCGTGTATTAGGGGTTGGGTTTGGAAGGAAAAGTATTTGAATTTGAATTGTGAGGTGGGTGGGGTTTTTGGGGAAGAGTGGGTGGAGATGATTGGTGAAGAGATGATGGGGAAGAGAAATGGAGGTGATTGGTGAGGGGTATTTGGGGAAGGGTGTTATGGGAAGGTGTGAAGAAGAGAGAGAGAGAGAGAGAGAGAGAGAGAGAGAGAGAGAGAGAGAGAGAGTTGAGGTAGGTGGGGATCCTGTGGGGTCCACATATCCTGAGGTGTCAAGGATTTCTCATCCCTGCACCATTTTGTCATGTAAACGCCCCTTCGAGTTCCAATCCTAGCGTTATGCCATTTTTTATGCTGTTTTTCATTCTATTTTTTCTTTTTCAGTTGTTTTTGTGACTTCACATTATCATTAACCTAAAGAAAACATAAAATAACAATAGAAAATAGAAATTTAACATAGATAGATAAAAATTGGGTTGCCTCCTAACAAGCGCTTCTTTAATGTCAATAGCTTGACAGTGGGCTCTTATGGAGCCTCACATATACTCAGAGCATGATGATGGCCTCCCAACACCAAACTTAGAGTTTGAGAGAAGCTTTTCATGCTTCCTTTCCATGGTTACAGAGGGAGATCCTTGAGCCTTAAACACAAGGTAGTCCTCATTCACTTGAAGGACCAACTCTCCTCTGTCAACATCACTCACAGCTTTTGCTGTGGCTAGGAAGGGTCTGCCAAGGATGATGGATTCATCCATATTCTTCCCAGTTTCCAGGATTATAAAATCAGCAGGGATGTAAAGGCCTTCAACCTTCACCAAGACATCGTCTACAAGTCCATAAGCCTGTTTCCTTGAATTGTCTGCCATCACTAGTGAGATTCTTGCAGTTTGCACCTCAAGAATCCCTAGTTTCTCCATTACAGAGAGGGGCATGAGATTTATACTTGACCCCAGGTCACACAGAGCCTTCTCAAAGGTCATGGTGCCTATGGTACAAGGTATTGAGAACTTTCCAGGGTCCAGTTTCTTCTGAGGTAATTTTTGCCTAACCAAGGTATTCAGTTCATTAATGAGCAATGGAGGTTCATTCTCCCAAGTCTCATTACCAAATAACTTAGCATTCAGCTTCATGATTGCTCCAAGATACTTAGCAACTTGCTCTTCAGCAATATCTTCATCCTCTTCAGAGGAAGAATACTCATCAGAGCTCATGAATGGCAGAAGTAGGTTCAGTGGAATCTCTATGGTCTCTATCTGAGCCTCAGATTCCTCTGGTTCCTCATTAGGGAACTCCTTGGAGGCTAGTGGATGCCCATTGAGGTCTTCCTCAGTGGAAATCACTGCCTTTCCCTCCTATACAGGTTCGGCCATGTGGGACGTGTTTATGGCCTTGCACTCTCTCTTGGGATTCTCTTCTGTATTACCTGGGAGAGTACTATGAGGGAGTTCAGTAACTTTCTTACTCAGCTGACCCACTTGTGCCTCTAAATTTCTTATGGAGGACCTTGTTTCAGTCATGAAACTTAGTGTGGTTTTAGATAGATCAGAGACTATGGCTACTAAGCTAGAGAGATTCTACTCAGAATTCTCTGCCTGTTGCTGAGAAGATGATGGAAAAGGCTTGCTATTACTAAACCTATTTCTTCCACCATTATTACTGTTGAAGCCTTGAGGCTTCTGTTGATCCTTCCATGAGAGATTTAGATGATTTCTCTATGAAGGATTATAGGTGTTTTTATAGGGTTCTCCCATGTAGTTCACCTCTTCCATTGCCGGGTTCTCAGGATTATAAGCTTCTTCTTTAGAAGATGCTTCTTTAGTACTGCCTGATACAGCTTGCATTCCAGACAGACTCTAAGAAATTATATTCACTTGCTGAGTCAATATTTTGTTCTGAGCCAATATGGCATTCAGAGTATCAATCTCAAGAACTCCTTTCTTCTGAGTTGTCCCATTATTCACAAGATTCTTTTCAGAAGTGTACATGAATTGGCTATTTGCAACCATTTCAATGAGTTCCTGGGCTTCTTTAGGCGTCTTCTTCAGATGACGAGATCCACCAGCAAAGTTGTCCAATAACATCTTGGACAGTTCAGACAGACCATCATAGAATATGCATATGATGCTCCATTCTGAAAGGATACCAGAAGGACACCTTCTGATCAATTGCTTGTATCATTCCCAAGCTTCATAGAGGGATTCGCCTTCCTTCTGTCTGAAGGTTTGGACTTCCACTCTAAGCTTACTCAATTTTTAAGGTGGAAAAAACTTTGCCAAGAAGGCATTGACCAGCTTTTCCCAAGAGTTCAGGCTGTCCTTAGGTTGTGAATCCAACCATGTCCTAGCTTTGTCTCTTACAGCAAAAGGGAAAAGCATAAGTTTGTAGACCTCAGAGTCAACCCCATGAGTCTTAACAGTGTTACAGATTTTTAAGAACTCAGCTAAAAACTGATGAGGATCTTCCAATGGAAGTCCATGATACTTGCAATTCTACTGCATTAGAGAAACTAATTGAGGCTTAAGCTCAAAGTTGTTTGCTACAATTGCAGGAATTGAGATGCTCCTTCCACAGAAGTCAGAAGAGGGTGCAATAAAGTCACCAAGCATCTTCCTTGCATCTCCACCAATGTTGTTGGGTTCGGCCATGTTTGTTTTGTCTGCTTTCTTTTCAAAAATTTCTGTTAGGTCCTCTCCAGAGAGTTGTGCTTTAGCTTCTCTTAGCTTTCTCTTCAAGTTTCTTTCAGGTTCAAGATCAGCTTCAACAAAAATGCCTTTATCTTTGTTCCTGCTCATATGATAGAGAAGAAGACAAAGAAAGTATGGAATCCTCTATGTCACAGTATAGAGATTCCTTAATGTGTCAGAGGAAAAGAAGAATGAAAGGATGAGGTAGAGAGGAGAATTCGAACTTATGAAGAAGGACAGAGTCTGAATTGCTAATTGAGGAGGAGTGTTAGTCCTTAAATAGAATAAGGTGAGGAGGGGGAGAGAATTAGAATTTAAATTAAAATAAAAGAAAAATATTTTTGTTTTATTTTAAAATGTAGTTAGAATTCGAAAATTAGAAAGGAAAATAAAATGAAATTTAAAAACTAAATAAATTACTTAATTAAAAAGATTTTTTTTTTTTGAAAAAGTGGTTTTGAAAAAGATATGATTGAAAATTATTTTGAAAAAGATGTAATTGAGAAGATATGATTGAAAAAAATTTAAAAAAAAGATTTGATTTTTAAAATTCAAATATTGAACCTTTCTTAACAAAGAAGTAACAAACTTGAAAATATTGAATTAAATCATTAATTGGTAGCAAGGATTTTCGAAAATAGTGAGAGAAAAATGGGAAGGATTTGATTTTGAAAAAGATATGATAAAAAATATAATTTGGAAAAGATTTGATTTTGAAAAATTATGAAAATTTGAAAAAGATTTGAATTGAAAACAAAATCTCTCCTCCTTTGCCATCCTGGCGTTAAACGCCCAGAATGGTATCCATTCTGGCGTTTTACGCCCAAATTACTACCCTTTTGGGCGTTTAACGCCCAGCCAGGGTTTAAACGCCAGTTTTCCTTCGTCACTGGGTGTTTTGAACGCCTAGCTTTTCTCTGTAATTCCTCTGTTGAATGTTCTAAATCTTCAATTCTCTGTATTATTGACTTGAAAAGACAAGATTTTGAAAATTTTTTTTTTGAATTTTTATTGATGAAAAACAACAAAATGAAACTAATCATGGAGAACTAAGATCAGATAAATAATGCATTCAAGACACCAAACTTAGAAATTTTCATATTGGAGACACTAACAAATTGAAAATGCATATGAAAAACAACAAAAGATACAAAACAAGAAAATTTAAAGATCAAACCCAATAAAATCATCAAGAACAACTTGAAGATTAATGAAGAACATAATGCATATATTCCAAAAATGCAAGAGAATTAAAAATATGCAAGACACCAAACTTAAAAATAAACACTAGACTCAAACACAATATTTTTTGTTTTTTTTTATGATTTTACTAATTTTTTTTTTTGTATTTTTTTCGAAAATTATTTGGAAAAAGAAAATAAGGAATTCAAAATTCTTAATGAGAATTCGAGGAATCATGCAATGTTTGTCTAAAACTCCGGTCCAGGAATTAGACATGGCTTACTAGCCAGCCAAGCTTTCAGAAAAAGCTTCGGTCCAAAACACTAGACATGGCTAATGGCTAGCCAAGCTTTAGCAGATCATTACATTCAACAGCAAGATTGATAGAAATCAACAAGCTCTTGTGATGATAAGTTGAAACCTCGGTCCAAAAGATTAGACATGGCTTCAGAGCCAGCCAGACTTCAACAGATCATCATGAAACTCTAGAATTCATTCTTAAAAATTTTGAAAAATATAGAATAATTTATTTTTTTGAAATTTTTTTTTTCGAAAATAAAAATTAAAAAGCTTTAACATAAAATAAAATTACCTAATCTAAGCAACAAGATGAACCGTCAGTTGTCCAAACTCGAACAATCCCTGGCAACGGCGCCAAAAACTTGGTACACGAAATCGTGATCGCACACTTTTCACACAATTCCGTGCAGCTGACCAGCAAGTGCACTGGGTTGTCCAAGTAATACCTTACGTGAGTAAGGGTCGATCCCACGGAGATTGTCGGCTTGAAGCAAGCTATGGTCATCTTGTAAATCTCAGTCAGGCAGATTCAAATGGTTGTAAAGTTTTGATAATTAAATAAAATATAAAATAGGATAGAAGTACTTATGTAATTCATTGGTAGGATTTTAGATAAGCGTATGAAGATGCTTTGTTCCTTCTGAACTTCTGCTTTCCTATTGTCTTCATCCAATCATTCATACTCCTTTCCATGGCAAGCTGTATGTTGGGGGATCACCGTTGTCAATGGCTACCGTCCGTCCTCTCAGTGAAAATGGTCCAAATACGCTGTCACCGCACGGCTAATCATCTGTTGGTTCTCACTCATGTTGGAATAGGATCCGTTGATCTTTTTGCGTTTGTCACTACACCCAACACTCGTGAGTTTAAAGCTCGTCACAATCATCCCATCCCAGATCCTACTCGAAATACTACAGACAAGGTTTAGACTTTCCGGATCTCAAGAATGGCCGCCAATAATTCTAGCCTATAGCACGAAGGTTTTAATCTTAGATTATAAACCCAAGAGATACACATTCAAGCTTGTTTTCATGTAGAACGAAAGTGGTTGTCAGGCACGCATTCATAAGTGTGAATGGTGATGAGTGTCACATAATCATCACATTCATCATGTTCTTGTGTGCGAATGAATATCTTAGAATAAGAATAAGCATGAATTGAATAGAAAAACAGTAGTACTTTGCATTAATTCATGAAGAACAGCAGAGCTCCACACCTTAATCTATGGGGTGTAAAAACTCCACCGTTGAAAATACATAAGTGATAATGGTGGTCATTGGCTTCGGCCCCAGAGGGGGAACCAGAATAGCCAAGATGAAAATACAATAGTAAATGGTCCTATTTATAATGTACTAGTGACCTAGGGTTTACAGAAATGAGTAAATAATGCAGAAATCCACTTCCGGGCCCACTTGGTGTGTGCTTGGCCTGAGCATTGAAGTTTTCACATGTAGAGACTTTTCTTGGAGTTAAACGCCAGTTTTGGTGCCAATTTGGGCGTTTAACACCAGTTTTAATGCCAGTTCTGGCGTTTAACGCCAAAATAGGGTAGAAAGTTGGCGTTTAAACGCTAGTTTGCGTTATCAATTCTCGGACAAAGTATGGACTATTATATATTTCTGGAAATCCCAGGATGTCTACTTTCCAACGCAATTGAGAGCGCGCCAATTGGGCTTTTGTAGCTCCATAAAATCCATTTCGAGTGCAGGGAGGTCAGAATCCAACAGCACCTACAGTCCTTTTTCAGCCTCTGAATCAGATTTTGGCTCAAGTCCCTCAATTTCAGTCAGAAAATACCTGAAATCACAGAAAAACATACAAACTCATAGTAAAGTCAAGAAATGTGATTTTTATTTAATAACTAATAAAAATATAATAAAAACTAACTAAAACATACTAAAAACTACCTAAAAACAATGCCAAAAAGCGTATAAATTATCTGCTCATCTCAAGACCAAACTTAAATTGTTGCTTGTCCCCAAGTAACTAAAAACAAAATAGGATGAAAAGGAGAGAATATACAATAAATTCCGAAAACATCTATGAAGATCAGTCTTAATTAGATGAGCGGGGCTCTTAGCATTTTGCTTCTGAATAGTTTTGGCATCTCACTTTATCCTTTAACGTTCAGAATGATTGGCTTCTATAGGAACTCAGAATTCAGATAGTGTTATTTATTCTCCTAGTTCAGTATGTTGATTCTTGAACACAGTTACTTTATGAGTCTTGGCCGTGACCCTAAGCATTTTGTTTTCCAATATTACCACCGGATACATAAATGCCACCGACACATAACTGGGTGAACCTTTTCAGATTGTGACTCAGCTTTGCTAGAGTCCCCAATTAGAGGTGTCCAGAGCTCTTAAGCACACTCTTTTGCTTTGGACCACAACTTTAACTGCTCAGTCTCAAGCTTTTCACTTGACACTTTCACGCCACAACCATATGGTTAGGGACAGCTTGGTTTAGCTACTTAGGCCAGAATTTTATTCCTTTGGGCCCTCCTATCAACTGATGCTCAAAGCCTTGGATCCTTTTTATTTTACCCTTAGTTGTCCCACGTTGGAACTTAATTCTTCTAGGGAGGTGTTAATTTTCTCCCAATAATTTTGTGGAGGGAAGTGTATCCCTTAAGGCATCTCAGGGATTTCATGATGAGGAATTTCCTCATGCTCTTATTGAGGTCCATGAGTGGGCTCTCTTGCTTGCTCCATCCTTTTCTTAGTGATGGGCTTGTCCTCATCAATGAGGATGTCTTCCTCTATGTCAATTTGTAACGACCCAATTTTCAATATGTCTATATCGTACCGGAAACTGAGCGCTACCAATTTGTCTTCCTAATTATTATCTATTATTTATCATATGAGCCTGATTCGTTGTTAAACGCATAGTTAATTTGCGTGGTGTATTTTTTTTTTGAAAACATTTGGATTAATAGACAGAATCATTTATAATCAATTCACAAGTAATAACAGATAAAACAGTTATAAATAACCACACAAAAATACGTCACAAGTAGTTGACAACATTCGGTGATTCAGCCTTTATTAGCATATAGACTGTTAGTTAGAGCACCCCTAGATATAGCTAAATAATATCTATATACATATATATACATACAACACCCCAGGTCCTGACCTGTTCAAGAGGTCCCTAAGCTGGCACCTAGGCTAGCCTAGACTCTATACTCACCTAGTCCCTCTAAACTACTAAAGCGAGGGAAAGTACGTTCTAGGTCTTCAAAACTCAAGTCAAGTGGAACGTCATCAAAAGATAGAACATCATCTGCTACTCCTCTGCACGATCAGACTTTTCCACAGGACATCTCTCTGGTACCTCATGAAGTAGCCACACAATAGGAATCTCGTACACAGGATTTAGGTTAAAGTACGCATACGAACGGGGTGCAGACGTTGGCTGGTCTCACAGTATATACATATAATCAGAGAACGATATTCACCTTAGACTAAGAAGACTATCTAGAGCAGAATTCTCTTCTTGCGAATGGTCATCAGCGAACTATGGTAAGGTACTCTTACTTCCATCTGAAGGGGAAACGGAGAGAGAAGGGGTAAGAACTTGGGAGTTCTTAGTAGGGTCAGGGTTGTTAGTTACGTTCATTTATTTGTTTTCGATTAGCAGATGGATAATAGAATACAGTATTATAGTAAACAGAAGTTAAAAATAGATAGAAAAACAAAGAACAAAACACAAGCAGAAGAATAAGAAGATAAAGCATAGACCTAGCACTCAAGCAAACAAACATAAAGAAATAGATCACACACAAGAAAGAATGCAACAGAGAATGATGCGCAGACAAGAATGATGCATGTCTAGCCCTAGCGCAGGCCATGAGCTCATGTGTCGGTTAGCACCTGCATTCCCGACATTTATCCAGTCACGAGTTCACGATTTCCCGGATACGATTTTCCGTTCAAATAAATGTGCATACAATTATTAGCAGCTCTATTGAGACAGCCTCTGCTTTCTACTCGCAGGAAATATATACTCTTGGGAACGGAAAATTACTCTTGGGTTGCCTCAGGGCAACAGATAAATAAACAAACATCTCTTGGGTTGCATTAAGCAACAAATATATATATATATATATATATATATATATATATATATATAATATACTATCTCTTGAGTTGCCTCAAGAAAAAAATAACTTTTCAATAAGCCTTCTGCTCTTAGTCTCTTTACCCTGCTCTGATTTCTCTGTCTAATTCGTGTATTTAAAGCTTATGTAAATTTCGGTATGAATAGTTAGCATGTCCCAAGTATAGGTTCATTAAGTTTATACTGAAACAGTTTAACTTTTCATATAATGCCTAACCCTATTCGCAATTCAAGGACTAACTAAGTTGCCCTAGTTCGTTCACTAGTCTCTGTCTGTTTTTCTGTCGTTAAAACTTTACAGACTTTTTCTTCGATTTTTATCTTTTCTTCAACTTTTTATCTTTTATTTATCTTTGCCTCACTAATATGTTTTTACCACTCCCTAAGTGTTTTATGAAGGTAATTATGAGATTCTGCGCTTAAAGTTGTCTTTCTAAAGCTTTTACAGAAAGCTGCCTTTTCCGCATTATTTTATTATTTTTATTAAAATATTATTTTTAATTAAATATTATTATTTAATATTTTATTATTATTTATTATTTTATTATTAAATTTTCGAAAATTAACTTTACTTTAACCTTTAACCTTTAAAATTCACTTTTTACCACCCGTAACTTTTAATATTTCTACTTTTACCACCCTAACTTTTAGAAATTACAAAATAACCCCCCAAACACCAAAATATTTACTTCCTTGCCCTTTTATGGATCAAAAAGGTTTTCTTCATTGTTCTTCACCACACTCAAAGTGTTCTTCGTGTTCTTCGTAAATTCTTCAGATTCTTTCTTTGTTTTTACCCGTTTTTCAGTCTTTTCAGCAACCGATTTTTACCATAATTCAAAATAAATTTCCAGCCACTAAAACCCCATCTTTTTTACTTGATTTTAACACAAATTGAACCTCAATTTAAGCTCTAGGGTTTCGTTTTCCAGCAGCCACAAGAACACACATTCATAGCTTGAATTTCATCAAATTTCATCAAATTTTCACCAAAATTTCAACAAGAATTACTCATACAAACAATCAATTTCAAGCACAGCCAAACCATATCATAATCACACAACTCAAACACAATCAATCAAGATTAAATTCGTCAATCCCTACCTGGTTTTGCTGCTCCTAATTCGGTTAAATTTTCAGGTGGTCCTTAAGCACTTTTTCCTCCTAAATCACATCAAGAACAACTTTAAATCCAAAAACTCTCAACTGACCAAATCTCACTCAGTATGTTAGGAAGAGATATCTCACCTTAGACTTGCTGGAAATTCACGTTTCTTGGCCCTCAAGTCAAGTTAAGCATGATTCCTAAGGAAGAACATCAAGAAAACACATGTTTTGCATGGTTTTCCTTGAAAACCGAATTGAAATGGGAGGGAGACAGCCATCTCACCTTATTTCCATCCTTGATAAGTTACATGGTTATGTAGAGGAAGAAGAGAGGATCATTTTGGTGAAATCGGAGTTTTGATTTGAGTTTTAGTTCAGAAGAAATCAAGCTTTGAAGATTAAGTGTTCATGAAAGTTTCTCTCTTTTCTCTCTTGTTATTTTCAGCCAAAATGATGAAATGAGACAGCCTTGGAGTTCTTGGGAGTGTAAGGTGAGTTGTGATTGGTTGGCTTGGAGGTGGATTAAAATAATATTAAAATATCTCAGGTGTGTAACTACTAAAACTAGATGTATCGGAACACTTGTAAAAACATCTCTAAAAATTATTTTCTGAGCTACTAGCATAAATTACACTAGTAACATATTTATTATGAGAATAAAACATGAATAATGAGGCCTTAGCATTGCTAAAGTCATCAAAGAGTGCTGGTGCTAAGCTGCACCAATAAATTGTGAACCCGGTTAAACCTATTTTCTGTTTTTAACAAAAACAGACCAGGTAACCTTATAATATCATTCAAGAATTTTCTAATACTAATATATGATAATATTATACTATTATCTCTCTCCTCTCATGAATTGAGTCCGATTCGTCAAACAGAGACTATTTACGAAAATCAGAATCAAAATTGCCAACCGATACGGTTCAAAAACTAGGTTCTTCACGATTGCATTATCGAGCTTGCCTCAGAGGAGGTTCTAGCTTAAGGATTACATAATGATAATTAGGATTGAGATGCTTGATGATATAGCAGAGGTGTTCCCTTTACTGATCTTCCGGAGAAATCCGTACTTTCAGAAAAGATCTCATGTACTCGAAAATCAGGGTTGTTACATTCTACCCTTCTAAAAGAAAATTTTGCCCTCAAAATTTTAGTTACCTAGGAATAAATGCGGGTAATCATCTTTCATCTTATCTTCCAGTTCCCAAGTGTGCTCTTCCTCTCCTCTTGGTTCCCATGCTACTTTGACTAAGCGAACAACTTTGCCTCTTAGCTGCTTATCACTTCTTTCTACTATCTGAACCGGTGATGCTTGATATGTCAAATCATTTCATAACTGTACTGTCTCTGGTTGTAAAACGTGACTCTTGTCAGGAATATATTTCTTAAGTTGCGAGACATGAAAAACATCATGAAGGTTTGATAAATAAGGAGGAAGGACTATCTGATAAACTACTAGACCGACCCTTTTAAGTATTTGGAAAGGTTCTATGTATCGTGGGTTAAGCTTTTTAGTCTTAAGGGCTCTACCTATTCCAGTAATCGAGGTTACTTCTAGAAAGACACGGTTTTCGTCACTAAACACTAAGGGTCTACGTCTATTATCGGCATAGCTCTTTTGACGGCTTTGTGCTGTCTGGATCTTCCGACGAATCTCCTTTATCTTCTCAGTAGTTTCTTACACTAATTCTGGACCTAAGACACTAGCTTCTCCATCGTCATTCCAACACAATGGTGTCCGACATCTTCTTCCATAGAGAGCTTCATATGGTGCCATCCCGATACTTTATTGGAAACTGTTGTTGTAGACGAATTTGACTAAAACCAAATACTTATTCCAGCTGCTTTGGTTGTCTATCATACATGATCGTAACATGTCCTCTAATGTCTGGATTGTCTGCTCTGATTGTCCGTCTATCTGAGGATAGTATGCTATACTCATGTGCAATTCTATTTTCAACGCTTTCTGAAAAGCTCTCCAAAATCTAGTAGTAAACCTCAAAACTCGATCTAAGACAATTTATGAAGGTACCCCATGTAGTCGTACGATTCCTTGAATATATATTCGTTCCAGCCTTTCTAAAGTATAGTCAACTCGAATCGGAAGGAAGTGCGCTGACTTTGTCAACCTGTCCACAATTACCCAGATGGTATCGTGTCCAGTTGAGGTCCTTGGCAATCCCGTGACAAAATCCATAGAAATCTGCTCCCATTTCCATTGTGGTATTTCTAAGGGTTGCAGGGTTCCTGACAGCTTCTGATGTTCCACCTTCATCTTCTGGCAGGTTAAACATTTTGAAACATAATCAGCTACTTCTTTCTTTAAGCCCGGCCACCAGAACATTTGTTTCAAATCTCGATACATCTTTGTCACTCCAGAATGCATAGAAAATCTACTTTGGTGAGCTTCAGCAAGAATCTTTTGTCGCAATTCCTCAGAGTTAGGCACACAAATTCTTTTCTTGTACCTCCATAGGCCACTACGATCCTATCTCACAGCTTCTTCAGCTCTGCAAGCAATGGTGACATCCAGTACAGTGCTATGGAAATCGGTCCGGCTCCAGGTACTAGATCAATGCTGAATTCTATCTCTCGCTGAGGAGGAAACTCAGGTATGTCGTCCAAGAAAACATCAGGAAATTCCTTCATCACTTGGATTCGTTCTAAGCTTAGTTCACTATCATTCGAGCTAGCCGCTAACAGAATGTACCCCTCACAATCACTCCTGTCTAATGCAACTCTTACAGAATTCAGATATAAAATATGAGACAGAAATGGTTTAATATCTAAACTATCAGACGGAATAACAGCAGTTCTTTCATAGCAATCAAGGAAAACATGATACTTAGATAACCAATCTAACCCTAGAATAACTTCTAAACCACATAGAGGCAAACAGATTAGATCATGTATAAAAGTTCTGTTCCTAATAGTGAATGGTACTTGCAGGCACACTAAACTAGTCAAAGCATTTTGGGATGCAGGTGTATGGACAATCAGATCAAAGTTCAACTCAGAGAAATCTAGTCCCAACTCACGAGCAACAGTTAAAGAAATAAAAGAATGCGATGCACCCGAATCATACAGTACAGTTAGAAATCGATTCTTGACATAACCTGACCTTGAATGAGGGCGTTCGATTGCACAACATCATCAATAGTGATAGCAAACACTCGTCCTTGTTGCTGGGTTCTAACTGAATTTTGAGTAAATCCCTTCGGACAATCCTTGGCAACGTGTCCAAGTTCTCCACAAGCATAGCAGTTAGGTGATCCAAACTGGCAAGACCTGTTACTATGCTCTTTTTCGCATTGCTTACATGCAGGGTTTATGTAAGCTTGACGGGCTTGTTTACCATTGCCTTGCCTTACTTTACGTCGAGCGATAAATCCAAACTTTATAGTATTGCCAGCAGACTCATCTACCATTCTTTTTCGACAGTCTCTTGCCCGATGTCCTTCCTTATTACAATAGTAACATAAACCTATTCTGAACAGGCAAAGCCTACTACCATGATGCTTTCCACAAGTTGGGCATACTACACCACTTTGAGCTTGGTGAGGTTGACTCTCATGTCCTTGTTCAATGTCACGGTTATTGTCACTACCATTATTACGAGTTAAAAGGCTGACATCTCGGTGGTTTCCATTCCAATACTGGAATTGACCAATGGCTTTAAAGTTGCGACCTTGAGGGGCTAAATTTTGAACAAAGTCTCTTTGTGAATCCTCCCTACGACTTGCTCGAGCTATCGCCACCTTCTTTGAACATTCTTCCACTAGTTTACTTTTATTCACCAGTTCAGCAAAATTTCGTATCTCCAGCAAAACAACAGAATTCATCAGTTCTTCTCGGTGTCCTCCTTCAAACTTTAAACACTTCCATTCCTCAAAGTCTTCTGGGTTCCCTTGACAAATCTTGGAGAAAGGGCACAAGTCATCGAACTTACGGGCATACTCAGCAATAGTCATATCCTCTTGTTTCAACTGCATAAGCTCCATCTCCTTAGCATCTCGTGCTGCTCCCAGAAAATACTTTTTATAAAATTTGTCCCTAAAGATATCCTAAGGAATGTCATTTTCATTCTGTTGTAGCAGTCGCTGTATCCCCTGCCACCAGTACTCAGCTTCTCCCTCGAGCATATAAGTAGCAAACTCCACGTGTTGTCCTTCTGGAACATGTTGCACTCTCAGTGATCGTTCAATACCTCGAAACTAATTATCAGTGTCAGTTGCAATGAGTGTACCCTTGAACTTAGGCGGATTAACCTTCAGAAATGTCGCAAGGGTCATAGGTCTTTCAGGATGCCCTAAGTTGTTCTCATCATTCCCATTATCTTCTCCGTATTCATTCTCGTTCCCATTTCTCACTCCGAGACGTTCAACAGCCCTAGCTGCTGCTACAGCAGCTTCACGCACTACTTCAGCCACATTGTTCATGGTAACCATAAACGTTTCCTGTTCCCTCTCGTAGTTAACATTAGGAATTCCTTCCCGTACGCCTCGTCTCCGTGAACCCATTGTAGTCTTGTTCACACCAAACAATCCTTGTTAAGGTGATCAGTCTTAACACTTAAAGTCAAGTGTGAACATTCCCAAAATGAAAACACAGAGACAATCATGCAACATATATCACTGGGATATCCTATACGCATGAGACACACAACAGAGTATGCAATGAAGCATAGTCAGTCCACTCCCCAGGCTCTACTGGAAACGAACTGCTCTGATACCAAATTGTAACGACCCAATTTTCAATATGTCTAGATCATACCGGAAACTGAGCGCTACCAATTTGTCTTCCTAATTATTATCTATTATTTATCATATGAGCCTGATTCGTTGTTAAACGCGTAGTTAATTTGCGTGGTGTATTTTTTTTTTTTTTTGAAAACATTTGGATTAATAGACAGAAACATTTATAATCAATTCACAAGTAATAACAGATAAAACAGTTATAAACAACCACATAAAAATACGTCACAAGTAGTTGACAACATTCGGTGATTCAGCCTTTATTAGCATATAGACTGTTAGTTAGAACACCCCTAGATATAGCTAAATAATATCTATATACATATATATACATACAACATCCCTGGTCCTGACCTGTTCAAGAGGTCCCTAAGCTGTCACCTAGGCTAGCCTAGACTCTATACTCACCTAGTCCCTCTAAACTACTAAAGCGAGGGAAAGTACGTTCTAGGTCTTCAAAACTCAACTCAAGTGGAACATCATCAAAAGATAGAACATCATCTGCTACTCCTCTGCACGATCAGACTTTTTCACAGGATGTCTCTCTGGTACCTCATGAAGTAGCCACACAATAGGAATCTCGTACACAGGATTTAGGTTAAAGTACGCATACGAACGGGGTGCAGACGTTGGCTGGTCTCACAGTATATACATATAATCAGAGAACGATATTCACCCTAGACTAAGAAGACTATCTAGAGCGGAATCCTCTTCTTGCGAACGGTCATCAGCGAACTATGGTAAGGTACTCTTACTTCCATCTGAAGGGGAAAGGGAGAGAGAAGGGGTAAGAACTGGGGAGTTCTTAGTAGGGTCGGGGTTGTTAGTTACGTTCATTTATTTGTTTTCGATTAGCAGATGGATAATAGAATATAGTAATGTAGTAAACAGAAGATAAAAATAGATAGAAAAACAAAGAACAGAACACAAGCAGAAGAATAAGAAGATAAAGCATAGACCTAGCACTCAAGCAAACAAACATAAAGAAATAGATCACACACAAGAAAGAATGCAACAGAGAATGATGCGCAGACAAGAATGATGCATGTCTAGCCCTAGCGCAGGCCATGAGCTCATGTGTCGGTTAGCACCTGTATTCCCGACATTTATCCAGTCACGAGTTCACGATTTCCCGGATACGATTTTCTGTTCAAATAAATGTGCATACAATTATTAGCAGCTCTATTGAGACAGCCTCTGCTTTCTACTCGCAGGAAATATATACTCTTGGGAACGGAAAATTACTCTTGGGTTGCCTCAGGGCAACAGATAAATAAACAAACATCTCTTGGGTTGCATTAAGCAACAAATATATATATATATATATATATATATATATATATATATATATATATATATATATATATATATATATATATATACTATTTCTTGAGTTGCCTCAAGCAACAAATAACTTTTCAATAAGCCTTCTGCTCTTAGTCTTTTTACCCTGCTCTGATTTCTCCGTCTAACTCGTGTATTTAAAGCTTATGTAAATTTCGGTATGAATAGTTAGCATGTCCCAAGTATAGGTTCATTAAGTCTATACTGAAACAGTTTAACTTTTCATATAATGCCTAACCCTATTCGCAATTCAAGGACTAACTAAGTTGCCCTAGTTCGTTCACTAGTCTCTGTCTGTTTTTCTGTCGTTAAAACTTTACAAACTTTTTCTTCGATTTTTATCT
The DNA here is from genome assembly GCF_059453495.1 of Arachis ipaensis. NCBI lineage: Eukaryota > Viridiplantae > Streptophyta > Magnoliopsida > Fabales > Fabaceae > Arachis > Arachis ipaensis. The sequence continues at coordinate 27,626,426 of NC_142439.1, read as the reverse complement.
TTTCTTCAACTTTTTATCTTTTATTTATCTTTGCCTCACTAATATGTTTTTACCACTCCCTAAGTGTTTTATGAAGGTAATTATGAGATTCTGCACTTAAAGTTGTCTTTCTAAAGCTTTTACAGAAAACTGCCTTTTCCACATTATTTTATTATTAAATTTTCGAAAATTAACTTTACTTTAACCTTTAACCTTTAAAATTCACTTTTTACCACTCGTAACTTTTAATATTTCTACTTTTACCACCCTAACTTTTAGAAATTACAAAATAACCCCCCAAACACCAAAATATTTACTTCCTTGCCCTTTTATGGATCAAAAAGGTGTTCTTCATTGTTCTTCACCACACTCAAAGTGTTCTTCGTGTTCTTCGTAAATTCTTCAGATTCTTTCTTTGTTTTTACCCGTTTTTCAGTCTTTTCAGCAACCGATTTTTACCATTACTCAAAATAAATTTCCAGCCACTAAAACCCCATCTTTTCTACATGATTTTAACACAAATTGAACCTCAATTTAAGCTCTAGGGTTTCGTTTTCCAGCAGCCACAAGAACACACATTCATAGCTTGAATTTCATCAAATTTCATCAAATTTTCACCAAAATTTCAACAAGAATTACTCATACAAACAATCAATTTCAAGCACAGCCAAACCATATCATAATCACACAACTCAAACACAATCAATCAAGATTAAATTTGTCAATCCCTACCTGGTTTTGCTGCTCCTAATTCGGTTAAATTTTCAGGTGGTCCTTAAGCACTTTTTCCTCCTAAATCACATCAAGAACAACTTTAAATCCAAAAACTCTCAACTGACCAAATCTCACTCAGTATGTTAGGAAGAGATATCTCACCTTAGACTTGCTGGAAATTCACGTTTCTTGGCCCTCAAGTCAAGTTAAGCATGATTCCTAAGGAAGAACATCAAGAAAACACATGTTTTGCATGGTTTTCCTTGAAAACCGAATTGAAATGGGAGGAAGACAGCCATCTCACCTTATTTCCATCCTTGATAAGTTACATGGTTATGTAGAGGAAGAAGAGAGGATCATTTTGGTGAAATCGGAGTTTTGATTTGAGTTTTAGTTCAGAAGAAATCAAGCTTTGAAGATTAAGTGTTCATGAAAGTTTCTCTCTTTTCTCTCTTGTTATTTTCGGCCAAAATGATGAAATGAGACAGCCTTGTAGGTCTTGGGGGTGTAAGGTGAGTTGTGATTGGTTGTCTTGGAGGTGGATTAAAATAATATTAAAATATCTCAGGTGTGTAACTACTAAAACTAGATGTATCGGAACACTTGCAAAAACATCTCTAAAAATTATTTTCTGAGATACTAGCATAAATGACACTAGTAACATATTTATTATGAGAATAAAACATGAATAATGAGACCTTAGCATTGCTAAAGTCATCAAAGAGTGCTGGTGCTAAGCTGCACCAGTAAATTGTGAACCCGGTTAAACCGATTTTCTGTTTTTAACAAAAACAGACTAGGTAACCTTATAATAACATTCAAGAATTTTCTAATACTAATATAATGGTAATATTATACTATTATCTTTCTCCTCTCATGAATCGAGTCCGGTTCGTCAAACAGAGACTATTTACGAAAATCAGAATCAAAACTGCCAACCGATACAGTTCAAAAACTAGGTTCTTCACGATTGCATTATCGAGCTTGCCTCAGAGGAGGTTCTAGCATAAGGATGACATAATGATAATTAGAATTGAGATGCTTGATGATATAGCAGAGGTGTTCCCTTTACTGATCTTCCGGAGAAATCCGTACTTTCAGAAAAGATCTCATGTACTCGAAAATCAGGGTTGTTACACAATTCCAGCTGAATTGTAGAGGTGACAAATGAGATGAGGGAAGGCTAGCCTTGCCAAAGTAGAGGACTTGTCCGCCACCTTGTAGAGTTCTAGGGATATAACCTCATGAACTTCTACTTCCTCTCCATTCATGATGCTATGGATCATGATAGCCCGGTCTATAGTGACTTCAGACCGGTTGCTAGTGGGAATGATTGAGCGTTGGATAAACTCCAACCATCCCCTAGCCACTGGCTTGAGATCAAGCCTTCTTAGTTGAACCGGCTTTCCTCTTGAATCTCTCTTCCATTGGGCGCCTTCCACACAGATGTCCATAAGAACTTGGTCCAACCTTTGATCAAAGTTGACCCTTCTAGTGTAGGGGCATGCATCTCCTTGCATTATTGGCAAGTTGAATGTCAACCTTACATTTTCCGGACTGAAGTCTAAGTATTTCCCCCGGACCATTGTGAGCCAATTCTTTGGGTCCGGGTTCATACTTTGATCATGGTTTTTGGTGATCCATGCATTAGCATAGAACTCTTGAACTATTAAGATTCTGACTGCTAAATGGGGTTGGTGAGAACTTTCCAACCTCTTCTTCGAATCTCATGTCGGATCTCCGGATATTCACTCTTTTTGAGCTTGAAAGGGACCTCAGGGATCACCTTCTTCTTGGCCATAACTTCATAGAAGTGGTCTTGATGGACCTTTGAGATGAATCTCTCCATCTCCCATGACTCAGAGGTGGAAGTTTTTGCCTTCCCTTTCCTCTTTTGAGAGGTTTCTCTGACCTTAGGTGCCATAAATGGTTATGGAAAAACAAAAAGCAACGCTTTTACCACACCAAACTTAGAAGGTTTGCTCGTCCTCGAGCAAAAGAAGAAAGAAAGGAGAAGAAGAAGAAGAAATAGAGGAGATGGAGGGGGTTTAGTGATTCGGCCAAGGGGGAGTAGTAGTGTTTATGATGTGTGAAAATGAAGGTGGTGAAGGGGGTATTTATAGGGTGAAAGAGAGGGGGTTTTCATGTATTAGGGGTTGGGTTTGGGAGGGAAAGTATTTGAATTTGAATTGTAAGGTGGGTGGGGTTTTTGGGGAAGAGTGGGTGGAGGTGATTGGTGAAGAGATGATGGGGAAGAGAAATGGAGGTGATTGGTGAGGGGTATTTGGGGAAGGGTGTTATGGGAAGGTGTGAAGAAGAGAGAGAGAGAGTTGAGGTAGGTGCAGATCCTGTAGGATCCACAGATCTTGAGGTGTCAAGGATTTCTCATTCCTGTACCATTTTGGCGTGTAAACGCCCCTTGGAGTGCCAATCCTAGCGTTAAACTCCAGGTCACTGCCCATTTCTGGCGTTTAACGCCAGCTTTTCTTCCCTTTCTGGCATTTAAACGCCAACTTTTCTCCCTTTTCTGGCGTTAAACGCCAGCTTTGTGACCTTTCTAGCGTTAAACGCCAGTATGGTGCCCTTTTCTGGCATTAAACACCCAGAATGGTGCCAGACTGAGCGTTTAACACCCATTCTACTACCCTTACTGGCGTTTAAACGCCAGTAAGCTTCTCCTCCAGCGTATGCCATTTTTTATGCTATTTTTCATTCTATTTTTGCTTTTTCAGTTGTTTCTGTGATTTCACATGATCATCAACCTAAAGAAAACATAAAATAATAATAGAAAATAGAAATTTAACATAGATAGATAAAAATTGGGTTGCCTCCCAACAAGCGCTTCTTTAATGTCAATAGCTTGACAGTGGGCTCTTATGGAGCCTCACATATTCTCAGAGCATGATGATGGCCTCCCAACACCAAACTTAGAGTTTGAATGTGGGGGCTCTGTTTGACTCTGCTTTGAGAGAAGCTTTTTATGCTTCCTCTCCATGGTTACAGAGGGAGATCCTTGAGCCTTAAACACAAGGTAGTCCTCATTCACTTGAAGGACCAACTCTCCTCTGTCAACATCACTCATAGCTTTTGATGTGGCTAGGAAGGGTTTGCCAAGGATGATGGATTCATCCATATTCTTCCCAGTTTCCAGGATTATGAAATCAGCAGGGATGTAAAGGCCTTCAACCTTCACCAAGACATCGTCTACAAGTCCATAAGCCTGTTTTCTTGAATTGTCTGCCATCTCTAGTGAGATTCTTGCAGCTTGTACCTCAAGAATCCCTAGTTTCTCCATTACAGAGAGGGGCATGAGGTTTATACTTGACCCCAGGTCACACAGAGCCTTCTCAAAGGTCATGGTGCCTTTGGTACAAGGTATTGAGAACTTTCCAGGGTCCGATTTCTTCTTAGGTAATTTCTACCTAACCAAGGTATTCAGTTCATTGATGAGCAATGGAGGTTCATTCTCCCAAGTCTCATTACCAAATAACTTGGCATTCAGCTTCATGATTGCTCCAAGATACTTAGCAACTTGCTCTTCAGCAATATCTTCATCCTCTTCAGAGGAAGAATACTCATCAGAGCTCATGAATGGTAGAAGTAGGTTCAGTGGAATCTCTATGGTCTCTATCTGAGCCTCAGATTCCTCTGGTTCCTCATTAGGGAACTCCTTGGAGGCCAGTGGACACCCATTGAGGTCTTCCGCAGTGGAAATCACTGCCTTTCCCTCCTCTACAGGTTCGGCCATGTGGGACGTGTTTATGACCTTGCACTCTCTCTTGGGATTCTCTTCTGTATTGCCTGGGAGAGTACTATGAGGGAGTTCAGTAACTTTCTTACTCAGCTGACCCACTTGTGCCTCCAAATTTCTTATGGAGGACCTTGTTTCAGTCATGAAACTTAGTGTGATTTTAGATAGATCAGAGACTATGACTGCTAAGTTAGAGAGATTCTGCTCAGAATTCTCTGTCTGTTGCTGAGAAGATGATGGAAAAGGCTTGCTATTACTAAACCTATTTCTTCCACCATTATTACTGTTGAAGCCTTGAGGCTTCTGATGATCCTTCCATGAGAGATTTAGATGATTTCTCCATGAAGGATTATAGGTGTTTCCATAAGATTCTCCTATGTATTTTACCTCTTCCATCGCAGGGTTCTCAGGATCATAAGCTTCTTCTTCAGAAGATGCTTCTTTAGTACTGCCTGATACAGCTTGCATTCCAGACAGACTCTGAGAAATTATATTGACCTGCTGAGTCAATATTTTGTTCTGAGCAAACATGGCATTCAGAGTATCAATCTCAAGAACTCCTTTCTTCTGAGTTGACCCATTATTCACAGGATTCTTTTCAGAAGTGTACATGAATTGGTTATTTGCAACCATTTCAATGAGTTCCTGGGCTTCTTCAGGCATCTTCTTCAGATGAAGAGATCCACCAGCAAAGTTGTCCAATAACATCTTGGACAGTTCAAACAGACCATCATAGAATATGCATATGATGCTCCATTTTGAAAGCATACCAGAAGGACACCTTCTGATCAATTGCTTGTATCTTTTCCAAGCTTCATAGAGGGATTCACCTTCCTTCTGTCTGAAGGTTTGGACTTCTACTCTAAGCTTACTTAATTTTTGAGGTGGAAAAAACTTTGCCAAGAAGGCATTAACCAGCTTTTCCCAAGAGTTCAGGCTGTCCTTAGGTTGTGAGTCCAACCATGTCCTAGTTCTGTCTCTTACAGCAAAAGGGAAAAGCATAAGTTTGTAGACCTCAGGGTCAACCCCATGAGTCTTAACAGTGTTACAGATTTGCAAGAACTCAGCTAAAAACTGATGAGGATCTTCCAATGGAAGTCCATGATACTTGCAATTCTGGTAATTGAGGCTTAAGCTCAAAGTTGTTTGCTCCAATTGCAGGAATTGAGATGCTCCTTTCACAGAAGTCAGAAGAGGGTGCAATAAAGTCACCAAGCATCTTCCTTGCATCTCCACCAATGTTGTTGGGTTCGGCCATGTTTGTTTTGTCTGCTTTCTATTCAAAAATTTCTGTTAGGTCCTCTCCAGAGAGTTGTACTTTAGCTTCTCTTAGCTTTCTCTTCAAGGTCCTTTCAGGTTTAGGATCAGCTTCAACAAGAATGCCTTTATCTTTGTTCCTGCTCATATGATAGAGAAGAAGACAAAGAAAGTATGGAATCCTCTATGTTACAGTATAGAGATTCCTTAATGTGTCAGAGGAAAAGAAGAATGGAAGGATGAGGTAGAGAGGAGAATTCGAACTTATGAAGAAGGACAAAGTCCGAATTGCTAATTAAGGAGGAGTGTTAGTCCTTAAATAGAATAAGGTGAGGAGGGGGAGAGAATTAGAATTTTAATTAAAATAAAAGGAAAATATTTTTGTTTTTATTTTAAAATGTAGTTAGAATTCGAAAATTAGAAAGGGAAACAAAATGATATTTAAAAACTAAATAAATTACTTAATTAAAAAGATTTTTTTTTTGAAAAAGTGGTTTTGAAAAAGATATGATTGAAAATTATTTTGAAAAAGATGTGATTGAGAAGATATGATTGAAAAACAATTTAAAAAAAAAGATTTGATTTTTAAAATTCAAATATTGAAACTTTCTTAACAAAGAAGTAACAAACTTGAAAATTTTGAATCAAATCATTAATTGGTAGCAAGGATTTTCGAAAATAGTGAGAGAAAAATGGGAAGGATTTGATTTTGAAAAAGATATGATAAAAAAATATGATTTGGAAAAGATTTGATTTTGAAAAATTATGAAAATTTGAAAAAGATTTGAATTGAAAACAAAATCTCTCCTCCTTTGCCATCCTAGCGTTAAACGCCCAGAATGGTATCCATTCTGGCGTTTAACGCCCAAAATACTACCCTTTTGGGCGTTTAACGCCCAGCCAGGGTTTAAACGCCAGTTTTCCTTCGTCACTGGGTGTTTTGAACGCCCAGCTTTTCTCTGTAATTCCTCTGTTAAATGTTCTGAATCTTCAATTCTCTGTATTATTAACTTGAAAAGACAAAATTTTGAAAAAAATTTTTGAATTTTTAATGATGAAAAACAACAAAATGAAACTAATCATGGAGAACTAAGATCAGATAAATAATGCATGCAAGACACCAAACTTAGAAATTTTCATATTGGAGATACTAACAAATTGAAAATGCATATGAAAAACAACAAAAGATACAAAACAAGAGAATTTAAAGATCAGAACCAATAAAATCATCAAGAACAACTTGAAGATTAATGAAGAACATAATGCATATATTCGAAAAATGCAAGAGAATTAAAAATAAACACTAGACTCAAACACAAAATTTTTGGTTTTTTTATGATTTTACTATTTTTTTTGTAGTTTTTTCGAAAATTATTTGGAAAAAGAAATTAAGGAATTCAAAATTCTTAATGAGAATTTCAAGAATCATGCAATGTTAGAATCATGTAGAACGGAAGTCGTTGTCAGGCACGCGTTCATAAGTGAGAATGGTGATGAGTGTCATATAATCATCACATTCATCATGTTCTTGTGTGCGAATGAATATCTTAGAATAAGAATAAGCATGAATTGAATAGAAAAATAGTAGTATTTTGCATTAATTCATGAAGAACAGCAGAGCTCCACACCTTAATCTATGGGGTGTAGAAACTCCACCGTTGAAAATACATAAGTGATCATGGTGGTCATTAGCTTCGGCCCCAGAGGGGGAACCAGAATAACCAAGATGAAAATACAATAGTAAAAGGTCCTATTTATAATGTACTAGTGACCTAGGGTTTACAGAAATGAGTAAATAATGCAGAAATCCACTTCCGAGCCCACTTGGTGTGTGCCTGGCCTGAGCTTTGAAGCTTTCACATGTAGAGGCTTTTCTTGGAGTTAAACGCCAGCTTTGGTGCCAGTTTGGGCGTTTAACTCCAGCTTTAATGCCAGTTCTGGCGTTTAACGCCAAAATAGGGTAGAAAGTTGGCGTTTAAACGCTAGTTTGCGTTATCAATTCTCGGACAAAGTATGAACTATTATATATTGCTGGAAAGCCCAGGATGTCTACTTTCTAACGCAATTGAGAACGCGCCAATTGGATATATGTAGCTCCAGAAAATCCATTTCGAGTGCAGGGAGGTCAGAATCCAACAGCATCTGCAGTCCTTTTTCAGCCTCTGAATCAAATTTTTACTCAAGTCCCTCAATTTCAGCCAGAAAATACCTGAAATCACAGAAAAATACAAAAACTCATAGTAAAGTCCAGATATGTGGTTTTTATTTAAAAACTAATAAAAATATAATAAAAACTAACTAAAACATACCAAAAACTATATAAAAACAATGCCAAAAAGCGTATAAATTATGCGCTCATCACATGGCCGTGAGGCCAGCCCACAAAACGTGAATAATGGTCTATGATAGCCTAAGATCGTCTATCAAAGATTTTCCAAAGATATAAAATAAATCTCTAAAGGTAGTTTTTATACTAAACTAGTAACCTAGGTTTACAGAAAAATGAGTAACTAAGTGCAGATAGTGCAGAAATTCACTTCCAGGGCCCACTTGGTGTGTGCTTGGGCTGAGCATTGAGCTTTACACGTGAATAGGCTGTTCTTGGAGTTAAACGCCAGCTTTGGTGCCAGTTTGGGCGTTTAACTCCAATTCTAGTGCCAGTTTGGGCGTTTTACGCTAAGATGTTTTAGGCTGGCTTTGGACGCCATTTTGGGCCATCAAATCTCGAGCAAAGTATGGACTATTATCTATTTCTGGAAAGCCCAAGATGTCTACTTTCCAACGCAATTGAGAGCGTGCCAATTGGGCTTTTGTAACTCCAGAAAATCCACTTCGAGTGCAGGAGGGTCAGAATCCAACAGCATCTACAGTCCTTTTTCAGCCTCTGAATCAGATTTTTGCTCAGGTCCCTCAATTTCAGCCAGAAAATACCTGAAATCATAGAAAAATACACAAACCCATAGTAAATTCCAGAAATGTGATTTTTGCATAAAAACTAATAAAAATATAATAAAAAGTAACTAAATCATACTAAAAACTATGTAAAAACAATGCCAAAAAGGGTATAAATTATCCGCTCATCAATACTCGGAAGAAAGTACCAAAAGGCTTGAAGGACAAGAAAGTCCCAATTGAAAGCCCCTCACCTGGCATGAGAATTGTCTTCACTAAGAAGCCAGTCTCACCACATATAGTGAGTCGTGTCCTATCTTTAGACCATGTGGAGCTCATCCATGAGAAGACAGGAAGAAAATTCACTGTAAGGGGCAAAACTCTGAGCCCATACACACCTCTGTAAAGAGCTAACCGTCAAGCTAATGACGTAAAAGAAGCTCTTGTTGGGAGGCAACCCAACCTTAATTAATTATTTATTTCCTTTTATTTTTGTTTCTCTTTTAGGATCATAACCATATGCAGCAGTCAGAACAGAGACAAAAATTTTACAGCAGTGAAAATATAACACTCTAGATAGAGTGTTATCAAAGTTGAACGCCAGCCAAGGAGCTTTGGCTGGGCGTCCAACGCCCTTAATGGGCACCATTGTTGGCGTTAAACGCCAGCCAGGGAGCAGTCCCTGGGCATTTAAACACCGATGCAGAGAAGCAAGGAATCTGGATTCCCTAGCCTCTCAGAACCAGTGGATCCTACAGCATCTTCACCTACCCCACTTACTTTCACACTTCCCCATACACACCTCCCTATAAACCCACCCTCTGGCCAAACCTAACCCTACCCCACTCCTATAAATACCCTTCTTCATAACCCTTCATGCACACACCTCTCAAACATTCATACACCCACAAGGCCGAGCCCTCTCTCTCCCTCTATCTTCTTCTATTTTCTTCTTCTTCTACTCCATTCTTCCCTTTTCTTTATTTTTGCTCGAGGACGAGCAAAGTTTTAAGTTTAGTGTTAGAAAAGCATAGCTTTTTTTTCTTTCTATTACTATTTATGGCACCCAAGGTTGGAGACTCCTCTAAAAAGAGGAAAGGAAAGGCAGTAGCCTCCTCTGAATCTTAGGAGATAGAGAGATTCATCACCAAAGCTCATCAAGACCACTTCTATGAACTAGTGACAGAGAAGAAAGTGATCTCTGCGGTCCCTTTCATGCTCAAGAAGAATGAGTATCTGGAAATCCGAAGAGAGATCCAGAGAAGAGGTTGCGAAGTCTTAATCAATCCCATTCAAGATGTTGGGATTCTAATGGTGCAAGAGTTCTTAGATAATGCATGTGTTACTAAAAACCATGACACTAGTGTGAACCCAGATCCAAGGAATTGGATCACCATGGTCCGAGGGAGAATCTAGATTTCAGCCTAGAAAGTGTGAGATTGGTGTTCAACTTGCCTCTAATGCAAGGAGATCCTCATCCTTACACTAGGAGAGTCAACTATGATCAGAGCTTGGATCAAGTGCTCTCAGACATATATGTGAAAGGAGCACAGTGGAAAAAGGATTCCCAAGGCAATTCCATTCAGTTGAGAAAGGTTGACCTAAAGCCCATAGCTAGAGGATGGTTGGAATTCATCCAACGTTCCATCATCCCCACTAGCAACTGGTCAGAAGTGACTGTTGACAGAGCCATCATGATTTATTGCATCATGATTAGAAGTGAGGTGAAAGTACATGAGGTGATCCCTCAAGAATTATACAAGGTAGCTGAGAAGCCTCACACTAATGCAAGGTTGGCATTCCCACACCTCATCTATCAACTATGCAATTTAGCTAGAACTGTCATAGAAGGAGATATCTCCATTGGGGGGATAAGCCCATCACTAGGAAAAGGATGGAGCAAACTAGAGAGTATGCACAAGAGCCTGTGCAGCCACCTCAGTATAAGATCCTTGAGATGCCTCAAGGGATATACTTTTCTCTTCAACGTATTGGGATCAATGGCAAACTTCTCTTGGAGAACTGAGCACTAACATGGAGCAATTGAGAGTGGAGCATCAAAAGCACTCCACCTCCCTCAATGAAATCAGAGAAGATCAAAGAGCCATTAGAGAATACCAAAGGGCTATGAGGGAAGAACAACAAAGGCAAATGAGTGACATAGAAGAGATCAAGTATCACATTGGATCCTCAAGCAGGAGCACTAGCCGCCACCATTAAAGGTGGATTCGTTCTCTTTTACTTCCTTTCCTTTTATCATTTTTCTGTTTTCTGTTATGTTTTATCTGTTCTCTTATTCTAGTTGCATGATCATTTGCATTTATACCTTAAAGATGTAAAATGTTCCATATATCTCTCATCTTGCTTAAGAGAAAATTTTAATTGAAAAGAATTGAGAGATACATGAATTTAAAGTTTAAAATAAGAATAGTTTAATTATGTGATGTGGTGGCATTGCTTTTGTTTTCTAAATGTATGAATAAACAGTGCATATTTGAAGTTGAAATTTTAGAATGTTGGCTCTTGAAAGAATAAAGAAAAAGGAAAAGTATTATTGATAATCTGAAAAATCTCAAAAATTGATTCTTGAAGCAAGAAAAAGCAGCAAAAAGAAAAAGAAAAAGAAAAAGGAAAAGCTTGCATGCGAAAAAAAAAAGTGGCAAAAAATAAATAGAAAAATAAATAGAAAAAAAAGAGAGAAAAAGCAAGCAGAAAAAGCCAATAGCTCTTTAAACCAAAAGGCAAGAGCAAAAAACCAATAACCCTTTAAACCAAAAGACAATGGTAAAAGGATCCAAGGCTTTGAGCATCAGTGGATAGGAGGGCCTAAAGGAATAAAATCCTAGCCTAAGCGGCTCAACCAAGCTGTCCCTAACCATGTGCTTGTGGCGTGAAGGTGTCAAATAAAAAGCTTGAGACTGAGTAGTTAAAGTCGTGGTCCAAATCAAAAAGAGTGTGCTTAAGAACTCTGGACACCTCTATTTGGGGACTCTAGCAAAGCCGAGTCACAATCTGAAAAGGTCCACCCAGTTAAAGTGTCTATGGCATTATTGTATCTGGTGGTAATACTGGAAAACAAGGTACTTAGGGTCACGGCCAAGACTCTAAAAGCTGTGTTCAAGAATAAAAAAGAACAAAACTAAGAGAGTCAATAATATTATCTGGATTCTAAGTTTCAATGGATAGTGAGATGCCAAAACTATTCAGAAGCAAAAAGCTACTAAATCCCGCTCATCTAATTGTAACTGAGCTTCATTGGAAACTTTGAAATTTATTTGTATCTTAATTTTCTTTCTATCCTCCTGTGTTTTTAGTTGCTTGGGGACAAGCAACAGTTTAAGTTTGGTGTTGTGATGAGCGGATATTTTATATGATTTTTTGCATCATTTTCATATAGTTTTTAGTATGTTTTGTTTAGTTTTTATTAACTTTTTACAGGTTTTAGTGTTAAATTCACATTTTTGGATTCTACTTTGAGTTTTTATGTTTTTGGACAATTTCAGGTATTTTCTGGCTAAAATTGAGGAGCTGGAGCAAAAGTCTGATTCAGAGACAGAGAATGCACTGCAGATGCTGTCTGGATCTGACCTCCTTGCACTCGGAAGAGCTTTTTTGGAGCTACAGAATCTTAAATGGAGCGTTCTCAACGGCTATGGAAATCTTACTTCTAGAGGTTTCCAGCAATATATAATAGTCTATACTTTGCTTCAAATTAGAAGGCCCAAAACTGGCGTCCAATGCCAGCTACCTGCCCCCTTCCAAGTGTCCAGCGCCCACAGAGCAAAGTCCAGCGTCCAAACGCCCAGAGAGGACCCCTTAGCCGGCGTTCAATGCCCTAGGAGCCACATGGCACGTGGATCTCATCAATGTCAACCCAAACACTCACCAAGTGGTCCCCAGAAGTGAATTTTAGCACTGGAAAGACTGTTTTATTCTTACTAGTCATTTGTTTAGTATTTAAGGGATTATATTTATGTTATTCAGGAGATCGAGACTTTTACACACCATATTCGAGTTTTACATTGTATTTCCTTTCAGTATGAGTTTCTAAACCTCTTAGGTTAAGGGGAGGAGCCCGGCTGAGTCCTATGAATTAATAAAAGTATTACTGTTTTTTCTTCGATCCGTGTTTAATTAATTCTAAGATGTGTATTCGTACTTCAACATGGTGAATAGGATTATCAGTGACAATCAGCTCTGTTTATCATACTAAGACGAACGTGCCTGACAAACACCCGCGTCTACTTGGGTTCGTGTGAATACTTCAGTGGAAAGCACGCACCACCGGCTTGATTATACATCTCTCAGATGACTAATCCACGAATTCATTGTGGACTTCTCGAGACACAAGTTCAGCCAATTTACAGAGATATTAGGGTCTCTGTGGTAGAGGCTAGAACCCAAAGATGCAGTATTCTCTGATCCGGAAGATCCAACCTTGTCTGTGGCGTTTTGAGTAGGATCATTAAGGAGAATGGACTGTACGAGCTTCACCCTCAAGCAGAGATGGATCCACACTAACCCTGGGGTTCAGATCCGGAGGAGTATTGACGACCTCTCAATAAAGGCACCAATCACATACAGCCTTCCATTGAAGAGATTACTCACAAGCAAAGAAGATAGTAATACCAGAGTTAATTCAGAAAGACAACGCAACTCCAGTCCTTAACCATATTCCTATTACTAATTACCCTTTTCTTTATTTACATGCCAACTTAGTTTAGATCTCACAAATATTTATCTATCAACTCTTGATTTCGCCTGACTAAGACCTGCAAGATAACCATAGCTTGCTTCAAACCAGCAATCCTCGTGGGATCGACCCTGACTCGCTCAGGTATTACTTGGACGACCCAATGCACTTGCTGGTACAACAGTACGAAGGTGTGGGGATTCGTGCTACCAATGTGCCGTTTGTTAGGACTTTATAATGCGAGGAAAGTTTTCAAGCATTGAAGTAGAAACTGACTACAACGTCTGTACTGGTGTTACCTAAGCCTAATGAGCCTTTTGAGATATATTGTGATGCGTCGTTGAAAGGTCTAGGGTGTATGCTGATACAACACCTTAATGTCATGGCATATGCTTCTCGATAGTTGAGACTACACAAAATGAACTATTCGACTCATGACCTAGAACTTTCTACGATTATATTTGCTCTGAAATTCTAGAGGAATTATCTGTATGGAGTCAAGTTTCAAGTCTTCTCAGATCATAAGAGTTTAAAGTATCTTTTCGATCAGAAAGAACTAAATATGCGTCAGAGAAGGTGGATGGAGCTGTTGAAGGATTATGATTTCGAATTAAATTACCACCAGAAAAAGCTAATGTCATGGCAGATGCTTTGAGCCAAAATTTGTTATGTGTTGCTTAGATGATGCTTAGAGAAGAAGAGTTACTAAAGGCGTTTGAGAATATGAACTTTGGCATAAGAGAATTGGCCAAAATCTATATTTTAAGGCTAAAATTTAGAAAGCTCAATTGAATGATCAGGAAATGCAAAAGATGTTACAAGCAGTTGAAAAGAAGAAACCTGGGGAGGTCACACAAGACAAAGAAGGAGTGTGGCAATATAAAAGAAAGATCTATGTGCCGAAAGTGGAGAACTTGAGGCAGGATGTGTTAACTGAAGCTCACCGAAGTCAGTTTTCAATCCATCCAGGAAGTACCAAGATATACCATGATCTGAAGGCGATGTTTTGGTGGCCGGGGATGAAGAACGATGTAGCGTTGCATATTTCTAAGTGCCTGGCCTATCAGAAAGTCAAAATTGAACACCAGAGACCATCAGGAACACTTCAACTTCTAGACATCCCACAATCGAAGTGGAAAAGTATCGCATTGGATTTCATGTCAGGTTTGCCAAGGACTCGGGCTGGATTTGACATTGTTTGGGTAATTGTAGAGGAGCACTTTAATTATCTTGTTAATTCTTTTTCAGTTCTTTAATTTTCTCCTTTTCTATTTTATTTTATTTTTACTTTGATCATTTTTGCTATTCATTGTTCATACTTCCATTTTTCTTACTGCTCTATTAACTGTTTGATTAATTGCACCAACCAAACTAACCACCAGCCTTAACAAGGAGTGATTCCTTCACTTGTCCTCTGTCTGCTGTTTGTTGAATGTATGACAGGTAGGAGAGGAGAAACTTCATCCTCTTTTGATAGTGAACCTGAGAGGATCTTCCTGAGATTAAGGAGGGAAGCAAGAGGCAAAGGAATAGTTGGAGAGGAAGTAGTGGAGGAAGATATGGGAGCTACTATGGAGGAAGAGGTGTAAAACCATGTTAGAGTAGATGCTGGCAATCATATTGGGCAAGAGAGGAGAGTCTTGGGCTCCTATATCAACCCAAATCCAGGAAACTGTGGCAGCAGCATTCTAAAGCCGACAATCCATGCTAACAACTTTGATTTGAAGCCTCAACTCATCACACTTGTCCAGAATAATTGTTCATATGGAGGGGGTGTCCAAGAAGACCCAAACCAACATCTCACTACATTCTTGAGGATTTGTGACACTGTAAAGTCCAATAGTGTACACCCTAACATCTACAAACTACTTTTATTCCCTTTTTCTCTCAAAGATAAGGCAGCAAAGTGGTTAGAAGTATTTCCCAAGGAGAGCTTAACAAATTGGGATGAGGTTGTGAACAAATTTCTAGCAAGATTCTACCCTCCATAGAGAGTCAATAGACTGAGAGCTAAGGTACAAATCTTCAGACAGCAAGATGGTAAAACACTTTATGAGGCCTGGGAGAGGTTCAAAGACTTGACAAGGAAGTGCCCTCCGGATATGTTCAACGAATGGGTTCAACTACACATCTTCTATGAAGGGCTATCACATGAAGTAAAGAAAGCTATAGACCACTCTTCAGGGGGTTCACTCAACAAGAAGAAAACCATTGAAGAAGCCATAGATGTTATAGAGACTGTAGCTGAAAATGAGTACTTCTATGCTTCAGAAAGGGATCAAAAGAAAGGAGTGCTGGAGCTCAATTCTATGGATGTCTTGTTGGCACAGAACAAGATGATTGCAGCACAACTAGCAGCCCTAACAAAGAAGATGAAAACAAGCCAAGTCTCAGTTGTCCAAGCTCAAGCACCACCACAAGAAGGAGATGCACCAAAAGCTGAATGCCAATGGGAGCAGGCAAATTATGTGAACAATTCCTCTAGACCACCATATGATTCAAACTCCAAGACATATAACCCAGGTTGGAAGAACCACCCAAATTTTGGGTGGAGAAACCAACAAAGCCACAACCAAGATCATAACAAACCATACCAATCCAACCAATACATCACCCACAACCCCAACCATCAATCAAGCAACAACAGACCCTACCATAACTCACAAAATACATCATATCACTCCACCCAACAGACATACAACAACCACCATCAAGATACATCAGCCTCAACCATGCAACCATATGAAATCAGCAGCAATTTTGCAAAATTGGAGGCTGTGATAGCACAATTGTCATCACAGCTGACGGGAACCATTTCCACTGTTCTGAAGAGACAACTACAGGCTGAAAGAAAGATAGATGCAAACCAAGAAGAGTTCAGATCCAACATAAGAAATCAAGTCGCGACAATCTCAAAATTAGAAGCACAAGTAGAGAGCTTATCTAAACAAATACCAATGCCCACACATACATTTCCTAGTGATACCATGGCCAACCCAAGAGGAGAATGCAAGACCATCACACTGAGAAGTGAAAAAGTTGTAGAAGAAGCATCCCCAAGTCAAAGCAACCAAGAAAAAGAAGCTGCAAAGGAACCTAAAACCAAGAAAGAAGAAGAGACCCCTGCACCATCATCATCAAAACAAGTCCTAAAGCCTTATGTACCACAGGCACCCTATCCACAAAGGCTGAGGAAGGATGGGAAAGACAGCCAATTCTCTAGATTCCTCAAAATCTTCAAGAAACTCTAGATCAACATACTCTTTGCTGAGGCATTAGAGCAAATGCCACTCTATGCCAACTTTTTAAAGGAACTCATGATAAGAAAAAGGAACTGGGGTGAAAAAGAAACCATAGTGCTAACTGAGGAGTGCAGTATCATCATACAACAGAAGCTTCCTCAAAAGATGAAAGATCCTGGGAGCTTCCATATTTCCTGCATCATAGGTGATATCAACATTGAGAAAGTATTGTGTGATCTAGGGGCTAGCATCAATCTCATATCCTTGGCTATGATGAGAAGGATGAGGATTGAGGAAGCCAAACAAACAAGAATGGCACTCCAATTGGCTGACAGAACATTCAAATTTCCTCATGGGGTAGTGGAAGATTTGTTGGTGAAAGTAGGAGAGTTTATTTTTCCAGCTGACTTCGTTGTGCTGGATATGGAAGAAGAGGCCAACACATCAATCATCCAAGGAAGGCCATTTCTAGCTACTGCTGGAGCCATTATTGATGTTCAAAAAGGGGAGCTAGTCTTGAGGTTACATGAAGAGAAGATGGTCTTCAATGTCTTCAAAGCAATGAGTTACCCCAATGAATTCATAGGAGAATGCATGATGGTAGATACCATAGAAAAGATAGTTCAAGGAGTTTTGGAAGAAGAACAATATGAAGAAACTATGGAGCTGGAACAACAAGCATCAGGTGGAGAAGTACCACAAGGAATCATGGAGGATTCGATCATGTTGAACCACATGGGCAACAAGGAAATGGAAGCACTAAAACTAGAGCTGAAGACCCTACCTCCAAGCTTGAAGTGTGCTTACTTGGGTGACAACAACATTTACCCAGTAATCATTAATTCAAGCTTGAGTGAGGGACAAGAAGAGGAGCTTATCCATGTGCTAAAGCAACACAAGGATGCTATAGGATGGACACTTGCAGACTTAAAGGGAATTAGTCCTTCAATGTGCATGCACAAAATTCTACTTGAAGAAGGTGTCAATCCCTCAAGACAGCAACAAAGAAGGCTAAACCCAACCATGAATGAAGTAGTCCAAAAAGAGGTGTTGAAATTGTGGCAAGCTGGGGTGATTTACCCAATCTCAGACAGCCCTTGGGTAAGCCCAGTGCAAGTAGTCCCTAAGAAATGAGGGGTCACTGTTGTACCAAATGAGAAGAATGATCTAATACCAACAAGAACAGTGACTAGCTGGCACATGTGCATTGATTATAGGAAGCTTAATGAAGCTACCAGGAAGGATCACTTCCCCCTGCCTTTCATGGACCAGATGCTAGAAAGACTTACGGGACATGAATATTATTGCTTATTGATAAACCCCAATTTTGTGGTTTATCTTGTGCTTAATTTAGAGGATTTTATCAATTTTTCTCACATTTATTCAATGAAATAGCATGGTTTTGTAATTCTCCCTAAATTTGTGCTTAAGTGTGAAAACGTATTTTTTAGGCCTTAAAATAGCTAAATTTAATTCACTTTAATTCCATTTGATGCCTTGATATGTTTGTTAAGTGATTTCAGGTTTAGAAGGAAAAGATTGGATTGAAGGAATGAAGGAAAAGCATGCAAAGGGGGAGAACTCATGAAGATATAAAGGAATCGCAAAGCTGTAAATCCTGACCTCTTCGCACTCAATCAATCATAACTTGAGATACAGAGGTCCAATTGAGGCAGTTCTAGTTGTATTAGAAAGCTAACATCTGGGGCTTCAAAATGATATAAAATTTTCCATAGTTTCCTGGCTTCTAGGGACGCGTACAAGTGCATCACGCGTACGCGTGGGTGGATCAGCGTGACTCACTAAAGGCAACTCATGGCCAGCAATTTCTGAAGCATTTTGGGCCCAATCCAACTCATTTCTGATGCTATTGAACCCAAGGATTGGAGGGGGAATAAACCAAGTAGTCATAGTTTAGTTTTCATCATGTTTTAGGGTAGAATTCTAGAGAGAGAGGCTCTCTCCTCTCTCTAGATTTAGGATAGAAATTAGGGTGAAATTAGATTAATCTCTCTCAAATTTGTCTTCCAATTCTTGTTTTGATTTCAATTCTCTTTATATTTTAGTGTTCTATTATCTTAATCTTCTTAGTTTCTCTTGTTAATCTCTTATTTTGCTCTCTCTCATGTTGATGAACAATTGTTGGATCTTGATTTCTTTTAATGTAATTTTAAGTTTCCATGTTCTTTTATGTTGATCTTAGTTACTATTATTGATTTCTTGATTATGTTAGTTATGGGTTCTTTTAATTCTTGCATTTTGTGATGTTTACTTTTATTGTACATTAGGTGTTTGATAAAATGTTTACACTAGTTTTTGAGTAGTTTTCTTTACTCTTGGCCTAAGCTAAGAGAATTGAGTGACCTTGAGTCATTGGGTCTCATTGAATTGATGATTTGAGAACTCTTGGTGGTCAATTTGACACCCATTGACGTTAACCCACTACTAATCTAATTAGTAGGTAGGTTGGGACTTATGGGTTGATGTTGATCAAGCCTATTTGACATACTTGAAGCTTAGGAGTAGACATTAAACGTACTTAAAGCTTTTAGAAGTAGACTTAATGGGTTGGTCCCTCATAATTATCAATGTATGGTTTGTTGACAAGGATGGTGATCTCAATTTTCCATGTCTTAGCCAAGAGTTCTTTTTCCTTATTTTATTAGTTCTTGTTATTTTACTTTCTTGTCATTTATTTTCTTGCTAATTACCAAATCAAACCCCCTTGCATCTTCATAACCAATAATTAAACACTTCATTACAATTCCTTGTGAGACGACCCGGAGTTTAAATACTTCGGTTAGTTCTTATATGGGGTTTGTACTTGTGACAACCAATATTTTTTGCATGTGAGGATTCTTTGTTGGTTTAGAACTATAATGGCAACGAGATTTCATTTGTGAAATTCTAAACCGTACAAGAAACCGAGCATCACTTATTGGACGGTTATTCTGGTTACAACCAAATAGTTGTAGACCCCAAGGACCAAGAAAAGACCTCATTTACCTGTCTCTATGGTGTTTTTGCTTATAGAAGAATGCCCTTTGGATTATGCAATGCACCTGCAACATTCCAAAGGTGCATGCTCTCCATATTTTCAGACATGATTGAAAGATTTATTGAAGTGTTTAGGGATGACTTCTCTGTGTTTGGTGATTCATATTCTAACTGCTTGCACCACTTAGCCTTGGTGCTAAAGAGATGCCAAGAAACTAACCTCGTTTTGAATTGGGAGAAGTGCCACTTTATGGTCATAGAGGGGGTGATTCTTGGCCACAAGATCTCAAAAAGAGGCATAGAGATGGACAAGGCCAAGGTAGAGGTGATTGAAAAGTTACCTCCACCTTGCAATGTCAAGGCAGTTAGAAATTTTCTAGGACATGCTAGCTTCTATAGGAGGTTCATTAGAGATTTCTCAAAGGTTGCCAAACCTCTAAGCAACCTGCTTGTCTCTAATGTACCTTTTGTTTTTTATAAGGAATGCATGCTAGCCTTTGAAGAGCTTAAGAACAAACTTTTTTTTGCACCTATCATAGCACCACCCTGCTGGGATCTACCCTTTGAGTTGATGTGTGATGCATCTGACTTTGCTGTTGGTGCTGTTTTAGGACAGAGGAGGGACAAATTGGTGCATGTTATTTATTATGCCAGCAAAGTCCTTAATGAGAATCAAAGGAACTATACCACTACAGAGAAGGAACTACTTGCCATAGTCTTTACATTTGATAAGTTTAGATCATATCTTATTGGTTCTAAAGTAATTGTATTCACTGATCATGCAGTACTCAAATATTTGCTTACCAAACAAGAGTCCAAGCCCAGACTAATAAGGTGGATCCTGCTACTCCAAGAGTTTGACATTGAAATTAAAGATAGGAGTGGGGCAGATAATAAAGTGGCTGACCACCTATCAAGGATCCCACAAAAAGAAGATGAGGCACACCAATTTGTAGTGAATGAGAGCTTCCCTGATGAGCAGTTGATGATGATCCAAGAAGCTCCTTAGTTTGCAGACATAGCCAATTTCAAGGCTATTGGAGAACTACCAATTAACATCAACAAACACATGAGGAGAAAGCTACTCAAAGATGTTAAATACTATATTTGGGATGAGCCCTATTTTTTCAAAAAGTGTGCTGATGGGATCTTGAGGAGGTGTATTTCCCATAAAGAATGGCAAGAAGTACTCTGGCAATGTCATGGATCTACAAATGGAGGCCATTTTAGTGGTGAAAGAACTGTAGCCAAGGTGCTACAGTGTGAGTTCTATTGGCCAACAATGTTCAAGGATGCAAGGGACTTGGTAACAAGATGCAATGAGTGCCAAAGAGCTGGAAGTCTACCCAAGAAAAATGAGATGCCACAGAAGTTTATAATGGAATTGGAGTTATTCGATGTGTGGAGAATTGATTTCATGGGGCCATTCCCCTCCTCATACTCAAACAACTATATATTAGTGGCTGTAGATTATGTGTCAAAGTGGGTAGAAGCCATAGTCACAGCAACAAATGATAACAAGGTTGTGATAAGTTTCTTGAGAAAAAATATCTTCAACCGATTTGGAGTTCCTAGAGCCCTTATTAGTGATGGAGGGACACACTTCTGCAACAAACAACTTGAAGCACTCCTCCTTAAATATGGAGTAAAACATAAAGTGGCAACTCCATACCATCCACAGACTAACGGGCAAGCTGAAATTTCAAACAAGGAGCTCAAAAGAATCCTTGAAAAAACTGTTGGAAGCTCAAGAAAGGATTGGTCTAAGAAACTGGATGATGCATTATGGGCCTATAGGAAAGCTTTCAAAACACCTATTGGGATGTCTCCATACCAATTGGTGTTTGGAAAGGCTTGTCACTTACCAGTTGAGCTTGAACATAGAGCATTTTGGGCTCTAAAAATGTTGAACTTTGATGATCAAGCTGCTGGAGAAAGAAGGCTAATGCAACTCAATGAGCTGGAGGAATTCAGAAATCAAGCTTATGAGAATGCCAAGATTTACAAGAAAAACACAAAGAAGTGGCATGATCAAAAGATAGCAAGGAGAGAGTTCACAGAAGGTCAGAAAGTGCTGCTATACAATTCAAGGCTCAAGTTCTTCCCAAGGAAGCTTAAGTCTCGATGGTCTGGACCCTTCACCATCCTCAAGGTGTCTCTCTATGGACATGTAGAGCTCATGGAGGACAAAATACAGAGAACTTTCACTGTAAATGGCCATAGACTCAAGCATTACTTGGGAGACTCTTTGGAGGAGCAAAGAGTGAGCTACAACCTTAACTAAGAAGGAAGGAACGTCAAGCTAGTGACGCTAAAGAAGCGCTGGTTAGGAGGCACCCCAACACCCATATCCTTTTGATTTTTCTTGCTTTCTAGAAGTAGCTTAAGATTGTTGATTTAGGTAGTTTAAGTTCCAGTGTAATCCTTTTGATTTCTTGCTCTCTAGAAGTAGTCATAAGTGGTAGATTAGGTAGTTTAAATATCAGTTTTAAGTGTTTGATAGTTAGTGAATCTTCAAGTTATTTTCTTTTTCTCTGGAAGTGCAATTTGCTGAACACACTTACTGATGATGAGTGATTGGGCTAAATGACTAGCCAAAGAGCTAAGTTTGGTGTGGCCACCACCATATGAAGTTCACAAGACAAGCCCAACATGAGCCAAGTTTGAAAGCATTTAGTAAATTGGTGAAGCATAAAAAGCCACTTTAATGTGTTTGAAAGATGAGGAATGTGAAAAGATCAATTCTATTTTACCCTTTATGAGCACATTAAAGTCCAATGATGTGTCCAATTTATTAGATGCAAGGAAATTAAGTTTGGTGTCCCAAAGGACACTCATCAATTGTCTTCAATTGAATGTTACTAAAGGGAATGTGAAGAAGTTCTTTTCACTAATGGGTATTCAGGCTTTATTTTCACCAGAAAGGATAGGGCCCACATGATTAATGGTTCACTGAGGCAAAGAGTCAAAGTGTACTTACACTTTAGAACTCAACATATGCAGGAAGCCAAAAGGGATAAAGATTGGCGCTTCTTCCCACACTAGGCGCCACTCCCCAAGTGGAAAAACATTGAATTGCTTTTACTTCCCACCCCCCACCTTCCGACTACACCTCTCACCCCTATAAAAGCCACTCACTTTCCCACCACTCTCCACACTTCAAAACCCAAACTCCATACGCGGAAGAACCTCCACACTCTCTCTCTTCTTTCTTTTCTTTTTCGTTACTATCTTCTGTTTTCTTCTCTTGATTGGGACAATCAAGTCCTAAATTTGGTGTTGAAGCAAAACAAAGTTTTGCCTACTCTCTTACATCTTTCTTCAACATCTCTATACCCTTTTCTCACCCCCCATGGCACCACCAAGAGCCTCCTCATCAGAGAAGAGAAAGACCAAAAAACCAACTTCCAGATCCTCAAGTTTCAATGAGTACAAGTTTCTCTCATCATTCAACCAAAACCAATTTTATGGTTGGGTGGGTGAGAAACAAATCATTCCCGAGGTGGGATTCCAACTTGGGAGGAATGAGCACCCTGAGATCAACAAAAAAATCAACAATAGAGGATGGGCACTCTTGTGCAACCCACCAAGGAAGGTGGTGGAGAGCTTGGTTAGAGAATTCTATGCCAATGTAGTGCCCCAACCTGAGCAACCTTATGGCTATCTGAGTTATGTTAGGGGGAAGGCCATTGACTATAGCCCCTCCAACATAGACAGGATGTTGATGGTGAAACAAACAAGCTCCACCCGGAGCTATGAAGAGAGGATAAAGCAACAAGACCCAGGATTTGATGAAATCCTCAACGAAATATGTGTGCTGAATGTGCAGTGGATTAATAACAAAGATGGGAGACCCAACCAACTGAGAAGAAGAGATTTGAGCCCCCAAGCTAGAGGGTGGCTAGACTTTGTGAGAAGGTCTCTCAATCCCACATCCAACACTTCAGAGATGACTCTAGAAAGAGTTGTACTCATATACAGCATCATGAAGGAAGAGAATGTGAATGTGGGGGAAATAATTGCCAACAACATCAATAGGGTGCTGAAAAGCACCAAGGATAGCACAAGATTGGCATTTCCCAGCATCATTCAAAGGTTGTGTGATGAAGCAGGGGTTGAGAAGATCATTGACGAGGTGCTAGTGGACCAATGACGATTGAATTTCTGCTAGTAAAGAATCCACAAATAAATTCTCGTTGTAAGTATAGTTTCTAAACCAACAAGAAATCCTTTCGTACAAAAATTTGGTTGTCACAAGTAACAAACCCCTAATAAAATTGATAACCGAAGTATTTAAACCTCGGGTCGTTTCTCAAGGAATTGCAGGGAGGTGCATTTATTATTGGTTATGGAAGATTATCTTTTTGGGGTTTTTGAATAATGAACAGGAAAAGTAAATTGCAAGAATTAAAGTAATAACTAATGAAGCTCTTAGCAAGGTATGAGAACTGGAAATTCTATCCTAGTTATTCTTATCAATTGTGATGAGAATTGTTCATTACTCCCACTTAGTTAACCCTTACTAAATAAAGGAAAGTCAAGTAGACTAATCAATTTGATTCCTCAAGTCCTAGTCAACTCCTAAGGAAAGACTAGCTTTAGAGGGATCCAAATCAACCAGCAAATTCCAACTATCAATCAACAAGGGAGTTTGATAACTCAAGTGTCACCAATTACTCAACCAAAGCCAAAAGAAGAGAAATCTAAATATTGAAAGCATCAATCACATAAATTGAAGAAAGCAACCATAAATCTGAAATACCTCAAATTGTATTAAATAAAGAAATCAAATCTAACATGGAGTTCATAAACCAAATTGGGAAAATAAACAAACTAAAGTAATAGAATAAATAAAAGTAGAAGAGAAACTAAATTAAAGGAACATTGAACCTGGAATGAAGAAGAAGTAAACCTAACCTAAGAGAAATCCTATAAGGCCTGAAAACACTGAACACACAGATCACGACACCAAATGGTATAAAGGGAAATTAAAATACACAAATTAAAGGCTTAGGAAGCAAGTTTTCAACCATAGAACAAAACTAGGAAGGAATTGTAAAACCATGCAATTCGTATGAATAAGTGTGCAAAGACTTGATGAAACCACTCAATTGAGCACAAGATAAACCATAAAATAGTGGTTTATCAAACTCCCCACACTTAAACATTAGCATGTCCTCATGCTCAGCTTAAGGAGATCAAAAGAATAAATAGGGAAAAGTAAGACTCATGAAATGCAACCTATGTATGAATGCAACTATATGCTAAGATGATTCTGTCTACTTGATTAAAAGTAAATAAGTTCTTCAAGACAAACATAAATCAGATATCACTAATTAAAATCATACAGTAAAGGAAAGTAGACTTGTAAGAAGATAGCTCATGAAAGCAGGAAACATAGAATCAAGCATTGAACCCTCACTGATAGTGTATATGCACTCTAATCACTCAAGTGTATAGGGTAATCACTCTACTCTTCTCTAGTCATGCTTTCTAAACTTTATTCTTCACCTAACCAATCAACAAATATTTAATATACCAATGCAAACATCATGAGGTCTTTTCAAGGTTGTAATGGGGCTAAGGTAAAGGTGGGGGTATATATATGGCTAAGTGAGCTATAAATTGAATCCTTGACTAACCTAAGCTCTCACCTATACACACTCTATATACTTCTTAAATCATGCCTAGCTACCCAAAATTCCTATTTTTGCATCTCATACTCATGCATCAACTTTGCTTTAATTTTATCACATATGCATTGATCTCTCATTAACTTAATACTGGGGTAATTTTGTCCCCTTATTTATTTATTTATTTATTTATTTATTTATTTATTGAATTTTTATTTTATTTTATATATATATATATATATATATATATAAGTAAACATAACATATCAATGCATATGGATTTTTAATTTTTTTGGTCTCACATGAGTAGGTACCCAAATTCCTAATATTTTATCAAAGTAGAAACAGAACACATTCCCTATTAACCCATGTTCCCACAGTTTTCCCACACTTAGTTGATACACAATCTCTATCTTAAGCTAACAAAAGATTCAATTTGGGTGTTTAATTGTTTTTCCGCTTAAGGCTAGTGATGTGGTAAAATATAGAACAAATGGAGATTAAAAGGCTCAAAGTGGCTAACAAAGGTAAATGGAATGGTAGGCTATTTGGGATAAGTGAGTTAATAACAAATGATGGCCTCAATCATATGCAAGCATGTAAATACACTAAAACACTGGACATATAGAATGAAACAAAGTAAAGATTGCAATCATAGGGAAGAAAATACACAAGAATAAAATATTATGGTTAAATAGTATAACCATGTAATTAAGCTCAAATCTCACAGGTTGTGTGTTCTTAGCTATAATTCATGTTCTAATTTACAATCTTCAAACAAGTTTAACACAAATTTTTCAATTTAAATTAGTGAAATATCATAAAATAGGGTCTTGAAAAAGAACTTATCACTCCAACCAAGTAGTGGTAGAAGAACATGCACAAAATCAAACAAACATGCAATCAAACATGCAAATGCAAAAACTAATTTAACAAGGAAAATTAAACATTGGTGTTAAAATAGGAAGTAACTAACCCACGGAAGTCGGTATCGACCTCCCCACACTTAAAGATTACACCGTCCTCGGTGCATGCTAAGATGTGCAAGTGGACGGGTGGCTCCAACTGACGCTTTTCTCCATAGATTTTACAGATGGACTTGTCTATCGCCCTATTGAGAAGCTTCTCTTTTCCTTTTTCGGTGGCCATCCTGAAAGAAAAAGGGAAGAAAAGTAACCCAGAAACAAAGATAGAAAATAAAGAAAATATGGGTGGGTTAATGCCAAATAACGAGGGTCTCAATTACATGGTAGCTACAACATGCAAATGAGAAAATAGTAGGAGCAAACGGCATATCAATAGTGCAAAAATTTCAACAATGGAAAAAAGATAGTAGGTAATGAGAGATAGTATAAACTCATGTCAATGTAAAAGGAATACAAGTATCATAAAAGAGTAGCATTGACTCAAATAATATTACCCAACAGTGTAAAGCAAGTCACTAAGTACCAAAATAATACCAGAAAAGATACAACAGTTGAATAAGAACAATTAACACCAATGGTAAAATAATAAATGTAGAAAAGAAAATAAAAATATGCATAAAGGTAAAATGCAATGAAGAAAAATATGCACATGCAGTAAAGATAGAAATTAACGAAATGAAGAAGAAGAAATGGAGAAAGGAGACAGAAGGAAAGAGAGAAGATAGAAGAAAAGAAAAAGGAATGCAAAACAGGATGTGACGCGAGCGCGGGCATCACGCGTAAGCGTGAAAATTGAATTGGCCACTCGACGGGTAAGCGTCGCCCACGTGTAGGCATGGGTGGTCTGAAAGCAAAGTGGCGCGCACGCGTCAGGGACGCGTTCGCGTGAGTGATTTTGTGCCTCTAGCACAATTCCATCGCAAGGGCAGCACAACTCTCGGATCAGCACGCTTTTACGCCGATTTTCATGCCCACGCGTACGCGTCGCTGACGCTTACGCGTGGGTTGAACTTTCTACAGGGGACGCGTACGCGTGGTGTACGCGTACGCGTGGTGTGGCTTGTGCGCCACGCACCCCTCCTGCGCGTCTCTCGCGTAACTCTCTGCCTAGTTGTGCAGATACGTACGACGCGTGCGCGTCGTGGACGCTTGCGCGTCGATCCCCCCTTTTTTTAATGCAGAATGCAAAATGCAGAATGCAGATGACTATGCAGAAATTATGAATGAACACGAATAAAAAAAATAAAATAAAACTAAAAACAAAAAGGAAAGAATATACCATGGTGGGTTGTCTCCCACCTAGCACTTTTAGTTAAAGTCCTTAAGTTGGACATTTGGTGGGTCCCTTGTTATGGTGGCCTGTGCTTGAACTCATCCAGGAATCCCCACCAGTGTTTGTAATTCCAATAGCCTCCGGGATCCCACACTAGTTGCATAAAGCCTTCAAGTAAGTTAAAGCAAGTGACAAGGCCCCAAGAGTGTTGATTGTTAGAATGAATTCTGGGGTCCCAAACCTTGCTTTTGCACTCGTCTTCTTGTTGATCATCATTTTTTCATTTGGGTGGTGAGCAATCGAAATTCTCACTGAGACATCCAAACAACCGCCTAGACCCATTCAATTGAGACTTATACCAACCATTGCACTTAGACTTGGAGCGTGCAACCTTATTGAACCTTGGAGGGCGGCTCCTACCACTAACCATCTCCCTCTTACTCTTAAAGCCACAAAGAGCTCTAAGTTGACCATCTGTCTCAAGTAAAGCATATGCAAGTGGGCTAATTAAGCTTAGAGATAAAAGATTTACCCACTTGAATAAAGGAATGGATGGTGATGGCTTTGGGGGAGAGGTCTCCAACAATTTTGGCAAAGTGATTTTCAGCTCCATTTCCTTGAGCTCTTCCTTGACTACTTCCACCTCCTTGCAAGCTTCTTCAATTTCAACCTCTTCCTTTAGGGCCTCCTCTAGCTTCTTGTGAAGTATGAATTTGTGAAACCGATCCCTTCTCTCTTGTTCTGGGTCAGTAGCATAATTGGGATCATGTTGCTCTTGGATTGATGGATGTGGGTGCTCTTCCATAGAGGGTGGTGATGCAGTAAAGCTTGAGGATTGAATGTTGGAGGTATTTAATGATCCAATCTGGGAGACGAGGGCTTGTATAGCGGAGGTCAGACCGGTAAGTGCACTTTCCATGGTATTTTATCTTTGTGCAAGAGATTGAAGCATCTCGTCATAGGAAGATGAAGGGGGGAAATTGTTTTGGAATTGGGGTGGTTCTATGTGTGGCTCGTATGGTGGTTGGTATGGTGGATAAGGATTGGGGTCATATGGGGGTGTTTGGTTGTAAGGGGCTTATGAGTATGGTGGTTCAAAGCTACGTTGAGGAGGGGGTTCATAGGCATATGGTGGGACTTATTGGTAACTACAAGGGGGTCCACCATATCCATCATCTTGGTACGCATCCTGGAATGGCTCTTGACCATAATAATTTGGTGGAGGTTGGTTGTCACGAAAGGGTCCACCATAACTATTGTCTTGGAATGCATCGTAGAACGGTCGTTGCCCATGGCACATTGGAGGGGGTTGTTGCCAAGAGGGTTGATCAAATCCTTGTGGCTCCTCCCATCTTTGATTATTCCAACCTTGATGCATGTTCCTATTATAGCTTCCATTCCCTACAACAACATTGGAACCAAACTCATAGCGACAGGGGTGAGAATTCATAGTAGCTAATAAAAAGTAAAAACAAAAACAAATAAACAAGCAAAAGTAAATATTTATAATAACCAATAATAAGGCACACGTTTGCAATTCCCCGGCAACGGCGCCATTTTGATGATCGGATTTCTGCTAGTAAAGAATTCACAAATAAATTCTCGTTGTAAGTATAGTTTCTAAACCAACAAGGAATCCTTTCATACAAAAATTTGGTTGTCACAAGTAACAAACCCCTAATAAAATTGATAACCGAAGTATTTAAACATCGGGTCGTCTCTCAAGGAATTGCAGGGAGGTGTATTTATTATTGGTTATGGAAGATTATCTTTTTGGGGTTTTTGAATAATGAACAGGAAAAGTAAATTGCAAGAATTAAAGTAATAACTAATAAAGCTCTTAGCAAGGTATGAGAACTGGAAATCCTATCCTAGTTATCCTTATCAATTGTGATGAGAATTATTCATTACTCCCACTTAGTTATTAACCCTTACTAAATAAAGGAAAGTCAAGTGGACTAATCAATTTGATTCCTCAAGTCCTAGTCAACTCCTAAGGAAAGACTAGCTTTAGAGGGATCCAAATCAACCAGCAAATTCCAATTATCAATCAACAAGGGAGTTTGATAACTCAAGTGTCACCAATTACTCAACCAAAGCCAAAAGGAGAGAAATCTAAATATTGAAAGCATCAATCACATAAATTGAAGAAAGCAACCATAAATCTGAAATACCTCAAATTGCATTAAATAAAGAAATCAAATCTAACATGGAGTTCATAAACCAAATTGGGAAAATAAACAAACTAAAGTAATAGAATAAATAAAAGTAGAAGAGAAACTAAATTAAAGGAACATTGAACCTGGAATGAAGAAGAAGTAAACCTAACCTAAGAGAAATCCTAAAACCTAGAGAGAGGAGAGAGCCTCTCTCTCTAAAAAAACTACATCTAAAACCTAAAGTGTGAATAATGAATGAAATTGTATATGAATGTCTCTTTGATTCCCCCACTTTGTAGCCTCTAATCTGTGTTTTCTGGGCCGAGAACTGGGTCCAAACTCGGCCCAAAATCGCCCCCGGTGTTTTCTCTTATTTCTGCAGATCGCGCATGTCCCGCGTACATGTCACGCACGCGTACGCGTCGCTGGTCATCTTTGCGAGTCACGCGTACGCGTCAAGCATGCGCACGCGTCGTCTAGCAAAACTCCAATCCACGCGTACACGTCATGTACGCGCATGCGTCACTGTAAAAATCTCCAGATTGAGCGCACGTGTGAGCCATGCGTGCGCGTCGATGCTCGCTGGTTGTCTCCTTTATTTCTCGTGCTCCTTCCATTTCTGCAAGCTTTCTTTTCATCCTCTAAGCCATTCCTGCCCTATAAGGCCTAAAATCACTGAACACACAGATCATGGCACTGAATGGTATAAAGGGGAATTAAAATACACAAATTAAAGGCTTAGGAATCAAGTTTTCAACCATAGAACAAAACTAGGAAGGAATTGTAAAACCATGCAATTTGTATGAATAAGTGTGCAAAGACTTTATGAAACCACTCAATTGAGCACAAGATAAACCATAAAATAGTGGTTTATCAACCAAGACAATCCCATAACCTCCAAGAAAATGTCCAAAGTGGTGGCTGTCAACCCACTTGAGAGGAGAAGGGAGCACAGAGCTCATGCTCATGTACCACAAGGACAACCACACCAAGAAGAAGAGGCTGGAAATCAACCACAATACCTAACACTTCCACCACCACCAAACCCTCAATTCCCTGAAGGATTCAACTGGGAACAATTGCAAGGACACATACACCAAATGAGAGGAGATATACACCACCTGAGAGAGGATGTCAACCAACTCAAGGAACAACAACAATAATGGGACCAAGTGAATGAGAACATACAACAACTCCAAGGAAGTATGGAATACATGAAGAAGCAGCAAGACCAGTTCAACTGGGGAGAGATGCAAGGCAGCCTCAAAATAGTTATGGAACAACAACAACTCCAACTAGGGAGCCTTGCTGAGTTTAGGCATCTTTATGAAGCCAGAACCATAGCAAGAAGGGAATATGACTCCTACGCACAAACAAAATTGAGCTACTTGTGTAATGCAGTAGCCAACATGAACCTAATTACCCAACCTACATGAAAAAGATAGAGGAACTCAGTGCAAGGCAGGAAAAAATTGCATACCAGCACAAAGAAAATGTAAAATCCTACATGAGAAGGCTGGAATTTTGGAAGCCCAAGGACACAAAGGCACAAGAGGGATCTTCCAAAAAGGATGATGATGACTCCTCCTCCTCCAAGAAGAAAGACAAGGAAAAGGGGCCAATGAACTGAAGCTGCTCAAGGTTGTTGAGTCCCATGGTTGACACTTTTGAAATTCTGAATTTCTGCTTAATTTCCTTATGTTTAATTTCTGTTTAATGATAGTTGCAATGATTAGGATAGTTTATGTTTAATGTTTAATTTTCTCATGTCCTGAAGTCTTTTATGAGTCCTTTATGCTTACAAGAAAGAAAATACAATGTTGTTTAATGTCTCATGATCATCAATAAAAGAATAGTTTGTTTCCATAAGAGTCTATGGTGAGTTGTACAAAAACAAGAGTAAAAGAGACTAAGACCAATTGAGACCATTCAAAATTAAGAGATAAGGAACAAAGTATAGGACCCTGGATGAACTTGAAAGAAAATGAGTCATGATGAGCAACTAGACTTGGAGGGTATGACAAGTAGAGGCTAGGGATGTCCCTTGAATATCCATAGAACCAAGAAGTAGTAAGCAACAAAGACCCAAGGCTCTGAGCATCAACTACTAAGATGGAAGGAAACACTAAAAAGCTCAAAAGAGTTAGAAATCCTAGTAGATGCTTGTGGTGAAGATGTGTCAAGAAAAGAGACCTGGGCAAGTAAATTCTTAGGGGTGTTTCAATACCTAGTACCCTAAAGCCAACTGGTTTGGGAGTGCTAATTGAAAGCCTAATTAAAGGGTCGTCTTGAGACAAAACATTTAGAGTCATAGTCAATGAAAAAGGAGAACTGAAAATGAAAGAACAATCAAAGAAAAAGAAACAATCCTTGCTACTTCAAGGTGACAATCAATAGAAAGGGAGCCTAAGGCAAATACTTAAAAGAAGCCTCAGGAGTCTAGGAGTTCATTATGACATCAAATCAATAAGATTCATGCATGAGTTAACACTTAGTCCTATCTTTGGTAGTGAATGCTTCTCTCTAAGGTCAAGTTTCAATCCAATTAAAGATTACTCACATTGATTTGCTTGGGACAAGCAAAGCTTAAGTTTGGTGTTGTGATGACTTGCATCATTTACCTTTTTTTTCTTATCTAAAAAGGACCATAAAAGAACATAATCTCATTTAATCATTGCAATTCATGAACTAATTGATGAATATTATGGTACATTGCTTTGAAATGAGTTTGTGCTGAATTTCAGGTGAAAAGAGCAACAAAAAGGGAAGAAAACAACAAAATAAAGCTGGGCGTGTGAAACTGGTGTGCCACTTGGAACAAACGCCATGAAAGTATATGGGCGTGGCATGCCAGAAGCTGAGTGTGGCACGCCAGAAATGATTTCCAGAAAGGATCTTCAAAGCTTATACATGGGCGTGGCACGCCAGTGTCGTTTTCCAGAGAGCAATGTTGAAGGCCACAAAATGGGCTTGGCATGCCAAGCTGGGCGTGGCACGCCAAGTCCATCACACACTATGGGCGTGCCACTTGAACCATTGGGCGTGGCACGCCAGTTCATCAATCCAGAAGGGGCAACCACTTGGGCGTGCCACTTGGTATCGAAGGCGTGGCATGCCAGCTCCAACCCATCACTTGGGCATGCCACTTGAAGACCCAGCCGTGGCACGCTAAGCTTAAAGAAGCCACCTTAAGTTAGGCGTGCCACTTGAGCATCAAGGCGTGGCACGCCAGTTCAAGTTTTCAGAAAAGAGGTTGAAGATCCAAACACTTGGACGTGCCACTTGATGTCGAAGGCGTGGCATGCCAACTCTGAACAAACACTTGGGCGTGCCACTTGATGTCGAAGGTGTGGCACACCAACTCTGATCCAACACTTGGGCATGCCACTTGAGGACCCAGGCGTGGCACGCCAAGCTTGAAGGGACACACCAATATGGGCGTGCCACTTGACACTAGGGCGTGGCACGCCAGGACAACTTTCCAGAGGAGAAGGTAGAGGGCCAAACATATGGGCGTGCCACTTGGTGTCGAAGGTATGGCACGACAGCTACCATTTCCCACTTGGGTGTGCCACTTAAGCTTCAAGGCGTGGCACGCCAAGACTAGGAGGCCATGGGCGTGCCACTTGAGTTCTAAGCTTGGCACGCCATCAAAGAAACCAAGCACATACAAGGGGTGTGGCACGCCAGACCCTGGGCGTCCCACGCTAGTTCAACTCTCCAGAGAAGGAACCAAGCGCACATAATGGGCGTGGCACGCCAGACCCTGGGCATGTCATGCTAGTTCAACTTTCCAGAAAGGAGAAGAAGAAGGAAAAGGCCTGCGCCTGCCACTTGAGCTCAAAGGCGTGGCACGCCAGGCTAACCAAGGTTTAAAAAGACCGTGGGCGTGCCACTTGGGCTTGAAGGCGTGGCACGCCAGGCTAACCAAGGTTTAAAAAGACCCTAGGCGTGCCACTTGGGCTCGAAGGCGTGGCATACCAGGGAGATGGATGCATGGGGCGTGCCACTTGAAGGACTGGGCGTGGCGCCCTAAGCCAAACTTAGTGGCTAGGCATGGCGCGCCACTCAAGCGCCAGTCACACGCCAAGCCTGGAAGGTCACGTTTATTGAGTTTTCTTTTCCGTCCAATTGTAATTTTCTTTTCCTTTTTGTATTTTCTTAATTCTAGTGATAGGAGTAGTATAAATAACCCCTGAAAGTACTGAGAAAGGGTTGTTGAGTAGTAATTTTGTTGAAGTATAGTTAGATTTACTTTTCACATCATCTTCTTCCATCTCTTGTACTTTTCTCTTAAGTTATGAGTAGCTAAATTCCCTCTCATTGAGAGAGGGAGCTTTGTTGTACTTGATGGATTAATGATCATGAATTTCTTCTTCTCTTCATCTTCTGTTTGATTTGCTAGAAGGAATTTCATTTTAATGTTAGTGTTCAATCATCTTGGGAAAGAGGTTGAATACAAAATGGGTTTCATGGGAACCTTGAAAAAGGAAACATGAAATCATGCTAGAAATCCCTTCTCACACTTGAGTAGAATCTAGGTTTTAGTGATTGGATATGGTGACATATAATCCACCCTCTACTTGGATCTATGAGAATGTGTGGTATAATCAGGGACCAAGCATATCTCTCTTCATGAGCAATTAGACCAAGGAATTGGCTATTGATCAAGATCTGAGAGATTGAATCACCAAGGGATTGAGGTTCAATCAATCATGATTGCCAAGAGGTCAATGAGTTGCATGATTGAAGATGAGATGAGCTGGACTTAATCCAAAGAGAACAACTTCTCCTTATCTCAATGAATTTCCCATATTCTTATCTTGCACATTCTTTATAGCTTTCTTTACATTCTGTTATTTCCCATTCCCATTTACAATTAAGTCGTTTATGTTTCTGCACTTTACATTCTTGCCATTTCCTTTCCTACACTTTACTGCTTCTCTTTACTTTTGAGTCATTTATATTTCTGCTCA
The DNA here is from genome assembly GCF_059453495.1 of Arachis ipaensis. Lineage (NCBI taxonomy): Eukaryota > Viridiplantae > Streptophyta > Magnoliopsida > Fabales > Fabaceae > Arachis > Arachis ipaensis. The sequence continues at coordinate 27,591,934 of NC_142439.1, read as the reverse complement.
TTTATAATTCTGCAATCACAATCTATCTTGCTCATCTTGACTAATTCACCCATTGATTAAAATTGCTCAAATCTACCAATCTCTATGGCTACGATCCCACTCCTAGTGGGTTATTACTTGACAATATTTTTTGTGCGCTTGCCAAAAGAACGGATTCATTATTTTTATATGGGGTGAATTCCGGTCATCAGCTAGCGCACTTGTACATCAAGGAAATTGTAAGGTTGCATGGTGTACCTACCACTATAATCTCTAACAGAGATCCCCGTTTCACCTCGAGATTCTGGGGAGCTTTCCAACGAGCGTTTGGAATTCAGTCAAGTTTAAGTACAGCGTACTATCCTCAAATCGATGGCCAATCAGAGAGGACTATTCAAAACCTAGAAGATATGTTGAGTGCTTGTGTTTTGGACCAACCAGTGAGTTGGGATCGGTATATGCCGCTAGTAGAGTTTTCGTACAATAACAGTTTCCATACGAGTATCGAAATGGCTCCATGTGAGGCTCTGTATGGGAGAAAATGTCAATTTCCACTATGTTGGTATGAAACTGGGGAATCAAGTTTGTTGGGGCCTGAGTTAATAGCTGAGACCACCGAGCAAATTAAGAAAATCCAAAACAGAATACTTACTGCTCAAAGCTGCCAGAAAAGCTATGCCGATCAGAGGCAGAAACCTCTAGAATTTGATGAGGGAGATCATGTGTTCTTAAAGGTTACACCAACAACCGGAGTGGGTAGATTGAACAAGACGAAGAAGCTGAATCCCTGTTAAATTGGTCCGTTTTAGATTCTAAAGAAAATTGGGTCGGTGGCGTACCGTATAGCTCTGCCACCCTATCTTTCGAACTTTCATGACGTATTTCACGTCTCTCAGCTTTAGAAGTACTCTTCTTATGCTAGTTCTGTATTGAAACCTGAATCAGTTCAGTTGAGAGAAGATTTAACACTTCCAGTGACTCCGATTCAAATTCATGATAGCAGCGTTAAGCAGTTGCACAGAAAAGAGGTTGCATTAGTTAAAGTAGCTTGGAGTCAAGCTGGAATTGAAACACATACTTAGGAACTTGAATCCGAAATGTGGAAGGAGTACCCACACCTCTTTTTAGGTAACTAAATCTTAATTGTGAGGGTAAAATTTTTATTTAGCTAGTTAGGATGTAAACCCCCGTGTAATTAGTGAATAATTAGTCAATAAATTAATTATTAATCAAATAAATTATGAAATTAAATTCTACTAATCCAAAGGGGATAAAAATATTAAAAATTCGAATTTCAGCACAAATTTAAAGGTTTTGGCCCAAAATTGGGCCGAACGAACCGAATCAGTTGGACCAGAATCAAACCGGGCCCAAGGCCCAGCCCAAACACCTCTTTAATGATATGGCTGCAGCCACGTCTCCCCTCTTCATGAAAACACACGCTGCACTTGGGAAATTTTGGGGAAAGAGAAATCAAGAACACCAAACCCTCACTTCAATTTCTATTCCACATAACTTTCAATCCGGAGCTCTGATCGCCGCACCGTTTGCGGCCACCCGCCAAGCTCTACAAAGACTACTAACTAATTTGGTAAGAAAATTTCAATTATCTACTTAGCTTTCCTCTCCTTAATTTGAAAATTTGGAGTTTTGAGTTTGATGGATTATGTGATTTTGATGTTTTAGGCTTGAATTAGCTTGAGAGAATTATTGGATTTTGCTCCATTGATGCTTAAGAAAGGTAAGAACCCTCAAAATCATTGTGAATTCTTGAAATTGTATGAGGTTGGGTATTGAGCTTGTGTATGTGGATGTAATGATATAAATTAGGTAGTATAAATGTGAATTGAAACATATTTGAGGATGTTGGAAGCTTGAATTAAGCATTGGGTGCTGAAATCTTGATGGTGGAGACTTGGAGCTTGCAATTTGAGGAAGTTGAGACATTTTGGGTATTAGGAAGGAATCGACTAAAGTATAGTTTTGGTTTCTTGTATATAATATGTAATGTCATGTGAAAATATAGGCTAGATGAATATAGGATAGGTTGGATTATGTTAGGATGTTAATGGTTAGCAATTTTGATGAAAATGTTGAGCTTGTTATGAAATTGTGTTAATTAACGTGGTTGATAAAGAATGGTGCATGATTTTTTATGACTGTGGGATTTGTTGAGTGATATGTATAGGAAATAGAGGAATTCGTGAATGGTTTGAGGTGGTGGTGTGTTGTTGAGAGGAATGGAAGTATGTGGACATGTTTTGAATGACTTATTGCTGGTTTGGGATTTAGAAATTTTGGTTTAAAATTGAGAATGTGGTAAAAATGGAGGTTTGGTAAATTCTATGAAAATCTTATTTTTGACCGAATTTCAGCAGGCTATAACTCGGCTTCCAGACCCTCAAACTTTTCCAAACTTATTTAAAAGGAAAATTGTTCGTGAAGTTTATGCCGTTCGAACAACGGACTAAAAATAATTTTTAATGAAAAAGTTATGCGTTTAGGAAGTTTAGTGTGTAAAAATGAATTCTACAGGACTTACCAACTTTTTAACATTTATAGAGGACATGCGTACGTGAGAGGGAAATTTTACACGCTCACGTACGCAGGCAAGTGCCATGCGATGCGGGACATCTCCTCTATCTGAGGGGCTCGCGTTTGCGGACATGGGTCATAAGTAACATTTCTTCAAACATTTGGTGAGCAATGGTAAAAAGCATCATAAAATTGAGGAAACAATCCAAATTAAAGGTACCACTAGCAATAATCAACAATAACAATTCAAATAACACAATTGGAACATGAAAAACTTCATTGCATTAATAAAATCAAAATCCAACAAGATCCAAAATCATAACCCAAAATAATTAAAATTTCAAGAATGCTAAGTAAAATTAGAGAAGAGAAACTACAATTAGAGTAATAAAAACTGAAATTAACAAGAGTATAATCTATGGATTGAAATGAAAATAAACAAGGAACACTAAACCCTAGAGAAAAAGAGGAGTTTCTCTCTCTAAAACTCTAAACTATGTAAAACTAAGCTAATAGAATGTATGTCCTCAAGCTTGCATCACCCCCAGTCTCTAATCTTTGAATTGGGCTTCAAACTGGGCCAAAATTAGCTCAAAAATCACCCCCAGTGTCTTTCCACTAATGAGGCATATGACAGCATTCTCGCGTACGCGACAGTGTGGTCCGCGTATGCGAGCGAGAAGAAAATGAAGTGTGCGTATGCACAGCTGCAATGATGCGTACGCACAGATGCAGAAATCCAAAATCTTCATTTTTTTCATGATTTCCTACTCTTGCTTGCTTCTTTTTCCATCTCTTCCAAAATAACCTTGATTCCTAAGACCTAAAATCACTTAACAGACATATCAAGGTCTCGAATAGAATTTAAGAGAAATAAAATTAGCATTTTTGGAGCCTAAAAAGCATGATTTTGTAATTAAGTGCAATTTGGAAGGAAATCACAAATGCATGCTAATTCAGTGAATAAATGTGAGATTATGTGATGAAATCTATTCATTTAAAGCCAAAATTTATCATCAAATATGGATTCATCATATGCGAGTTGGACAAATGACACCCCTGCGTACGCAAAATATGGCATGCGTACTGGTGTGCGAAATCGTGATCATTGCTTCCTTGGTTACGGCGCTAGAAACTCAATGCGCACCTACATGATCTTATATCTGTTTCACAACTTCGTACAACTAACCAGCAAGTGCACTGCGTCGTCCAAGTAATAAACCTTACGTGAGTAAGGGTCGATCCCACGGAGATTGTTAGTATGGTCACCTTGTAAATCTCAGTCAGGCGGATATTAAAAGGTTATGGAGTTTTCGAATAATAATAATAATTAAACAGAAAATAAAGATAGAGATACTTATGTAATTCATTAGTGAGAATTTCAGATAAGTGTATAGAGATGCTTTCGTTCCTCTGAACCTCTGCTTTCCTGCTGTCTTTATCCAATCCTTCCTACTCCCTTCCATGGCAAGCTTTGTGTAGGGCATCACCGTTGTCAATGGCTACTTCCCATCCTCTTTGTGAAAATGGTCCGATGCGCTGTCACTGCATGGCTAATCATCTGGAGGTTCTCGATCATACTGGAATAGGATTCACATTCCTTTTACGTCTGTCACTACGCCCAGTACTCGCGAGTTTGAAGTTCGTCACAGCCATCCCTTCCCGGATCCTACTCGGAATACCACAGACAAGGTTTAAACTTTCCGGATCTCAGGAATGGCCATCCATGGGTTCTAACTTATACCACGAAGATTCTAATATCTCGGACTCGGTCCTCTGTATTAGATATCCAAGAGATACTCATTCTAGCTTGTTTGCATGTAGAACGGAAGTGTTTGTCAAGCACGCATTCATAGGTGAGAATGATGAAGAGCGTCACATAATCATCACATTCATCATGTTCTTGGGTGAGAATGGATATCTTATAATAGGAATAAGCTTGAATTGAATAGAAAAACAGTAGTACTTTGTATTAATTCATGAGGAACAGTAGAGCTCCACACCTTAATCTATGGAGTGTAGAAACTCTACCGTTGAAAATACATAAGTGATAATGGTCTAGACATGGCCGAATGGCGAGCCCCCATGAAAGTCTAAGATAGCATAAAACTAATCAAAGATGATCCGAAGATATCAAATACAATAGTAAAAAGTTCTATTTATACTAGACTAGCTACTAGGGTTTACAGAAGTAAGTAATTGATGCAGAAATCCACTTCGGGGGCCCACTTGGTGTGTGCTTGGGTTGAGCATGAAGCTTTCACGTGGAGAGGTCAATTTTGGAGTTGAACGCCAGTTTGTAACGTGTTTCTGGCGTTGAACTCCACTTTGCAACTTGTTTCTGGCGCTGAACACCAGACTGCAACATGGAACTGGCGTTCAACGCCAGTTTGCATCGTCTAAACTCGGGCAAAGTATGGACTGTTATATATTGCTGGAAATCCCTGGATGTCTACTTTCAAACGCAATTGGAAGCGCACCATTTGGAGTTCTGTAGCTCCAGAAAATCCACTTTGAGTGTAGGGAGGTCAGAATCCAACAGCATCTGCAGTCCTTCTTCAACCTCTGAATCTGATTTTTACTCAGGTCCCTCAATTTCAGCCAGAAAATACCTGAAATCATAGAAAAATACACAAACTCATAGTAAAGTCCAGAAATGTGATTATTAATTAAAAACTCATAGTAAAGTCCAGAAATCTGATTCTTTCAAACTATTATTATGTATATTTTATTTTAGAGGTCATAATACCACACCACCTCTATTTTATGGCTTAAGCATAAAGCTTTGTGTGATAAGGTGTTACATCTGCCACGAAACCACTCCGTGTGTCATGCCTCACATTGCTGATGGGGACACGTTACCCGTCTACGACGAACCACACCATGCGCCCCGTGACATACAGGCGAAGGAGACTCGTTGCTCGCCCGCCAGCAACCACCCATTGCTCCGTGTGTTGCCCCGGTGAAAAAGAGAGACAGAAGTCGTCAACCACCAACCTGCGGCTAGACAGCGCCGCGTGCGACTATAGAGAGAAGGATAAGGGTTTGTGTTATTTTTTTATTGTGAATGGGATTGCTGAGCCCTTTCGCTCCTTGAATAACTGAGAACACACTTTCTACGATCCTATAGTGGCTTATCGTAGCTAACAGATGATCTTCACAAAATTAATTTGGTCAACAAGCATGTAGCATGACTCTTTGGTTGTTTTTATTTTTTTTCTCTAGTTGGCTACATTACTAGTTGGTTACGTGTACTTTCTCTATTTTAAAAAAAGAAAACAAAAAGAGAAGGGAGAGGCTGAGACCAATAATAAAATGAAAAGATAGTTTAGTTTTTGGCCAAGTCTTCCATGTAGATTGAGAGAAGACATCTACATGTGTAGATTTTGCTTTAAATAAGTGTATGAATAACAAGTGGTCAGATAAAGTGGTCAGGTGTTTTTAGCATGTAAGCATTGTTAATTACGATGATGAAGATTAATTAGCAAGTTGGTTAGTTTTTCTTTTTTTAGTTAGGCTTCTTCTCATTGATGTTTATTTTTGGGACCAAATGGTTAAATAAGCTCAGGAATTATTTTTGTAACAAAAAGCCAAGTTAAATAAAAAGATGATCCTTTGACCAAAACAAAAAGAAAAGGCTGATCCACTACTACCACTATTCAATAGTTAATTATTCTTAATGGTTAATAGAGTTTTCAGTTTAAAAAAAAAAAAGAGAGAATCACTGAGAGACTGAAGACCCCTCCACCATGGTTACAAGGTATTGTTGGATGTGTCATTATATCAGTAGAAAGCTCAAATCTGTTTGAGGCGTATATATCATCCAATATCGTTAGGACAAACAGAATATTAATAGCAAGGTTCTGAAAATCGGACCGAACTATCCAGTTCGACCGGGTTAATCGAGAACCGGTCATTTGGCCAGTCCGGTTGATGTCTAAAACTAGCCTGCAAAAAACCTATCAAAACGGTGAAGCGGATAAATCGGACTAGTTTTTTAGAGAGCCGGTTCTCTATTCGAATTCAAAACTGCATCGTTTTGATTCTTAAAAAAAAAAAAGGAAAAGCCCAAACGGGCAGAAGCAAAACACACCCCCTCTCCCTTCTCTCTCATTATTCAGTATTCACCAAAATCCCAAATTGTACCCTACCAGAGCAAACACCCACTAGAAGCCCTAGCCACCACCTTCTCCATCATTCATCTCCTCTCCTTGGCCACGAGCGGGACAAACCGTGGGTGTCATCTTCAATCTCTCTCTCTCTCTCTCTCTCTCTCTCTCTCTCTCTCTCTCTCTCTCTCTCTCTCTCTCTCTCTCGGTCTTTGTCCAAGCTCAAGGTCCCTCTTCGAGCTCTCTTGCCGTCACTGCTTCTTCGCTCCTTGCCATGGGTCATCGTTGCTCCACTCCTCGCCATGGGTCTTGCTACTCCCTCCTCGCCGTTTTGGCTATCGCCCCTTCTCTTCTTCTCTGATTTTAGGTAACTCAGTCTCACACTCTCCGAGCTCATTCTGTCTTCGCCATTCATCTTTTTTCCAACTAATTTTGAAGATTCTGAGCTGAGTCTCTATTCTGAGTTTGAAATTGGATTATTTATTTGATTTGTTGAATGTTAAACCAAACCTGCTAGAATTATTGAAGACAAACTATTTGCGGTCTATCACAGTAAACTATACTTATAATTCAATGGAATAGGGCTTATGGAATGCCAGAAATTTGGTGGAGTCAATGGAATTTGTTTCCGAAATTCTGTTCAAATCAGCCACAACAGTGACACTACAGAGGGAATGGGATTTTCTTGTATATAGTTCTCACTCTTACCCTAAATTGATAATAATTATTTCGCAAATGTTATTTCCTCAATTACTTACTTGAATGTTAAATTGATTCTGAATTTAATTTTAGGTAACTCTGTCTCACACTCTTTGAGCTCATTCAATTACTTTTGTTGTTGATGTATTTTTAGATTAGTTTGGATTCTGAAATGAGAACATGTTGATTAAACTAATTGATTAGAATTCCAAAAAAAATATGATTATATACTTTGGCATTCCTATATTGGGCGAATTTAGGAATTTGTAATTGAATTGAATTTTGTTGTGTTACAATTATATTTGAAATTTTGTCTTATATTTTGTAATTGAGTTTTGTAATTAAATAGAATTGAATTTTGTCTTATATTTAAAATTTGTAATTGAATTAAAATTAGTTTAAAAATATTGAATTTAAATATTTAATAATTTTAATGTATATTTAATTAAACTGGTTCGATTCCAGTCCAATTCTGGTTAGACCATTGAACCAGTCACTTGATCGGTTCATTGACTGGTTCAGTTCTCGCAACCTTGATTAATAATAACAAAAAGCATAATATTATTACCAACATTAATGTTAATAATGCAATTTAATAAAATAATAAAAGGTTCCCTAATTTTTTTTATAATATTTACACATAATTTTTTTGTTTTATATTTTTTGTTTTATATTTTATTATTTCAATTTATTTTCTAAAAAATAATTAATCGAACAACTTAATGTTAAACAAATTTTAATTACTAAATTAGTCTATCTTATTTTATTTTAGGATTAATTATTAGGATAAAAAAAATATTAAATCATAATGTTAATAATATAAATAACATTATTTATCTTTTAGCTATTATTATTATTGTTGTTGTTACGAATTTTGTTATCTGTACTGTTATTAATATTTATGATTAATATTAATATTATAACTACTAGTAATAAGTATATCTAATTGTTATTATTGCTGAGAATATAATTAGTAGTGCTAGTAGTTGTAACCGGCTCAATGCATTTCATTTAAAAATATTTTTGTTACAAAAAAATCTTAAGCCCATTTATAAAAAAGTTTTATCATACACTGTTCTAAGATTTTTTAACCCAAAGAATGTCTAGCCCAATATAATATAAACGTGTCCAAGTGATGGTTAATGACATCATTTTTAATTAATTTAATCAATCTCTCTCAAAAGTCACACCACCATTCACAAATTTCTACTAATATTTGTATAGCTGTCATTTAATGATTCACAAAAGTTATTCTTTTGAACGAATCCTTGTCAATCAGATGTTCTTCCAACATAAATTTACATATATAAATTTATTTCTGCATCTATATCGAAAAATTGGCCTTAGTTTTTTCTTTTTAACGTAGAAGTCTAAAAAAAATAATAAATTTTCATTCTTTCCTTATCTCTCTCCTTGTTCTGTTTCTCTTGCTGGGCATTTTCTTCTTCTATTTTATTTTATTTCAATTATTAAAAAAAATAGAAATTACTCTTCTACATTTTTTATATCAAGATTTAGAGACGCATTAGTTCCTACATAATTCAGGCATATATTTGATCGCAATAGCTTTTCTCTTGAGTAAAGTTTAAAGCATTTGTTAAATTAGTACTCTTAAAATAGAATATGAGTAGATATCAGAGAGTCTATATTGAGAAATTTAGTGTATTATAGACATATGTATTGGCTCTAATAAATTCTTTTGCGTTGACCAATTTGGATACTCCTCTAGTGTAGGAATCCTAGGTATTTTAAACTGGGATCAAGCTTTTAAAAAAGAGAAAATTAGTAAAATGAGACATTGAAATTTAATTACCATTATATCACTATAGTGATTCTAAATTGGGATTTCATTTAAAAGTTCACTTCTCAGTGTATTTTATTTAAATAATTTTTCTAAGTTTGAAATAAATATTATATTAGCCAGATTCTCTTTATAAAATATCATCAGTTACTAATATTTAAAGTAGAAATTCAGTTCCAATCAACTTCACGTGAAGTTGATAACTGAAAACCATTAGATGATTTGACTGATTTGATTAAATTTTTATCTAACAACTTTTAACTATCAATTTCATGTGCAGTTGAATACACCCGAATTTTTACCAATATTTAAAGTATTTTCATTAGAGAACCAGTTCATTAAAATGCTTTGACCTGCATTGCTTTAATATTAATTAGCAATAATGTTATACGATAAATAAAATTTATTATTTTAGTTAACATTTAGTTAACAAAAATATTTATATATTAAATTTTAAATTTTAATGTTATAAAAATAAAACACTAAACTAAAATATTAGCTAATATTAATAAAATATGTTAGTCTTCTAATATTCTCATTATTTGTTTATTTATCTGGTTTCGCTTGACTTGTTATATTTGTTATAAATAAATAATACTTGGAACAATGTGCTTGTAATTTTTTTGAAGCTATGATTTGGCTTCCTAATAAGGCCTACAATTTCATGATATTGATGAGTTTTAGTTCTTTGTTCTAACAAAAATTTATGATTTGGCATTTTAACCAGAAGAACGATGATATTGGTTTATGATGAAGCTGAATAGGAATGCTTTGCTTGTAAAAAAGAACGGGGAACGCTAGGGGGATAATGACTTTGTTGAACAATATAAACAACCACTAATCAAATAAAAACAATCACCAATCAAATAAAAACACACTGCACCTCCAAATTAACCTTCTAAATTTTAATATTAAAATAACCATCTGTACACTAGTAAAATGAACATCCGATATATCTATTATTTACATTGTTTAATATTTTCATTGTTTACCTATACTTTTTCAAAAAGAACTATAGTTATATGCAGAATTCTATAGATTTTGGAATATTTTGGCTAGGCTATATAACTTAGTTTTTGGAGTCTTATTGAGATGAGATTTGCTTCGTTAAAAATTATAATTCGTCTAATTTTATATATTTGAAGAGCGAAATTTATAGGATTTTGTGAAAATTTTTATAGATTGAACATCACTAGAGAGCTTGACAATGTATACAATGAATTTTAAATTTAGTCCAATACAAGAAAAAAATTTAAAATTAATTATCCCAATCCTAATTTAGCAATGAAATTTACCTGAATATCTTCTTCTATTCTCTTAACTTACTCAATTCTCGTTAATCATTCAATCTCTTCGGCGTTAGAAGTTTTTTCGCCGGCTATCAAACAACCATCCATGTAGTTATTAAAATAATTATTCGATTATCTAGTAAAATGACCATCTACCATTTGTTAACTATATGTTAAACTAAAACAAATAAAATAACCATCCAATTAAGAAATAAAATAACCATCTACATATACATACTTAGTAAATTGAATATCCAACATCTAAATTTGTCATTCTTCAAGCCACTTGAAGCGAAGTACAACGGTCAACCGTGCCATTGTAGGCCTTGAATCCTTCCCACGCCGATCGGAGCTTGTTCTGAGCCTCGGTCAATCTGATGGCTCCGACCACCGTAATGTGCGGCTCGAAATGCAGACCACCGAACTCCAATCGAAGTCCCGCCATGAGGTTCCCCAACGTTGCCGCCACGTCAAGCGGTGGAATCGCCCACACCGAATACACTTGTGTCGCCATCATTCACTTAAACCAGATCCAAGAGTGTTAGTAGATGAAGATCACAACTCTTTCGGATTCAGTCCCTCTCTTAGTCAACGGACGGTAGTGAGCTTCACGGCGTTAGTTCGGAGAGATTGAAAAAATTGTCGGAGAAAAAGAAATTGCAGCACATTATTCGCAGCATAAAATGAAAGAATAGGTAAACTTTTTCATAACAAAATTCTTATGTTTTTAAAATTTAAAATGATTAGAAATTAATTAAATTAATTATTAATGATTATAATTTTAATTTTATCTATATTGTACATGTATACTAAATTTATTGTCTCCATATTTTCTCATATAGATTTTGAAAGTTGTACTGTGGCGTTGAAAAGTAAGATATGCAGGAAAATTGGCAGCAATGGACCTACGCGTAGGCAATGGCATCTCGCGTACATGATGAAATCTCGCATACGCAACGCATTGGTAGAAATTGTATCTCTGCATACACAACGAAATCTTGCCTGCAGGGGCGGAGTTAGGTACAAGGAAAGGGGGCAATGACCCCCCCTAATTTTAATTTTTTACATGTAAATTATATGTAAATTTCAGTTTAACCCCCCTTTAAAATTTTATTTTAGTCTTATTTTATTGTGTAAATATTTTTTGCCCCCCTCTAATATTTCTTCTAGCTCCGCCCCTGCTTGCCTGCATGAAAAAGAGCTGCGGCGTAAGAGATAGGCAATGAAAGAAACTTCACATATGCCAGAATTCAACGTATACGCAAAGCTTTACTGACTGACTAGCATCTTCCATACATAAAAGAAGATAACTTTGGTGAGCCCGGGACAACTCAAAACTATCACCTTGAGTTTGAGAAAGTTGTTTTTAGATAATTTAGACCCATATATAGGCCGTATATAATGATCCAAGTCAAACCCAAGGTGACATTATGATGATCATAAATGAAATACAAAAATATATTATTTATATACTAAAATCAACTATTATATATTTTATATAAATATATATATTATTTAATTTATTTTTAATATATATTTTATATTCTAATATATATTTTGTACTAATAATTAATTTTAGTAACTAATTTAGTGTACACATAAGACACATAACATGTTTGAATGAAATAATATTGATGATGATGTTATAATATAATAATACGATGACAAATGAAATGATGAGATTTGATCTGGTACTGAGATTTGTTACTTTCTTGTGATAATATTAGCATGAATATATTGATGAGGAATTACGATGTTAATACTATTGGTTGTATGTGATTTCTTTCTGATAGTAATAAGGACGGTCCTATATAAGCGCATGCAATTTTCAGGTAGGTTTTTTTAGAAAGAAAATAACAACGCACTTTCTCTCTAAGATAGAGAAGGAGGTTTTAGTTGTTTCTATTGTGAGGTGTATGATAAAAAGACTATTGTATGGTAGGTTGGGTATCGGACAGTTCGGGTTGGTACTTCAGTTGATGAGAGGGAGAATCGTCTGGTGCCAGGTCGCTGGGTTAAAAGGGGTGCAGCCGATGTCCCGAGTTCTTTGTGTGGAGAGGGGGTGTCACCTGCAAAGACACTCCGACGCTCTAGTCAGTCAAGTGTGCAGGCGAAAAGTGAGAGAATGGTATGTGACGTACCTTGGGGGAGGGGTAGGACCCTCCCCATATATACCGTGTCAGAAGTGGGTCCCGAAAGAGCAGACACACCTTCCTTGAAGTTTCCTCATACAGCTGTAGTGGAGAGCTGTCAAGGACATGTGTCCGGGTCGGTGGTGGAGCAACTCTCACCCGACCGTTTGGGTCGGGTGGTCTGTGGGTCGGGTCGGCCCGTGTGAAGTTTGGGTCAGGCAGTAACAGTGCCCCCAACGCGCCAGCAATGATCGTGAGAGCTATTGGTGGCGTGTTATGTTCTCTCGTGTGTTGTCGCTAGGTCAGCCGCTCGTGGAGAGGACGTGCCTCTTGCGCGCATGTCTGTTCGTTGTTGGGATAACCGTTCGTCGCCTCGTTCTTCGCGTTGGGCATTTAATGCTCATAATGGGTTGTTTCAAACCCTGCGAGTAAAGACTCTTTTGCCTTTGCCTTTCGCGCTTCAAGTTAGTTTTCTAATTCCCCTTCCTCCTCAGTTTTGCATTTCATTTTCTCTCCAATGCCTAACTCCTTTTCACTCTCATCTTCTTCTTTCTCAAATTTCCTATCGCGATTCCTGCAGCCTCGTGCCTTCACTCCCTCTTACTTCCTTTCGAGTTATTGCAATCAATCCTGGTAAGTATTCCTCCTTTGCTTTCGCTTTCTGTTTCATGTTCATTTTACCTTTTTGTTTTATGTTCCTGTATGCATGCTGCTCTTCCTGACTGAGCTTGTGTGTTGGATGACATTAGTGTTAGATAGGTGTATTGGGGGGGGGGTTTACCATTCCAGGGCGTTGATCTTTTAGGCTTTGTTTTAGGAGTGGTTTCGGCCATGCTTGGTTTCAGTTGTTGAATAGGCTAAATGTAGTTTCTGGGCCTTTTTCGAGCTCCCGACCTTGTAGACTAACCGAGTGGTGCCCCCACTGTAGGTATGCCTCGCATCGTCTCACGAGCTTCCACCTCCAACACGGGTTATGACTCGTACGCTTGGGTGACCTCCGACGTGAAAGAGTCCCGAACCAGATGGGCGTGGAGGAGCTTACCGAGTTCTGCTAAGCCGAGTACTTGTGCGGCGGGACTGACGAGGAGGCCAACTACGACGTTTTCGTTTCCGCCCCCAACGAACGGTTATACGAACTCAACTTTCATTCTCCCCGGGTTGCCGATTGGATTTGGTTCTACAAGTCAATGTTCACCCAAGTGGGGGTTTGTATTCCCTTTTTTTCTTTTCAAATGGCACTACTTAACCGGATCTCCGTGGCGCCGTCGCAGCTGCATCCGAACAGTTGGGCTTCCATCCGCTATTTCGAGATGGTATGTGAATATTTAGAGCTGCCGGTGTCCGTCGATGTTTTCCTTTATTTCTTCAACCTTACGAATCCTTCCAAAGAAGGGAAAGCGAGGAAAGGGTTCATGTCCTTCTGATCTGCCCAGGATCGGAGGATTTTTGGCTTGTTCGAGGACTCTTACCATGGGTATAAGGACAAGTATTTCAAGGTGCGTCCAGCCAAAGGTCGCCACCCCTTCTGGCTGTCGTTAGAAGGGGAACACCTCATCCCGACGTATTGGAGTTTCGGGGCGGGGTCCAATACCTTTATTAAGGTGACTTACAAGGGGATGTCCGCTGTGGACAAAAAGATTGCCGACGTGTTGTTGCCCGTTTTTGGGAGAAACCATGTGAATCCTCACCTTCTGATGGGTGACCGGGAGGTCGCCAGAAGTTATATTTGTGAGTGGCTCTAACTTGTATTCCTTGCATTACAGTTGCTTTGATTGGTTATGCCGATTTAACGACTAAGTCATTTATTTATTTATTGCAATGCGAATGTCTACCAAGGTGACAGGCCTTGAGAGTCTGTTCAAGACTTTTTTGGAGGAAAGCGATAAAGAGAAGGCTGACGGGAAGCCGGAGGCCCCTCCCGAGAATAAGGATGATCAGGCCGTGCCTTCACCTCGTGACATCGAGATGTCGGACAAAGATTCTGATGGGGCGCGCGTCTCTCCTGTTCATGAGGAGGCGGCCAGTACTAGGGATTCGACCTCCGCCCGACAAGTCGAGGAGGATGACTTGAAGGTTATCCCCAATCCCAAGAGGCAGAAGTCGTCCTCCAGTCCTGAAGGAGTCCTTACCGTGATGGAGAGGAACTTCGACGCCGGGACCTTCATAGACTCCCAACTGCTTCCCGGCACGGAGGAACACTTCCACGGCTCCGATCTTGCGGGGCAGGCAAGGTGGATGTATCGTACTCTTCTCCACGGTGCTGCCATAGCTCGGAAGGCCGAGTTTGAGCTGTCGGGGATACAGTCGCTGCATAGGAAGCTCGAGTCTGCTGCTAAGGCCAATAATCAATTCAAGACTCAAGTTGAAACACTTCGAGAGCAGCTGTCCAAGGTGGAGGAGAAGCTTAAGGCTGCCGAGGAGAAGACCGCGTCTGCCGAGGAAAAATTGAAGACTTCTGATGCTACCGTCTCCCGTCTAACCGAGCGGGAGATGACTTTGGAGAGCCGACTCAATACCGCGCAATGTCGGGTGGTCGCTTTGGAGAAGGAACATGATATGGCCGTCTCATCGGCTAAGGCCGCTCAAGCTGAGGCCGAAGAGTTTAAGAAGAAGCATAAAGAGACCGTGAAGCAGGGAAAGAGTGCGATCCTGATGACTGAAGAGGCCCTCAAGGCTTAAGTGAAGATTGTGGCTCCTGACTTCGACACGTCGGCAATCGGGGTTTTCAAAACAATCAGAGATGGCAAGATTGTTGATATGCCGAAGAAATGATCTCTTGTTCCTTTGCATAGAGTTTGTAATTTTATTGTAGAAATTGCTGTACGGTTTGATGAACTTGTAGACTTGTGATTTTCGGATTATTTTAATAGTCGCTTGGTCGGTTTATGACTATTGTCTTTTTCCGCTTATTTGGCAGCGTATTTTATTACCGTTCTGTTGGTATTGGCTTGTCGTTCGTGTTTGTTTACCATTGTTGGTAACTTGACAAAGCCAGGTCGTGGCTTCGCCATCGCTGTAGCCGTTTGTTATGGCGTTAACTTGGTCGGTTTCTGGGGTGATCAGTCCCGGGTTACCGTGCCGTCATCCCGTTTTAACATGTATTAGAA
Organism: Arachis ipaensis; assembly: GCF_059453495.1. NCBI lineage: Eukaryota > Viridiplantae > Streptophyta > Magnoliopsida > Fabales > Fabaceae > Arachis > Arachis ipaensis. The sequence continues at coordinate 27,576,283 of NC_142439.1, read as the reverse complement.
ATTTAGGGTTAAATTAAACAAGTGAACATTATTCGACAGTTGAACAAGTCCATTGCAATGATAAGTTCTTAACAAAAGTAAATTATCTGGAACACGGCAAATCGCCTACTCCGCGTGTTTGGGCTAAGAATAAAATCTTCTTAGGTTACCTGCATTCCAGGTTCTCGGGACTTCCTTGCTGTAACAGCCCAGACCACCCGCTAGCATGATATTGTCCGCTTTGGCACACAAGGCCTCACGGTTTGCCCTTCAATTTAGAAACCAAGAAGCCCGAGCTTTCGCCTAGACCACCAGCCCAACTCTTAACTTGGAGTGGGCAGGCCAGCAAAGAGCAATTTCAGGCCCAACCTAGCTAACCACAGCACTTGTTCCATCACCTTAAAGCCCCCACTTGGATCACAAGTTAGCGCTACCCAACTCGGCCATCCGGAGTTAAAAGTCACAGCACATTAAGACAAGTTCAAGGCTATATCAAAGAATACTTGAATCAAGAAGAACTCAAACAGAGGAAGGTAGGTGCAACAAGGATCTCAAACAAACATATGCACTTAAGATCAAACAAGAATGCATGTGGATAGAGGAATAGAGTGGAACATCAAACTACTTTTCAAGGGGATTAGCAAACAAGAACTTCAAGTTAGGATATGAAAGAACAAGTCGACTCGAACAGAATTCAAGACTCACAACTGAATAGCCTCGAGAAATAGTTTCTAACGTTCACAAAACCCGCGATTCACTTTACTTAAAACTCGTATATCATCTATGATAACTCATTAGTGCTTTCATATACATATTTCACTAGTATTAAGCCGGCCAAACTTAATATCAGGAATTATGCAATGCAAGACTAACGCATTAATCAATAGATCGTCATGTGCAGAAAGCTCTAATTCTCGTCATTCGACAAGACCTAATACATGACAAATACTCAGAGTATACAACTGAAGCATAGTCAGTCTATTCCTTAGGCTCTACAGGAAGAACTGCTCTGATACCATCTGTAACAGCCCAGACCACCCGCTAACATGATATTGTCCGCTTTGGCACACAAGGCCTCACGGTTTTGCCTTTGACGATAGGGATGATAGCCGAAGCCCCCCACACTCACTCGTCAAAATGCGTCATACTAGGGAGAGGTATCTACACCCTTATAAGGCATGCTTCGTTCCCCTCTCCAACCGATTTGGGCCTTACAATCCACCCCCTAAGGGAGTCCAGCGCCCTCGCTGGCACATCGATCTGGGTTCTGGTTCTGATACCATCTGTAACAGCCCAGACCACCCGCTAGCATGATATTGTCCGCTTTGGCACACAAGGCCTCACGGTTTTGCCTTTGACGATAGGGATGATAGCCGAAGCCCCCCACACTCACTCGTCAAAACACGTCATGCTAGGGAGAGGTATCCACACCCTTATAAGGCATGCTTCGTTCCCCTCTCCAACCGATGTGGGCCTTACACTTGCCATCGAGCCTCTCCAACTTGTAGGCACGCTTGCCAATCACTTCTTTGACTCGGTAGGGGCCTTCCCAGTTTGCCGACAGCTTACCTTCCGATGGAGTCGGTGGCCCGACGTCATTGCGCCGCAGGACTAGATCGTTTTGTTCAAATTCTCTCCTGAGTACTTTGGCGTTGTAGCGCAGGGCCATCCTTCGCTTTAGTGCTACCTCTGACAAATGGGTCATCTCCCTAGCCTCATCTACTAGGTCCTTCTCTACGGCTTCCTCCACTCCCTGCAGAAGTAATCGTGGGCTCGGCTCGCCAACCTCCACGGGTATCATAGCATCTACCCCGTACGTCAGGCGGAAAGGGGTTTCTCCTGTGGACGATTGCTCGGTCGTTCGGTAAGACCAGAGAACTGAGGCGAGTTTGTCAGCCCATGCACCCTTTTATTGTCAAGCCGCTTCTTGAGGCCAAGCATGATGACCTTGTTTGCGGCCTCAACTTCGCCGTTCGTCTGGAGATGCTCTACAAATGAGAATTTTTGCTTTATGCCCAAACCGGCGAGGAACTCCACAAACTTCTTGTCGGTGAACTGCGTCCCGTTATCAGAGATAACGACTTCTGGGATACCGAATCGGGTTATCACCTGTCTCCACATAAACTTTCGACAATTGGACGAGGATATACTGGCTAGTGGCTCGGCCTCTATCCACTTGGTGTAGTAGTCTATAGCAACAATGAGATACTTGACTTGCCCCGGACCAACTGGGAAAGGCCCCAAGAGGTCGATTCCCCACTGTGAGAAAGGTTGGGAGGACGTGAACAGGCTCAGCTCGGAAGCCGGTGCCTTATGGAAGTTGGCATTTTCCTGGCACTTGACGCATTTTCTTACGAATTCTTTGGAGTCCCTCATCATTGATAACCAGTAATAACCGGCTCTGACGAGCTTTCTTGCTAGGGCTTTGCCCCCGATGTGATGTCCACAGCACCCCTCGTGGACCTCTCTAAGCACATAGTCCGTTTGGTCGGGGTGTAGGCACTTCAACAAAGGATGACTGAGTCCCTTTCTAAACAGCTGCCCCTGTATGTCACGTATTTGGCTGCCTCCCTTCTCAATGCTTTGGCCTCCTTCTAGTCATCAGGGAGCTTGCCGTTTTCTAAGAAATCGGTTATCGGGTCCATCCAAGAGGGGTTTGTCTTTGTCAAATGGAGGGCGACTACTGGTTCTTTTACCAGACCCTGGATCAGAGACCGGTTGCCCGCCCCTGGTTTTGTGCTTGCTAACTTGGATAGGAGGTCCGCCCGTGTGTTCCTTTCTCTCGAAACGTGTTGGATCGCGACCTCCTCAAATTGTTTGCTCAACTCTTTGACCCTCTCCAGATACTTCTGTAATAGGGAGTCTCTAGCCTGGTAGGTCCCATTGACTTGTGAAGTGATGACCTGTGAGTCGCTGCATACTTCTAGCCTGGTGGCGCCGACTTCCCGTGCTAAGATTAAGCCGCCCAGAAGGGCCTCATACTTTGCCTGATTGTTTGATACTGGGAACTTGAACTTGATCGACTGTTCATATATGACTCCAGCGGGGCTCTCTAGGATGATCCCGGCACCTCCGTACGTCTGGTTAGAGTCCCCATCTACATGGAGCCTCCACCGTATGCCCGTTGCCTTGGCTGGGTCCCCTGTTACTTCTACCAAGAAATCGGCCATGGCCTGTGCCTTAATCGCATGCCTGGGCTCATATTGCAAGTCGTATTGGGACAACTCAATGGCCCAAGTCATCATTCTTCCCGCCAGGTCGGGTTTCTGGAGTATCTGGCGGATTCCCTGATCCGTCCTCACGACTACCTGATGACCTTGAAAGTACTGTCATAATCTATGGGAAGAGGTTAGGAGTGCAAGTGCCAACTTCTCTAATTTATTGTATCTCAATTCTGCCCCTTGCAGTGCTTTACTCACGAAGTAGATTAGTTGTTGAACCTTCCCTTCCTCCCGTACCAAAATCGCTGCCATCGCTTCGTCCGTTATGGCCAGGTACAGGTAAAGCGGTTCTCCGACCTTGGGCTTCCCGAGGACAGGTGGTGTTGCGAGGATCTCTTTGAAATGCTTAAATGCTTCCTCACACGTCGGGGTCCATTCAAACGCTATCCCCTTTTTCATAAGGTTGAAAAATGGTAGCGCCCTAGCAGCCGACGCTCCGAGGAAATGGGATAGGGGAGTGAGTCTTCCTGACAACCTCTGAACATCCTTGACACAGCCCAGACTTTTCATTTGGAGTATTGCTTGACACTTTTCGGGGTTGGACTCCACCCCTCTTTGGGTTATCATAAATCCTAGGAACTTCCCTGCTTCCATGGAAAAGGCACACTTGAGTGGGTTGAGCCTCATGCGGTGTTGCCGGAGGGAAGCGAACACATTTCCCAGGTCGCTTATGAGGTCCTCAGGCCGTGTGGTCTTTGCAAGGATATCATCCACATACACCTCCACCATTTTGCCTATGAGGTCACTGAATATCTTGTTCATTAGCCTTTGGTACGTGGCCCCAGCGTTCTTCAGGCCGAACGGCATTATCTTGTAGCAGTATATCTCTCCCGGCGTTATGAACGTTGTTTTCTCTTCGTCAGGCCGGTGCATCGGTATCTGATTGTAGCCAGAATAAGCATCCATAAAGCTCAGGTACTGATATCCCGCCGCTGCGTCGATGAGGGCATCAATGTTGGGTAGGGGGTAGCAGTCCTTGGGGCATGCTTTGTTGAGATCTGAGTAATCCACACACATCCTCCATTTCCCATTGTGCTTTTTCACTAGAACTACATTCGACAGCCATGTCGAGTAGTCGAGTTCTCGAATAAATCCCACTTCTAGGAGGCTGGCCATCTGCCTGGCCACCTCCTTCACTCTTTCTTGTGACATATTCCTTCTCCTCTGAGCCACTGGTTTGGCCTCCGCCTTGACAGCCAAGTGATGTGACATGAGTTGGGGGTCTATCCCCGGCATGTCGGCTGGCGTCCAAGCAAACAGGTCACCGTTAGCTCTGATAATTTCCATTAGGGGCTCCTTCAGGTCGTGTGGTAGGTTTCTGTTCACGAAGGTGAACTTTTCCTCTTTGTTGCCGACTCTGAATTTCTCTAAGTTCCCTTCCGGCTCGGGTCTGGGTTTGTCTTCGACTCTAGCGTCTAGGTCGGCAAGGAACACTCCTGATGCTTCCTTGGACTTCTTCCTTAAGGAGAGACTGGAATTGTCGCAGGCGACTGCCGTTTCCAAATCTCCTTTTATGGATCCCACGGACCTGTCATCAGCCACAAACTTCATTACCAGCATCTTTGTACTGATCACTGCCCTGAGATCGTTGATGGTCTTCCTCCCTAGGATGATGTTGTAGGCTGTGGAGTCGCGCAGAACCACGGACTCAGCCATTACCGATCTTCGCCCCCGTTCTAGTCCTACTGATATCGGCAGGGAGATTATCCCATCTGTCTTAATGAAGTGGTCGCCTAATCCTACAACACCGTGCTGGTGGGTCTTTAAGTCGGTATCCCGCAGACCCAAGGCATTGAACACATTGCGGAACATGATATTCGAGTTAGCCCCGGTGTCTATGAGGATGCGCTTGATGAGGCCGGTTCCCACTCTGGCCGTGATGACCATGGGAGGGCTTTCCGCGACTTCATCAAACCACTAGTCCTCTGGACCGAATGAGATGGGTGGTGACCTCGACCTCTTGGGGCTTTGCGCGGAAGATGAGGAAACCGCCAGAACTTTGGCATCTTTCTTGTGTGCCGACTTTGACCTTGGAGGCGCGTCTCTTGCTGTTACCACGTTCACTATGGTGAGGCCTTGTTCGTTGTCGTCCTGGTCATGACGTCGCTTTACTGCGCGGGTCTTGTCCTCTCCCTCGCGGTCGCGATCTCGTCTTCTCGGCTCCCTGATGAGATGGGAGAATTCGGCCAGTTTTCCGTCCTGGATCGCTTGTTCTAACGCATCCTTGAGGTCGAAATAGTCCTGTGTCTTATGTCCATAGCCCTTATGATAATCACAATAGAGGCTCTTGTTCCCCCCGGTTCGGTCCTTCAGAGGTCGGGGCTTCGACAAAATTCCCTTCTCGGCTATCTGCTGAAAAACTTCTATGATGGGACAGTGAGGGGGGTGTAATTGGTGAACTTCCCGACTCGAGGGAACGGCCTGGGTGTCTTGCCCGGACCGCCGTCTCTGGCGTGTCCCTTTTGTCTATCTCCGCCGCCGTGTTGCCTAGGTTGATTGTAGGAGGGCTGCCGCTTGTTGGCAGCCACGACTTGACTAACTTCTTCATCATTGATATATTCCCTGGCTACGCTTTGGATCTCCTGCATCGTCCACACCGGCTTCGTGGTGAGATGCTTTCTGAAGTCCTCATTTAGAAGTCCGTTCGTCAGACACAGACTAGCTACTGAATCGGTTAGCCCGTCGATCTCCAAGCATTCGTCGTTGAACCGGTCAATATATTTTTTGGTCGGCTCGCCGGACCTTTGTGTCACCCTGAGCAGATTGATCGGGTGCTTTGCCTTTGCGATTTTGGTAGTAAATTGGGCTAGGAAGGCATGGCTAATATCCGAAAACCTGGCCACCGAGCCCTGCGGGAGGCTGTTAAACCACCGTATTGCAGGTCCCGCGAGAGTGATCGGAAAAGCGCGACACCTTACCTTGTCACCCACTCCTTCCAGGTTCATTCTGGCCTCGAAGGCCATAAGATGTTCCTGTGAGTCTTGTGTTCCGTCGTACCTCATGTCCGTTGGCTTGTCAAAATGCTTTGGCAGCTGGACCTCGAGGATGGAACGATGGAATGGGGTTGCGCCCATTATCACGGGTCTCTGCGCTCTCCTTGGTCTTCCCTCGCCGTCTTCCCGTCGCCCGTCCTCCCGGTCGCGTCTCCTTTCTCATCTGGTGTATATGATGGGGTCGCGGCGTCTTCTTGGGCGTCCTTCCTCCCGGGCACTCTCGGGTTCAGATCGTGGGCTCGGCGTCCGCCGGGAATGACTTCTTGGAGGAGACCGGGAGTAGCTTGATTCGGGAGATCGTCGATGATGTTCCTGATCTGCCAGTTGGCGCTCTAGGTTCTGCATCCTGTGACGCAGTTCCTGCATTATCCTGGTGCTGTTGTCACCTGTTCCCCCAAAGGGGCGTCTTTCTTGAGATCATGAAGACGGCTCGGTTCGTCGTGGAGGAGACCTCGTGCGCTCCCAGGAGGAAGCTACGGAGGCTTCCCCTCTGCACTCGGCCTCGCGGCCTGTTCCTCCTGGGCCCAGTACAACGTCCATTCAGGCGTCCCCACAGACGGCGCTAAATGTACGGTAGGTCGGGTATCGGACGGTTCGGGTTGGTACTTCGGTTGATGAGAGGGGGAATCGCCTGGTGTCGGGTCGCTGGGTTGAAGGGGGTGCAGGCGAAAAGTGAGAGAATTGTATGTGACATACCTTGGGGGAGGGGTAGGGCCCTACCCATATTTACCGTGTCAGAACTGGGTCCTGAAAGAGCAGACCCACCTTCCTCGAAGTTTCCTCATACAGCTGTAATGGAGAGCTGTCAAGGACATGTGTCCGGATTGGTGATGGAGCAACTCTCACCCAACCATTTGGGTCGGGTGGTCTGTGGATCGAGTCGGCCCGTGTGATGTTTGGGCCAGGCCGTAACAACTATGTATCGCTGTAGTTAACGGATGCTATCGGATTTTACAATATAACTAATATGTAAGTTCACAGTGCATTCATCATGTGCATATGCGTGTATTGTTTAATTTTAGGTGTGTATTTGATTGTGATTCCCATAAATGTAACTATATGCTCATTATTTTTGTGTTGAATTTGTAGAAATGTTTATGTTTATCTCATGGACAAAAGTAACTAAGGTTGAGGTGATGTTGGAGTTTTTTTAAAAAAATTTAGCCAGAGATTTTGCATTAAAGAATTCAAGTGACAATATGTTAAGTGGATTTGATAAATTCTTAGATGAGTATAATATTTGGGATGAGAAGTTACGATTATTTACAAATTTATATTTCCTTGTATAGTTTTATTCATTTTCTTTAGCCAGCCTCGTTGATGGGAGGAGCCAAGCTTGGTGAAAGAGAAAAGGAGGAAAGCAGAGAAGAAAGAGAAGGGGGTCTTACTCCTTTTTAAACTAAGGAGCAAACTGAGCCAAATACACTGACTTCAGAAAACAATACTCTTATTTGATTTATGCTAATTTGAGATCTATGATTATTGTCAAACTCTCGAGTTAACTCGTAAACTCGTATGAGTTTACGAGTTTAGATATGGAATCGAGTTGACTCGGGCATAGACTCTATCTTGAGTAAACTCGGCTAGACTCGGCTAAACTCGGCCAAACTCGGACAAACTCGTGAGTCTAGGACCGAGTTAGCGAGTTTGTGTTTTTTTTCATTTTTCCTAAAAAAAGCGTCATTTTGAAACTAAAAAAACACTTTTTTTTATTTGTATTACGATAACACTCGCAAAGAATAAAAGAAAACTCACTCACAACTCACTCATCTGCGTCGTTTCTCTCAAGTCTCACTTTCTCCATGTTCTGCCGTAGTCGCCGTTCCCCGTCGAGCTTCCATTGTTCGCCTGTGTCTGCTACCTCTGCTCTGATTTGCGCCATTGTCTTTGTGAATTTTACCTGTGTTGCCCTCTGCTTTGTATTTCTTCACATCTCCACTATTCGCAACTCCATCGTGCTATCACTGTTCAACTCCCTCTGCTTTGTCCATGACTATTTGTCGCCGTTGTTTCGTGCTGTTGCTGCACCCTCACCACCGCTGCCTGCTGCACCCTTGTCTTCGATCTGCTATTGCTGGGACTTTTCCCCTTCTTTTCTTCTGTATCCTCTATTTTTTGAATGCCTTTTGCCTTTCTTTGAGCCTTTGCTTCTTGATTTAGTTTTTTTTTTTTTTTTTACTTTTTAAATTTTATTGCTTCTAATTTTAGCCTATTGCTTATCGTTTATGTTAGATGGCCAGATGGTTCATCCATTCATGGCTGATTAGTAATTAATTATTTTGATTAGAGTTAATTTAATTATTTAATATTATTCAATGTTCAATTAAAGATTTAGTATTACAGATTTAGAATTTTTAATTTTGTGTGTTCTATGTTGTACTTGTATAAGAATAATTATAGAGGATTTGAATGTGTATTTTAAAGTATTTGTTATAATGTATGCTATTATTTTAATTTATTATGTGCTTTAAGATTGATATTATTAATTTTGAATGGTTAGAATTGAGTAAATATACATTATATATGACATATATAAACTTCATAACAGGTGAACTCGTACGAGTCTACGAATTAACTCGCGAGTCGAATCTAGGTCAGCTCCACGAGTTTACTTATACTCGCGGATTTGACAACCTTAGATCTATCTATATGATCTTTTTGTATACTAGAACTCAAGAGTTATTTATATAATTGCATACAATATTACATTGGAATATCCATGTATTTTAAGTATAATTGTCTCTGTCTTATTAATGATGATTTTGAGATATTAATATTTTTATTTTTCATTCACTTGTGTGATAAATTTTAATACTTATTTAGACAGATAAATAAATTAATTATTCGATTAATTTAAATTAATTTGAGAAACTGAAATAATATTCTTACATAAGTTGAAATTTGTTTTAAACACTAAAAATAAAATTGAATTAATTTTTGGAAATTTATTAGAAACGGCCAACTTGTATACTGTATGAATAAAGATTAGTCTTTGAATGGAAAAATTGAAACAAAAAAAAGGGGAAACGTGTACTCTTAATGGTATGCGTATTATTATTTTGGCCACTTACCTACTTTGTCCCATTCTGCCTCAATTCACAAACGAGGATTCAATTAACCAAAGAACCTTATGTCCAGAATAAACGCTTTCTTTTTTTTTTTTTTTTTTTTTTGAGTAACCCCTAAATTCATTCCTTTTTATCCATTTGCAGACGCAGTCTTTTAAAAATAACAATCAATACAATCCGTTTCTCTCTCTTTCCATTTCAACAACACACTGCACCTATTTGACCCCAAAAACTAACCCATCAATTTTTTTTTCTTTTTTCTTCTGTTTTCAATTTTGCAGAGAAAGAGAGCGACTCGAAGCAAAACGCACCCATCAGTACCCGCTTTCTCTCTCTATCCCCGCTCTCTCTCTCTCTCTCTCTCTCTCTCTCTCTCTCTCTCAAGAATCTAGGGTTTTGGAATAGTGAATCTTCACTCTGAGGAGAATCTTCGCTATCCTCCTCTAAGGTTGTGTCGTTTTCTTCGTGCTTCAACTTCTCCCTTTTGATTATCATGTTAGTTCTTCTCTATCTCTGCATATGTGCATGAATAATTTTCTCATGAACTTCTTGCTTTCCTTTTTATTCATGGGTTTCTGATATGTGTGAATTAGTGATATTGGGTGCTTCATGTTTTGGTTCTGATTATTATGATGTTTGTTTGTGATCGTGATCTTTAGTCCTAAGTGCAAAGTTGGGGCTTCTTTTCCCCCCTTTCTTCTTTCTTCACCTATTTGGTCAATGAGAAGATGATAGGGGTGAGAAAGTAGTTTGACCAGTGAATTTGGCTTGTTAGTTATTTTTGTTTTTTAATTGGTGGAAACATGGTGATGAGTGAATTCTTTTCTGTGGTAACAAACAAATGTTTTGTTTTATGTTTTTCCTTTTTCTTTTCAATCTGGAAAGAAAATTGAAGTCTTTTGATTGTTCCTTCAGGCATTCCTGAAATGGAGGGATGATTTCTGCACATGCTGCTGCTTAGTGTTTATACCCTTTCTACAAGGTTTGACTGACTTGGTTTCTTCATAGAGTGCAATTGGTTCAGATTCTTCTATTTTACTTATGGGCTACTGAATTTGATATCTTTTTCTTCTTTTTTAACCCTTTTGAAAATTTATGATATCGTGGTTTTCCTGTTTTCCATCTTGTGCTGTGCATGTGATTTTATTGGAAAATGGATGGGTAGGAGTTTGTAACTTATAATTTTACTTGAAATGGTTGTTGTCAACGAAAGGTGGGTGGATATGTATGCCTGAGTAAAATTTGAGCCTCCAATTTAGTGTGATATTAGTGGCTTTACATTTCCGTTTTGGATTTGCAATGAATTTAACAAACACAACATCAGCATCATTTAACATTATGTAGTTTCGCATGTGGTTAGTAATCCTGCCAATTTGTCTGAAGTGTCCGATTAATTCCATTTGTCACTACTCACTGTAAATTATGGATTGAGTGTATTGTTTTCGATGCTGTTAGTTTACTTTTCTTCTCTGATACAGTAATATTAATACTAAAAGGTTTAATTCCTGTTTGAAGTTGTTTATGCTGACCTTACAATTTTGGGTTGTGTCCTTTAGGAGGCAATGTAATATTATGGTCTCCATTTCAATAAAAGGGGCAAAGTAATCTTGCAGTACTATGGCAACCGAAAGTCCAATTAGAATTTCAGAAGCTGGGGGTAAGTGGCCCTCTCTTAAGGAGGGTTCTACTTTTGGTTCACCAGCTCGTAACATGGCAACAGAAGATTTAGGTATACTTGTACAGGGGCATAGATTCCATGGTAGTGGAAGGGATATGGCACCCAATCGCAGTGGAAGTGCTCCTCCCAGTATGGAAGGCTCATTTCTTGCTATAGAAAACTTGTTATCCCAACAGAACACCACTCAGAATGCAAGCTTGGCAACTTTGAGCAGAGCTATGCAAAAATATGACTCTGAGGAACAATTACGAGCCGATCCAGCTTATTTGGCATATTACAATTCCAATGTCAACCTAAACCCTAGGCTTCCTCCTCCTCTTATCTCTCGGGAAAATCGCCATCATATTAGCAATTTTAGGAATAATTGGGGATTTTCTTCTGCAGATGATAGCAGTAAAATTTCTTTTCATTTACCACAAGGAACTCTTGCAACGCATAGGGAGGAGTCTGAGGATGATTCACCGCAGCAGCCATATGATAATGAGCTAGTTAAGACAGATGGTCTATGGAGTAGACCAGATGCATCAGCATCATTACCGTCACAGTGCAAAAATATAGTTGACTCAATTCAGGTGGTTACTATTATATCAACTTCTAAATTGTCTGAAATCTATTCAGTTGTGTGTGTTACAGTTCCATGTGCTTTTGCTAGATCCTTTTCACCTTTTGCTTGCTTCCTTTAGTACTAATCCCACAGTTTTACTGTTGTTTATTACTATTATTATTTTTAAATCTTGACTCTTGGTTGCCTCCAAAATAATATTGAGATTTATGGAAGCATAATTTTTTGTTCCAAATTCAAACTTTCAGGAAGATTTCCCCCATACCATGTTACCTGTATATAGTAATTCTCATTCTGTCAGTCGTTGTGGACTGGCGGATGAACCAATTGACTTGGATGCTGTCTCCAGTTCTTCTCGTGATCCTCCTGTCCCTTCAGTCGAGGTTGGTAAACCCATTGTAGGTGCGGACGATATGAGGATGTCATCAAGTGCTGGTACCAACGCTCCTCTTGCAAGCTCATCATCTCTTGAATCCACTGGTAGCATGGGTATTAGTGACTTAGATGTTTCAATTGTGGAGTCTCAATTGAAGGCTTTAAGTGTATCTAATCTATCAAATTCAGAAAGCCCGAGTTATGAAGAAAAATGGAAGACTGATTACCAGAATAATTTAATGCAACAACAGATGTTCCAGCAACAAAACAATCCATGTGAAGTTCCCAATGCCAACTCTCAGAATGTGAATTCAGCCTACATTGTTAGAGAGCAGTTTCCTCATAATGCTAGCAAGTTCTCCTCTGATGTCCAGCCACTACTGCAGTCATCTGGGTTTACACCTCCACTATATGCCACAGCAGCAGCAGCTTACATGACTTCACCAAATCCGTTCTACACTAATTTGCAGGCCTCAGGCATGTATACTCCACAATATGTTGGTGGATACACTATAAATCCCTCAGTTGTTCCTTCATATATTCCTGCATACCCTCCTCATGGTGCTGTACCATATATTGTTGATGGGGCTACTAGTTCCAGTTATACCCCAATGACACCAGGGCTTTCTGCTGGAGGAAGCATTTCACATGGAGCTGAAATGACACATGCAAACAAGTTCCCTGGGCAATACGGATTTACTATGCAGCCTTCTTTCACTGATCCTATGTACATGCAATATCACCAGCAGCCTTTTGTCGAGGGATATGGTGTTTCTGGTCATTTTGATCCAATGGCACCGAGGGCAAGTGGTGTTAGCCAGATTAGTCCTTTTGATTCACAAAAGAGGCCCACAAGTGGTGCTTATTTGGAAGATAAGAATTTACATCATCAGAGAAGTGGTGCAAATATGAACCTAAGAAGAGGAGGATTGACAATCCCCATCCCTAATTATTTTGGTCCGCCAACAAACATGGGTTATGTAATGCAGTATCCAAGTTCACCGCTTCCTTGTCCTGTTTTGCCTGGATACCCAGAAGGAAGTCCTAGCCTTCCAGGAGTAAGGAATGAGATGAAGCTTTCCCCAGCTTCTGGTAGAAATGGAGGCGTATTATCTGGATGGCAAGGACATAGATCCTTTGACAGTGCCCATGACCCGAAAATTGTTAATTTTCTTGAAGAGTTAAAATCTGGCAAAGGTCGCAGATTTGAGCTATCTGATATTATTGGACACATTGTTGAATTTAGGCAAGTAGTCTTTTGTATTTTTTTTCCCTTTTCTTGTCCAGTTCTCTTTCCACCTATTTAACTTATCAATTTCTTCACATTGAAAACTAAACCATAGTTTTTGGCCCCAGTGCTGATCAGCATGGGAGTCGATTTATACAGCAGAAGTTGGAAAGTTGCAGTGTTGAAGAGAAGGCATTGGTATTCAAAGAAGTTCTTCCACATGCTTCGAAGTTAATGACTGATGTATTTGGTAACTATGTAATACAGAAGGTGTGCTTGTCATCTATTGTTTATTGTCATTAACTTCAAGAGTGGTTTATGGTTGTCCAAAATCCATTTGGCTCTAACTAGTCGTTTTTCTTCCGTGTAGTTTTTTGAGTATGGAAGCCCTGAACAGAGGAGGGAACTTGCTAGTCGACTAGGTGGTCAGATATTGCCTTTAAGTCTGCAGATGTATGGCTGCCGTGTAATCCAAAAGGTATGCAATTCATATTGATTCTTGTAGCTTTATGGCATTAGTATGCATTAATTTAGTCATGTGGATGATAGGCCACATCTTTAATTGGATCTTCTTTCTTTTTCTTGTTACCCTTTATTCTACATCCGGAGGGTTGAGAAAAATATGTCTGCTTCAGCATCATCTGTTCTTCAGCTGCTTTATTAGAATTTATAACACATCAAAACAGTTAAGTCATAAAGAATCTCAAAATCCAAAATTTTCACTTGAATGGAAGGGGGCAAAACAGGATGAATTTTGTCAAACAATTTTGTTGGACATGGTGAGGATTGTGCATAATAAGCATCTTATACTTTCATTTATTTTAGGCTACGTGAAACTCCATTGTTGCACTAAGTGCTTAAGCCACAATTCTGTTGGTTGGTTGTCCCTGGTAACTAGCTTTATTTACCTTAAAAGCTGTACAAGAATTTTGAAGGATAACGGCTACTATCAAGCTTTGAACATGATTTTAACCTTGTCTCTGTTCCAAATTTAATAGTATTATGTTTTTATTTTGATTTACTCCCATGCAGGCACTTGAGGTCATTGAACTTGAACAAAAAGCCCAGCTTGTTCGTGAGCTAGATGGACATGTTATGAGATGTGTACGTGATCAAAATGGGAATCATGTTATACAGAAATGCATTGAATCTATTCCAACCAAGAAAATTGCATTTATAATTTCTGCATTCCGTGGTCAAGTTGCTATTCTGTCAATGCACCCTTATGGTTGCCGAGTCATACAGGTAAGTGCTTTTGCCTTCCCTAAAGCAATTCCTTAAACTTCCCCATGCATTGTGTCTGACGATAATTCTTCATGTAGAGAGTTCTAGAGCATTGTACGGATGAGATTCAGTGTCAGTTTATTGTGGATGAAATCTTAGAGTCTGTTTATGCACTTGCTCAAGATCAGTATGGTAATTATGTGACCCAGGTTAGTCATTTGCTCCTTCTAATATTATATCATAGTGCTGATTATTAGCTTCTGGTATTTATGGTACACAAAAGAAAGTGTCTTGTCTTTCGAGTGACAAGTTGCATGTAGTTATATGCTTGTCCCTTCCATTGTGTATATGATTTTAAGATGTAGCATTTGTATCAGGCCTAAGTTATTGCAGAATGAGCAGCATTATGGCTACAAGCCACCAGACACTATCAGCACATGTATTACAACCTTGCCGTGCCTGCTAAATAGCATAATTTGTTAGTCTCATTATTAGTTACATTATTTCACATGCTCATGTCTTCTTTGCATTTCCTTCCCACTCTACCTTCCAATTGCTTTCCTTCCTAAATATTCTTTTTCTGTTTGCCAAGTGTCTTTTTGATGATACCTTAATTTAATGATGAGGTTTCCATGTCTTTTCTAGTTTGATATATATTTTTTTTAAATTATTCTTTCATAGTTTTTAGATCCTATTCTCTTGTACATTATGTATGAAGTGCTTCTCATTACAAAAGGTTTACAATTTATAAGATGTTTATGTGGAGTGAAGTTTCAGAATTGTTGGGGAATTTGGGGTACTTTTACATTATGGAGCTAGTCCATGTAATTGAGAAATGAAAATGAGAATGTGCGTTCTCCTTGCTCCGATGGTATTTTAAGTCAATGTCCAGTAGTCAGAATTATGTAGTATGCCATTATGTCCTACATGACAGAATGTGATGAATTGAGCTGGGTGTATATTCTGGACAATGAATTTGTTAGATGTATGTCACACTGCAAATTATTTTCTTATTGTTTTTGTGGCCTCAGGTTTTTCTTGTACAGTATGTGGGTAACAAGTTTTGTAATCAAACAGCAGCATTAAATAAACAAAATTCATTGTCAGGTTTTTTGTTTTTGATCATAGATTGTAATTGTTGTATAAAGAATCATCACTGACTTCTTTGTGCTACTATTTGTTCTTTTCCTTCAAGAAGGATCTCTTACCCTCCTAAATCTTTCTAGTCATCTTCTTTCTTTTTGAATTTTGTGTAACATAGGCAGATGATGAATGCACATGAAAGCATGCATAGTGTAATGATTTACTTACCTTTCATATGTTAGTTTGGTCAACTTGAGCCTTGATGGTTTCTCTTGTTATAGCATGTATTGGAGAGAGGAAAGGCTCAGGAAAGGAGCCAAATCATTAGCAAGCTATCAGGACATATTGTTCAATTAAGCCAGCATAAGTTCGCTTCAAATGTCATAGAGAAATGTTTAGAGTATGGAGATGCCACTGAACGGGAGTTGTTAATTTCCGAGATTATTGGACATGAAGAACGAAATGACAATTTATTGGTAAGTGTGAACCTGACAAGTTTAATTGTGTTATAATTCTTAAGAATTTTAACTGGCCTCATACAAGAAATGAACTCTTCATTCACTGGCTTGTAAGATATTGATGAAAATTGTCCATAATCCTTGAAATGTATTGATGATAAATATATTAGGATTGAGAAGAATGTTTAATGCTTCAAATGTCGAGATTATGCTTCCTTAGCTTCCATAGAAAATGAGGAATCTATGATAGTTGTCAACTTGTGTTTTGCATGCTTATACGGTATCAATGATTCTTCCACATGCCATGACTGTTCTAATTCATTACAGGCATTGGGATTTTTTAAGTTCATCTGTATAACACTAATAAACAGTATCATTTTTCTACTTGCGAGGCATTTGATTTTGGCTACATTTATTACTAAATCCTATTTTGATTCACTGCAGATCATGATGAAAGACCAATTCGCAAATTATGTGATCCAGAAGGTTATTGATATCTGTTCTGAAAATCAGCGAGTAATCTTGCTTTCTCACATCAGAGTTCATGCTCATGCTTTGAAGAAATACACTTACGGAAAACACATTGTGGCTCGGTTGGAACAGCAATTTGGAGGTGTGTACTACTACTAAAGCATATATGAATTCATATTGATGTAGAATTGGATAGTTTGCATATTCATGGGAGAAAATCCCTGTTTTATTATATGTTGAGAAATCGTATCATCGTATCATGGTTTTACTTCTGTTAACTATGCTTATATCATGTAATCAATGGTTGGACACTTGGACTAATGAGTTGGGTGGGAACAATGGGGAGGGGACTGAGTCTTTTTCTCTCTTTTGATATCAACTTGTTAGTCTCTATGTTTCAGCGGTACTGATAGTTAAAGAAGTTGGTGTTATCTTCACTAGTAGTAGTGAATCTATTGGAGAATATAGTAAAAAGACCTTCTTCCTTGCTTACCCTTATCCCAAGTGGCTTTAATGCTCTAGTATAAGAATGTCCGATCAAACTTTGATGTAAGAGTTTCTATCTAGGCTTAGTTGGTGTTGATATAGCAGAAGCACTAGGGATCTTTTGGATTGAATCATGTTCAATTGAAATCAACAAGTACATCTTCAAGCCTTTTGGATTGATCAGTCACATAAACGCTTTTTTTTCTAAGACTCAATTTGAGGATGGCATTGAGGTTTTGGTTATCTTTAATTTATTTGCCGTGGTTGGAAAACGTCTCCAACGTACTATCTGTTTCCCATCTTCTCACTTTCAACCTGCTCAATCAAGAACTTTGTACATGTCCTTAGTGAGAATTTTCTTGCCTTCATATATATATTAGTTGAGACCTTGTCTTATGTTATACGCTTTCATGCAGAGGATCAAACATCCAGATCAGGATGACTATATACAGAGATAACACAGGTCTTCAGGACTGCTTCTGTGGCATCCAAATCTCACAACCTCAACCCGTTAGATTTGGTTGCTGATCATAGGAAGTTGCTAAGACATTGAACTTGTTATTACTGCAACACCTTTGATAGCTTCCAAGAATCAAGTGATGATTTCATGAGACATTAGTATATATATATATACATCTGTACTTGGGACTTACTGTAATTATGTCATTAAAAATAATTGGTTCTAAATGTTGAGTATAATTATTTGGAAGGAAACCTTCCTGATGTAAATTTTAATGGATGGTCTCTGCTTAGTGTGTGCTGTTGGATATAGATGGGAGCAGTGGTTGTTAGTGCTTGTCACCCCTAATTGATGCTCCTTAGTTCTTGTGGTTGCATGTTTTGTCTGTTAGTTTAGTCATATGATTTCTGTTGTTTCTGTTTCCCATCTGCTTCATTAACTTAAATGATCTAACAATATGAAGTGGTAGGTTATTGTGTTTACGAGTTTCTAATTGGGGTTATATTTTAAGCATTACGCAACTAGGCTTATGGAGCTGGTTATACAGAGGTGGTTGTATTATATGTCTGTAAAAGTAAACATTAATTAGAACTTAAGTTGGTATTAATAGAACTATTTTATGTTATGAGAATTTAACTTTACCACCAAAAAATTGAATATTGCGTAAACAACTTTTCCAGTAAAATCTACTTTTTATTTAGTGTGCTGTTTCCAGGGGTTCTTTAATAAAATAAAATAAATATAACATTAACACATAATTATAGAAATATTTACGTTTTTGCATTTTGTTATTTATCTTATTTACTTTGGTTGCGAGGAATATAGACAGCAAAATCTAAAATGTGTACAAAAAAAATTAAAAATTGATTTTTTCACGATTTATGCTAACAAATTTATTTTGAATTGATAGTTAATTGTGCTAGAGTGTTGTGAGGCAATAAAAAAAAAGAATAATTCTAAGTCTTTTTATTAACTAAGTCTAAGCAAGTTGGTTTAACATAATAAAAATCAGTTATGGCTAGTATTATTTCAAGTCTTATGGTTTAATTTAGTTGAACTTAGTTCATAAAAAGACTTGAATGTATAGTATTACTCTAAAAAAAAGGGTTAAGTACGATTTTGGTCTCTAACGTAGAGGCTGAAAATTTATTTCATCTCCAACTTTTTTTTGCTGCAAAATGGTTCCAAAGGTTTCTGTTTTAAAATTGTTCTTTTTACCAATTTTATTTTTTTATTATCAAATTACCTCTCATTAAAAAATTATAAAATAAAATAAATAAAAAAAAGAAAGAAAGGCCATGAGAGGGATAAACAGAATCGGAGGGGGGGAGGGGGAAGGGAAGCCGCATCGGCACACTGCCGCTCCGCCGCCCTGCCGCCTGTGATCCGCCACTGCTCCCTACACTAATGGCAAGAGAGGAGAGAGCAGAGGGAGAGAGAAAGAGAAGAGAGGAACGAAGCCCTCCACAGCGCCGCTGACCACCATAGCGCGCTCCTCGTGGTGATTTGTAGCCCCACCAACACCACATCGTCGTTCAACGCCACAGCCCCTCCTCTCCCACCACCGCTGCAACCCTTTCCCTCTGTTTTAATTTTTTATTCCCTTTTTCTTTAATTTTTCAGATTTAAAGGATTCCATTGTTGTTGTTGTTGATGATGCTTCTGGTTGCTTTTGTTTATTCCTTTTATTCTATTGTTGTTGTTGATATTTTGGTTGCTTCTGCTTCTGCTGCTTCTGTTTTTGTTTCTGCTTCTGGTTTTATTTTTGTTGTCGCTCTAATTCCATTATCCATTGTTATTGTTGTTGTTGTTCTGCTGATTGTTATCCATTGTTGCCTGCTTTTGTTTCTGCGTTTGCGCTTCTGCTTCTGGTTAATGTTGAGGAAGAAGATGGGTGTTGAGGAAGAAAAGGGAAGGAAGGGGTATTTTTGTCCGAAGAACGATTTTAAAATTAAGTTAAACCTTTGGGATCATTTTGTAGCAAAAAAAAGGCCAAAGACGAAATAAATTTTCAACATCTACGTTAGTGACCAAAATCATGAGTTAAAACCCAAAATGGTCCCTGAGATTGGCGTCGTGCACTAAAATCGTCCCTGAAATTCCAATTGCACCAATTACATCCCTGAGATTGAAAAAAATACACCATATTAGTCCCTGACCTATTTTCCATTAACGACGTGATGACATGGCATGATGACGTGGACTGTAAGTGACACGTGTCACTTCATGATTTGGCCACGTGTAATGGTATGATGATGTGGTGACCAGTGACACGTGACATACTGACGTGGATGGTTGTGCCACGTGTCACAATGTTATTTGGCCACGTGTCTATTTGTGCCATGTGTTGCAACAGTATCCGTCCACGTGTCATCCATTATATCATCGTTGTATATGCACCAAATTAGTCCCTCACTTTGCATTAAATGACTCATTTTAGTCCCTGAAATTGAATGTCGTGCATCAAACTAGTCCCTTCACCAATTTTTTCTCATTTTTTTTAAATTCAAAATTTTAATATCTTAGATACACTAATTTCAATTCTATTTTTTTATATATCGTTCAAATACAAGTGTTTTTATAAAAATTTTTAAGATTTTAGTTTTAATTATATAATTTTTTTTAATAATTTAACATTGGTAAATTTTGTAATATATAAGTATGTTATTATAAAAAAATAATTATATGATTGATTAGACACATTTTTTTCATAAAAAAATATGTGTTTTTAACAATAAATTAATAATTAAAATAAACATTTTTCTCTTATGAAATACACGTTTTCGTTATGTATAAATGAGTTAGATTGAAAGCACTTCAAGCACCTTCACTACCATCTTTGACCTCTACAGTCTAGACGAAAGAGGTCAGAGATGGTAATGAGGGAAGCTTAAAATACCTTCACGTCAACTCCAAGACGGCGGTTATTAGGGATATCCGCAAGAAAAAAATATTTTATAAAAGTACTGAAAGAGATCAGAGATGGTAGTGAAGGTGCTTGAAAAGCCTTCACGTCAACTCTAGGTCGGCGGTTAGGGTATTCACAAGAGAAAAAATATTTTATAAAAATATTTTTATTTGAAGAACATGTGAAAAATAGAATTGAAATTAATGCATTAAAAAATATTGAGAATTTTGAATTTATAGAAAAAAAATGAGAAAAAACTGGTGAAGGGACTAGTTTGGTGCACGACATTCAATTTCAGGGACTAAAATGAGTCATTTAATGCAAAGTGAGGGACTAATTTGGTGCATATACAACGATGACATAATGGATGACATGTGGACGAATACTGTTGCGACACGTGGCACAAATAGACACGTGGCCAAATAACATTGTGACACGTGGCACAACCATCAATATCAGCATGCCACGTGTCACTGTTCACCACATCATCATACCATTTCACGTGGCCAAATCATGAAGTGATACGTGTCACTTACAGTCCACGTCATCATGCCATGTCATTACGTCGTTAATGGAAAATAGGTAAGGGACTAATATGGTGCATTTTTTTCAATCTTAGGGACATAATTGGTGCAATTAGAATCTCAGGAACGATTTTAGTGCATGACACCAATCTTAGGGATCATTTTGGGGTTTAACTCCCAAAATCATACTTAACCAAAGAAAAAATTCATAAATTATAGTTGTCTATTGTGATTTATGTTCAAATTGAAATACAAAATATGAAAGGACGATTTATATTTCAGCCCTCCATTCTTTTCTTAACCTAGCCAGAGACCCATGTGCATCCACTTGAAAGATTGTCTCCTTTACCTTAGCTTCATCAAAAGCTACGAAATCTTATTTTGGTTTAATAATCCAACTCTTGTTTTATTGATCTATTTAAAGTCTCAAGAAGAGTCCAATTAGTTAATAATAATTTAATTTATTTAG
The DNA here is from genome assembly GCF_059453495.1 of Arachis ipaensis. Taxonomy (NCBI): domain Eukaryota; kingdom Viridiplantae; phylum Streptophyta; class Magnoliopsida; order Fabales; family Fabaceae; genus Arachis; species Arachis ipaensis. The sequence continues at coordinate 27,555,096 of NC_142439.1, read as the reverse complement.
TCAAGGTATTTAGTTAACACAAAATTTTTTTTGTATAGGTAGAAAAATTAACTTTTATTTAGATCATAGCTAACTAGAGTATCTAATTAGTTATAATTAGTTATTATTGTTTGCTGTACATATTGAATTGATAAATTAGTTATTTGTCACTTTACTCTAAAAATAATCTTTCCATGAAAATATCCCAAGCTATTATTTTTTTAAGAGTAATATCTCAAATAGATCCCTAAGAATTTGGCGGTCCGACAGATTTGTCTCCCAAAAAAATTAACTAAGTTCTTGGTCCCAAAATTGTTAGATATATGCCATATACGTCCCTGATCCAGGTTTAGCCGGTTAACCAAACACTCTCTCTTCTACATGGAGGTGATCAGTGTGACGTGTCAGGTTTAACGCTACGCATCGCTTGCAAGACACATTGATCCTTGCACATGTGGCCAAAACGACGCCGTTTAAGTGCTTATCCAAACGACGTCATTTTGAGTGGGACAGATTATTCCCCAACCTTTCTCCTAAAAATGTTATAAAACGACATTGTTATGAGAGGCACAATACGTCACTATTTCAAAAGGGAGACCAACATAAAATTAGGTCTTCATCTTCAACCCCTGTCTCTTTGTCTCCAACCCATGTATCTTAGTATGAGAGAGAGAGAGAGAGAGAGTTTTTAGCTTCGAAGGAGGTGATGGCGAGTGGAGGTAGCACGTCAGTTGCAAGTCGGAGAAATATCACTGATGTCTTCAGTGTTGACAGTGGTTCGACTGGCTTCCCCAAGGGGTGACTTAGAAGAGGAGAACATCCTAAGTGCAAGTGTAGGACATATGCCTTAATATCTAGGTCTTGCACAGCAAAGAACCCAAATACACTGTTCTTTGGCTGTCCTCACTTCAAGGTAATTTAGAGTGGTAGATTTTTGTGGTGTTATAATTTTGACAATTGGTTTAAGACTAATGTTATGATTTTTGTTTTGTTATTTGGATTGCAGGAAAAGCAAGGTTATTGTGATTTTTTTTGTATAGTTTGATGAGATTTTTGGGTATTTGATTGATAATGTAGTCGAAAGTAGTAGATTGGACTCTGTGGAGACATGCGTGGGTGAAAAATTTGTTGCAGGTTTAAATTATAGCTTGGAGGAGAGAGTGAAACAATTAGAGGAGATGTTAATAAAGAAGAATGAAGATAGTCCATAACTCAAGAAAGATAGCATTTTTTTCAGGTTGTTTAGGGGTGTAATAATAGGTGCACTTCTAGTTGTGATTTTGTTTTGCATCTATGTAGTGGTTATTTGAGCAATTAGCATTGTATATTTGTTAAAAAAATATTGTATTGGAATGGCTCATTTTAGTTAAATGGACACTAGAGGTTGACGTTGATGTTGAACAGAAGCTAGTCTATATCCAAATCAGAGTATGCGTGTAAGTAACTTAGCCAAGTAGATATTATAAAACATAGTATATAATCCAAACCAAAATATACAAATATCATGTATCAAAATGTTAACATAAAGTAGCATCAAAATAGAGTATGCCCATAAGTAGCTAAGTTGAGTAGCTATATAAAACAAACCAAAGAAGGTCTTTTTCCTTCTACACACACTGATTTAAAGTGGTAAGACAAAAAGTATTAAAAGTAGAGGTCTATTTTCTTCAAAATAATAAAACAAGGTCTTGTCCCCTTCACAATAAATTTCAAGAAGGCATCATTTCTTCTTAGAGAAGTTCAGTCTGGGAGTTGGAATGAATTTGAACATTCTGGAAGTTGTGCCACTACTTGCAGTTGCCATTGTCTCAGCACTTACACTCTCCTGACTCTTGGGCCTAATTATTGTCTACTTTGGACGTCTAAGGCTGCTGAGGCTGAGGTTGAGCCTGTCTTCCCTGATAGAATTGTAAACAATTTTGAGTATTCTAACATAAGATATGCATGAACTCATTTTCAATTAGACTACCCTACCAAGACTGAGAGTCCAAGATAGGAAGATATTAGTATTTAGTATTAGGGATAAGTAGTAAAACACATTATCAAGCATACTTACACTTGCAACATTTACATTCATTCCAATATCTGGTACAACAGCATTTGTTGGTGTCTCAGGCTGAGTTACCTCATACATGAGCAAATTTATTAGGACAATTCAATCCTTTATGATGTATCTTATAAGTCAAATAAGTCCTTTAAAGTTTATGATATAAGTCAAACAGATCCCCGATCAATTATATTATATGTCAATTTGGTCCTTGTAACAGAGCAACTAATTGCTGTCAAAAATCTTAGTCCTAAATATGTTATCACAAATCTCAAGCTACACAATATATCATGTTTAGTATAAGAAGATAAGTGTTAATCATGAATACCTCAGTTGCAATTGGGAACACAAAAGCATTAATGAAGAGAGTATGGTCATGGATCTGAACCAGAACTTTCCTTACCTCTCCCTTACATTGGAGGAGATCACCACTGCCCACTTCTTGAATTGTGGCGCTTGGTGAACAGCCAGCAACAAGTGCTTGGTGAGGGCTGGATGTATGAAATTATCCAAACTACCGCCATCCATCAAAATATGGACATCTTTCCCATTCACAAAACCAGAGAATCGAATTGATCTCTTGCCTGGAGTTCCTGTTAAAATGTTATAAGAGAGGTGTAATGGCTCAGGCAGATCAGATTCAACCGAAGGTGGCTGCTGGATTTCGAGATTTTCTTCCACAACAATCTCTTTCCGGGGTAATTCCTCCACAGATTGGATTAAGAAATAGTGTTTGGAAGCACAACGGTGTGAAGGGGAGTAGCGTTCATCACAAGTAAAACAAAGGCCCTTCTCCCGTTAAAACTGAATGTCCAAGTGACAATTTACGCATGGTGGCTGGTTTTGGTGGTGTTGGTAGTAAAAGTGAGGTTGACGATTATTTTAATAGTTGGGATGTTGGGAAAATGGCCAGCAGTTTGGGTGTGATGGCAGGAGTAATTTTAGGCGGTGTAGTTGAGTGTGGTAAGGATGGAGATCTCCACCTCTGGGTATTAGGAGCAAACTTCTCCTAAAAAAGCTTGGCTAGAGCTACTGCCTGTATTAAGGAAGCTGGTTAGCGCGATTTCACCTCACATCACAACTCAGGCAATAATTCCCCAATAAAATAATCCATCAGCAAAGTATCATCCATTCTAAACACCCTAGCAGCTAAATCGTTAAAGGCCTCAAAATAAACTTTCACAGAAGCAGATTATTTCAATTTCAAGAGTTCTTCCCTAGGATTTTCAATTGAGATGGGCCAAAATGAATCTGAAATGCCGTTGACAAAGAAAGCCAATCATGTAACTGATCCAATTTTTCCCATATTTGGAACCATGCCAGGGCCCTGCCCTCGAGGCCAACAACAACCAAATAGAGCCTCTGATTCTCAGGAATATCATAGATCCTGAAAAATCTCTCAGCCCGGAAGATCCATTGGAATACGTCATCCCTGCCCGAGAATCACGGAAAATCAACTTTCATTTGTTGCGGAGCAACGAAAATGGAGAGAGGGGGAAGGTTAACGCGGTGACTCTTCGAACTTCTGGGCGAGCTGTATCTGAATTGACGCCAGGGATTGTGTAATCGTAGCGAGTTGTTCATGGTGACCATTGGATTGCTCAACGAGTTTATTGATGGCGGCTTACATAGACTGCAAACAAGTGTTCTTAGCCATGTCGTCAATGAAGGCACCAAATAATACGATCTCAGAGAAATAATTCAAAGTGAAGATATGTAAGTATAAGTATGATACTATAATTTGGGGGTTGCGGGGTTTTTTTTGTTGTGTGTACAGTAATTTTACTCAAACAAATTGAAGGAAGAAGAAGAATTAATGGAAATATGGAACTTTACTGATCACCTGCATGAAGAGAATAATAGCATATCATGATAAGAATCAGAGGATAATAGAATAGAAGAGAGGAGAAGATTTAATCAGAGAGGAATAAGACTCACAATGCTCAACGACCTCCCTTAGTTCCTTCCAGCTATTGATATTCCCTTCTTCTGCATTATTTTTTGCTTCCAGTTAGTTGGAGCCATATTTTCCTTCTCCCCGCAGTGTGCTTCTTTTGACTCTATTACCCCTCCTTATTGTATCACATGATAGCTTAAGAAGATAAAAGAAAAAGTGCAAAAGCTTTATTATTATCAACGTAAACCGTTCCATCCTATTGGGTATTTGAAAGTTGTACATAAATGATTTTATACTAGTGAGGGTTAGCTTTTGTACATAAATCGTCTTCCCTCCATGTATTTTAGGTATAAAATGTGTAAATTATTATACCCTAGAACGATTTACATTGATTTTGAAAACTCAGTACCCTAGAACAATTTATGTGTATTTCTCGAGAGCATTTCAAAGCATAAATCGTCCTAGAGTATAATGGTTAACATATAATTCAAAATACACAACCCTGGAACAATTTATATATTATTAGGAATAGGGGATTGACGTTTTGAAAATTGATTTAGGGAGAGAAATTGTCACACCCCCTTATGCAATTGGAAGTTACACATAAATCACTCTAGGCTAATGATGGTTAGCTTTTGCACATAAATCATCCTCTCCCAATGTGTTTTAGGTGTAAAATGTGTCAATCATTTCACCCTGAGACAATTTATGTTAATTTTGAAAGCTCAGTACCTTAGAACAATTTATGTGTATTTCTTGAGAGCACTTCAAAGCATAAATCGTCCTAAGGTATACTGGTTAACATACAAATCAAAATACACAGCCCTGAGATGATATATATATTATTAAGAATAGGAGATTTATGTTTTAAAAATTAGTTTAGAAAAATTAGGTAATATTAGTTGCTTTTTATTTTATTTAAATAAAAAAAAACCTACTTTAGAACTGTCTCACCAAATGGGGTGGTTTCATGAATCAAACATCACAGTACTTTTTAAATTATACTAATACATATATATTTAATTTTTTGTATTTTTTAATATTTTAAATTCTTGATTAAGCATATGAACAATTTTCAGGCATAAAACACAATCACAAAAATTATAAAAATTCAAAGATAGGATCTTTCTCTACCTACAATAGTTTGACAAAAACTCCCAACAGCTAGAAACTTTGCCATGACTTCCATTCTTTCAATTTGAAAAGAACAGACCATTGAGAATGAAAAAAGAATATATAAAAATACCACAAATCTGAACAAACTTAAAGAAAATAGAACATAAAAAAGATTGTTGCAATAAGTAAATTTTTATTTTACAACTCTCTTAAACTGTAGAGATGTTTTATACAGTTTCCATACACTAGCATCAATGTCCACACTCTAACTGTAATAAAATTTAGCATTACTTTTTTAAAATTCACCCACAATGCATTTTATTGATTTAGGACATACATCTAATCTAGTTAAGTAAACCTAAGAGAAGAAAAGTCATGTGGACTTAGAAGTGCACATTATGAAGACCAAAAATTTCCACCACATAACTAAGGATAAAATGAGGAAAAAACATAAAAGTATAAAAGCCGGATATATTAATTATTAGCTCAGTATCTAAAACACAAATCACAGCATAAAACCAAACAAAATAACAAAATTTTGAAGAAAATCAAGAATCATAGAAAGAAGAAATCAAATTAAAGTTGAGTAACGTACGAAATTGACGGTATCATACGTAAGCAAGCCAAGGTGGGTTCGATTTCTTACTATAGTCGCGTCCCGCTGGAGGTGGTTTGACTCCTCTCTTCCATCGCGCTGGTCAGATGGGTTCCTTCTTCTTTTGCCAGGAGCTGCTAAAGTTAGGAAAGTGAATTTGAGTTAGTTGCGGTGAGGGTTGAGGAGGGGAGAGGGGAGGGAGGGAAGAAGGAGAAGAGAATCTTGAGGAAGAAGGAGATGCTGCTGCAGCTGACTTGTGCTGATTCTTCAGCTGATGAAGATATTCATTCATTGGAATGGATTGATTCCTTTTGTTATGATGCTTAAAGTGTTTGTTAACTTATTAAAAAGAATTAAAAATTAATATTTAATTTAAAAATATAAAAATAAATAATTATTAAATATTTAAAATTTTTATTTAAAAAATAAATTAAATAAAAATTAGATATCAAATTATAGACATTATAAAATTTATCTATACAAAAACTCAAAATTTGCAGAAAAGTATGAGTTTTTCAATAAAAAAGAGAAAAAAAGGATAAAAAAGTAAGGGAAATAGAAAAAAAGAACATGATGGAGAGCAACTTTTTACTTTTTAGTTTTTACCAACTCTCTTTCACTATATTATATTCTCCCCTAATCACGTACCTTTTAAATTTTTATTTAAAAAAAAAAATCAAAATTCAGAAAAAATTCCATTTTAGCGAACAACTAACGGAAGTTCTAATATACATATTCTGATATGATATGACTCAAGAAAATTCGCGTCTTCAATTTTAATTCAAAAAAACATATAATTTTGATTCTCTTTATTTTATATACGGAAAAAACCCTTAAAATTTAAAACATAATAAGTATTGAATTGCAAACTTATAGTGCTTTGTTAGGTCAAGTATATACGGTAACAAATCTATTCATAACAATCATCCATTTAACGACAAACAAGAGATCACATAATACTTTTAATATTTAAAATTAAATTCTAATTCTCATCCTCTTACAAACAGACCAAATAACAAGTCATCTGTTTTGGAAGCAATAGAAGTATAACAAACCAAAAAGAAAGAAAACTTAATTATACATAGCTAAGTTTGTCATCTAACAGGTTGTTAATGAATGTTCAATATTTTTTATTTTAAATTTAAGGCAAAAACTTTCTAGCCATAGTAGGACACAAAAGAGTGCAACGACAAAAATCAGCTAATTGTGAAAGAATTGGCATCTTTGTTGAGCTGTACGGCCAGGATGCTTGTTAATACAAGCAAAAATACATTTATTATCTTCACAATTATCACTCATTACATAGTCTTCATTACATATTTTTACTTTTTACTTCGCACTCGTAATAGCACCAACATCACTACACTCCACCGATATTGGGGCCATTTTTCATTTAGCAGCGGTTTCTATTTAATAAATTATCTTTTAATTGAATACTTAATTAAAAAAGTAATAGTATTAGTAATTATTAGCATACCTTGTTAACTAAGTTTAGTTTACTTTTATCTTAAGTATTTGTTAAAAATTAGTATTATCCTTATTTGTTAAAAAGTAGTATTATCGCTTCTACAATTGTATTAGAGTCCAGTTTAGCATTATCTTGCGAGATGGTACTTCTGGTGCACGTATGACTACTGTTCTGAGAGTTATTTGAAATTGTGATTTGGGACTGAATGTGAGGTTCAAGTTCGTCTTGGGGTTGTGTCCGACGTCCCTGCTGCTGAGGTGCCGTCGTCCGACGTCTTGGTGAGGGTGGGGTGGTACCTGCAAAGGACTCCAGTACTTAAGCTAGTAAGGATTTTAGGCAAGTTTCTAGTAGATTCGAGTTCAAAGAATATCTGAGGGTGTTAGGGTATTTTATAAGTATAGACGTGGAGTCAATAACCACTTTTCAAGTAGTCCCACCTTTGGTGGTGGGTTGGTTACTCCCTTTGGTAGGGAGGTGGTGCGCGCGTACGCAAAACCCACACTATTTTGTACAACAGCAGCAGTACCAGCAAGTGCGCTGGGTCGTCCAAGTAATACCTGAGTGAGTCAGGGTCGATCCTACGAGAATTGTGGCTTGAAGCAAGCTTATGGTTGTCTTGCATGTCTTAGTCAGGCGGAATCAGAATACAGTGATTGTGAAAGGAATAAGCGATGGGGTTAGATTGAGAATTGGAGTTGCGCTGTCTTTCTGAAGTAACTCTAGTACTACCGTCTTCTTTGCTTGTGAATGATCTTCTTTTATGGCAGGCTGTAAGTGATCAAAGCCACGGCAATGTGTTTGGTCTAGCATAGTTCAACAGTTTAGTGGTTCTTGTTAGCTACTCTGCTAATGAGAAACAATTTGTATTGGTTTAGAATGTTGAAAATATGTGTGTTCTACCAGTTTATTTTGTTGGCTTTGTTATTTTACCTTATTGACGGATTTACAAACGGATTTTCTGTCTATATTCAAAGTTGAGAATGCTTTTCCAGGCTCCAATTATTGACAAAAAATCTGTTGAAAAATCTAACATTAGTTACCGACGAAAAATCTGTCGAAAAATCTGACGATTTAAGCAAAAGTGAAGTGACAATTACCGAAGAAAAATCAGTCGGAACTGACAGAAAATCCGTCGAAAAAATTGACGGTTTTTTTGTGGAAAGGGGGATCATTACCAAGGGAAATTCTGTCGTTAACAGATAAAAATCTGCCGGTAAATTATTGACAAAAAAATCTGTCGGTAAGCAATTTCCGACAAGGCTTTTACAGAGGGACAAAATCCGTCGGTAATTTCGTTGGTAAAAGAGACCAAATCTATTTGTAATAAGCAATTTTCTGGTTGTGTGCTTACAACCTAAGTTTCGATGCCATTGCTTTCTGTGAGGAATACATTATTCCTCATAGTTCCATAAGCATGGATGACGTTTCTTTGAAGAGACATTTGGAGGTGCTAGCCCGAGGAGGAACTCGGACAGCTAGGGTCTGTGCAGCCTTTCTAAAACCACTTAATGAGACTCCTCTTGGTGCTACTCGAAGGAAATTGGCCAATCTTCATTCTGAGGTGGCTTCTTTGAGAGAGACCAAGTTGGAGTTAGAGGTCGAGAAAGGATTCCTCACTTCTGATCTCTCCAAACTTCGAGAAAGGTGAAGCATGCCGAGGCGACTTGTGCTTTGGCAGAAGGTTTACAGAAGAAGGCTAAGGAGAACTACCGCCATATTTTTTGGGAGAAGTTGATCCTAAAGGAGGAGTTGGAGAGGCTAAGATAAGAATATGGATACTTGGAAAAGTCTGTGGCCCAGGGGATGGATGAGATGACGAAGAATTTGAAAGCTCAATTCTGAGTTCTGGCGCCCGAGGTGGATCTTGCTTCCATTGATCCTGAAAAAATCGTGGTTGATGGAAAGATTGTTCTTCTTAAGGCTAAGACCATCCCCTATCCAAACTACTAAGAATATTCCTGCTTCTCCGATCTAAGTTGATGATGCAGCTGACATGATTACCGAGGAGTAGGATCCTCCTCCTTCTTAGCTTTATTTTTGAACATTTATCCTTATTTGATGACCCAATTTATGGGTCTTTGAACACTTTATTTTTTGTAATAGTCATAGTTTGGATACTGTTTTGCCCTAATTTGGGATTTTCAATGCTTTAGCTTTTAACTTTTCACACTTATTTTGTAGGTTTATAAGTATTCTTAGTTTTGGCTTGCATGATAGTAGTTTTGTTTTCTTTTTTGTGAATTTTGAATATCAGTGGAAAACATTTTATTAACTGAGAATGTTATCTTCTTTGCTAAACATTTTTTGCATAATTATGTTTTTCCGAATCATTTCTAAAAGTTGGTAATAATTTTACAATTTTTTTGGACTCTCTTTTCAACTTGTTTGGTTGATCTGTTCTATGAGGTCGGATAACTTGTTCTTGCTATGTCGACTTAGAGAGGCTAGACACTTATTTAGATTGCCCTCTTTTTCTCAATTTATTTTTAACAAACCATTATAAGGTTGGGTACGTTTTTATCAAGTTACTTTGGTGATTCGTTTTAGGTTTGTCTCTTTTGCTAACTTATTTTTGTACGTTTAGTTTGATGAGGTCAGACCACGATCTTCTTATATAAATTCTTACACCAATTTAGATTTTGTCACTTTATCTTGCCGACCATCTAGGTCGGGCAATGATTTTTGCACTTTATGGAGCTTAAATTGGTGCGTATAGTAGAATAATCAATCATAAAAATGGGGATAAATATCATTTAAAAATAATTTACAAGTGAATTCGCTATTTGCTACTAAGAGTTTTTCTATTTTAACTCCTAGACCTTGATATGATGCCTCGTTAAAACCCCCTTTCAGGAAAACCTTTCTCGGAAAAAAAAAAATTATGAATTCGGAGAAAAGAGTACACCAGGGAGTAAGGTTTGCTTTCTAGCTATAATACCACTTCATGTTGCATGTGTGCCACGACTTAGGAAGTTTGTTACCTAGTAATTCAAACACTTTATAATAACTTTTCCCCAAGAGTTTAATAATCTTGTAAGGTCCTTTTGAATTTGCAGCCAACTTTCCTTCACCCAACTTATGTACCCCGATGCCATTTCTAAGGAGAACAAGGTCGTTTGTGGCAAAGTTTTTTCTGGTGACTTTCTTCTTTTGAGCTTGGATGTTTCCTACTTCATTGTAGAATCTTACCCTTAGGATCTCTCCGTTGAATTCTATGGGAATTATGGCTTCTATTCCATAAGTAAGTTGGAACAGAGATTCTCTCAGTATAGAATGAAGGGTTGTCTGATATGCCCATAGAACTTGGAAGAGTTCTTCTACCCATGCTCCTTTCACTTCTTATAGCCTTCTTTTGAACCCTGTTAATATGACTTTGTTTGCAGGTTCTGCTTGTCCATTAGCCTAAGGGTGCCCTACCGATGTGAATTGGTGTTCGAAGATGTGAACTGAGTACCATTGTTCGTAGTGATAGAGTATGGGACTCCAAATCAGGTTATAATATTTTTGTAGAGGAATTTTTTACTTCTATGAGCTGTGATGGATGCCAAATGTTCTACCTCAATCCACTTAGTGAAGTAGTCAATTCTTACTATAAGGTATTTCACCTGTCCAGGTGTTGGAGGGAATGGCCCGAGCAAGTCTAAACTCCATTTTGTGAAAGGCCATGGTGAAGTGATGCTTATAAACTTTTCTGGTGGTGCCACATGAAAGTTGGCATGCATGTGACATGGTGGGAATTCCTTTACAAAATCGGCTGCTTCCCTCTATAAGTTTGGCCAATAAAAATTAGCTAATAATACCTTCTTAACTAGTAACCTTACTCCTAAGTGTTTCCGTAGATGCCATTGTGGATTTCTTCTAGAACTTCTTCAGTCTTGGAGGTCAGAACACACTTTATAAGGGTGTAGATACTCCTCTTCTATAAAGGATGTCATAAACCAGAGTGTAGTTTTGTGCTTTCCTTATAAGTCTTCTTGTTTCCCTTTCTTTTTTAGGGAGGACATCGAATTAGAGATATTCGATAATGGGAGTCATCCAACCCAAGTTTAGATTGAAAATTGTCAGTGTGTCTGTCTTGTCAACTTCTTTGACCACTGATGGTGCCCCCTGACTTGGTGATGGCCAATTTTGAGAGGGCATCAGCTCAACAATTGAGCTCCCAAGTTATATGTTTGACCTACTATTTTCTCCAAGTACTTCTTCATGTTAGGGTCTTTAGCTTAGTAATCCCTATTTATTTGAGAGGTTATTACTTGGGAGTCACTAAACACTATGACTTTTGGTTCTCCAACCTCTTTGGCAAGTCTCAAGCCTACAAGCATGGGTTCAAATTCCGCTTGGTTGTTAGAGGCTGGAAACTTGAATTTTAGTGAAAGTTCTACCTGATTTCCTTCTTCATTCTCAAGAATGATTCCTACCCCATTACCAGCTTTATTCGATGACCGATGCCAAGTCGTAGAGCTCCCTTGTAGTTCTCCTGTATATTTAGCTAGAAGTCGGCCATGTACTGTGACTTGATGGCTGTCCAAATTTCATACTTTAGATCGAACTCGAACAATTTCACAGCCCATTCTAACATCTGTCCTGCAATATCTATTTTCAAGAGGATAGGCTTCATGGGTTGATTAGTTTAGAGTTTAATAGTGTGGACTTGAAAATAAGGTCGTAGTCTTCCAGAGACTAGAATGAGGACATAGGCAAATTTTTCTATTTTTTGATAGTTCAATTCTGCCCCTGCAATGCCTTGCTCGTGAAGTAGACAGGTCACTGCCCCCTCCTTATCTTCTCAGATGAGGGCGGAGGCTATAGCCTTGTTTGCGATGGCTAGGTATAACACGAGCTTTTCTCCTTCTTCAGGTTGGGTAAGGATAGGTAATTGGCTCAAGAAATTTTTGAAGTCTTGAAAAGTTTGTTCGCATTCTTGAGTCCACTGGTTTTGGTATCCCTTCTTAAGAATTACAAACAAGGGTAGGGATTTCAAAGTTGACCCTGCCAAGAATCTAGACAAGGCTGTCAACCTGCCGTTTAGCTGCTGAACTTTTTTTAGATAGGTCGGGCTTTTCATCTCCATGATCGCCCTACATTTGTCCGGGTTGGCTTTAATGCCTCCTTGTGTGCACATGAATCCCAAGAACTTCTCGGCTTCAACTACAAAGGTACACTATATGGGATTTGATCTCATCCTGTGCTGCCTTACATGTTAATTACTTTAGCATGGTCGGGCAATAGACTGGCTTTCTCCTTGGTCTTGACAAGCATGTCATCTATGTAGACCTCTATCAATTTTCCGAGGTGAGGTGAGAACACTTTGTTCATCATTCATTAATATGTAGCCCCAGTATTTTTCAACCCAGAGGGCATTACTACGTAGCAGTAGTTTGCTCTAGGAGTGATAAAAGATGTTTCTCTTGATCCGGCTTGTACATTGAGATTCAGTTGTATCCCTAGTATGCATCTATAAAGGACAGGTATTTGTAGCCTGAAGCTAAATCTATTAAAGCATCAATGCTGGGGAAAAGGGTAAGGATCCTTGGGACAGGCTTGTTGAGGTTGGTATAGTTGACGCACATCCTCTATTTTTCATTATGTTTTTTCAAGAGTACCTGTTGGAAAGCCATAATAGGTATTTTACCTCCCTTATAAACCCGTCTTCTAACAGTGCCTGGACTTTTTCTTTTATGACTTTTACTCTTTTAGAGCTGATCTTTCGTCGTTTCTACTGAACATGTCGTAAGCCTGGGTAAACAGCAAGCCTGTGGCTCATGAGGTCAAGATGGATGCCGAGCATGTTAGAGGCTTTCTGAGGTCAGAATTGTTCCATAAGATCTTAGCATGTTCTTGTTGCAGCTACTTCTCTAAGTTAGCCCCTATGTTCGTTGTCTTCCTGACGTCGTCCCTGATCTGGACCTCTTCAATTTTTCTTTCAGGTTGGGGTCTCAGTTCCTCCCGAACTCGGATACCTTCAAACTCTATGGTATTGACTTTCTTCCCTTTTGCACATCCTCGTAAGTTCAGGCTTTCGTTGTAACACTTTCTTGTCAGTTTCTGGTCTCCTCTTACAGATGTTATTCCCTCAAGAGTGGAAAATTTTATCCAAAGATAAGGAGTTGAGACTACTATCGCAAGTCAGTTTAATGTTTTCCGTCTTATCAAGGTGTTGTAGGCAGATGCGACGTCTACCACAATGTAGTCTATGGTTAAGGTTCTTGCATTTAGGCCCTTACCAAAAGTGATGTAGAGAGAAATAAACCCCAAAGGTTGGATAGAAGTATCTCTGAGACCGAAAAGGGTATCTGGGTATGCTCTCAAGTCCTTTTCCTCTAGGCCTAGCTTATCAAAAGCTAGTTTGAACAGAATATCTTTCGAGCTCCCTTGTGATTACGATTGAGTCATCGTGCCCGGGCATCACTCCTCATGCGTCTTCTTTGGTGAAGGCAGTTGTGGGTAGGTTGTGTATTTCAGCATCCCAGCCGACCTGGTGCACTTCATTTAGATGCCTATTCTGGGAGGATTTTGCTATTCCCCTCCTGTGAACCCTCTGACAATCATGTGGACATGCTTTTCAGGAACTCGTTGAGATCGGTCTTGCTTGTCCTGATCTTCATCTCTTTTTATTTTGATGTGATCGTCTGACCTTTCAGCAAGATACCTATCCAACCGACCTTCTCTATTCAATTGTTCGATGACATTTTTTTAAATCATAGCAATAATTTGGTGGAATGGCCATATATCTTGTGGTATTTCGCAATATTCTGATCAATTTTCACCTTTCTTACTTTTAATGTGTCTAGGAGGTAGTATCTTTTTAGTGTGGCAGATTTCTCTGTACACGTCAATAAGAAAAACTCGCAACGGGGTATAAGTGTGACATCTTTGAGGTTTTTTCGAGTTGTATTCTTCTTCTTTTTTACTTTTTGTCTTTGCTCCGAGCTTGATAATCTTGGTTAAATGGTGTCTTGGGTCAGTCATTCCATCATAGACGTCCATGTCTGGGCTTTTAAAGTTTCTGGGGACTCTAGCCCGCATGATTTCCTCTATGAATGGATCTTCACCTCCTAAAGGTGTCTCTTCATGATCAATGCGGGGTCTCCTACCCCTTAGGTTGGGCTCCAGCTTCTCGAGCTTTTCTTCACATTTCCTACATCGTCGTACCTCTTTTTCCAGAGCTCGTTCATATTCGTGTTACCGTTCAAGCTCCTGCTTAAGTTATTCCAGTAGACTTTGATCTCTGTGGACAAGCCCCATAATTTTTGTAAGATCTCTTATGCATGATCCTCTTGATCGGTGAATTTTTAGCTCATCCCGTGTCCTTCCGAGTTTGATTGATGTGCGTCTCTGACAACAGCTTTTTCTTTATTAGCTCAGGGAGGAATAACTAATGCTTGATCATCATTGTACTGCTCTTCTTCTTGGATTTCAGAATCGAAAGCCGTGTGTCTATCTTCTAGAATGTCATCTGCCATCGTACGTACGGTGTCGATTACTAGGTCTCTGGCAACGATGCCAATATTTTAGGAGTTACATAAAATTTTGATTTGGGCCTGAACGTGAGATCCAAGTCCGTATTGGGGTTGTGTCTGATGTCTCTGCTATTGAGGTGCCGCTGTCCGATCCAATGTCTTGGTGAGGGTGGAGGTGGTACCTGCAAGGAACTCTAATGCTTAAGTTAGCAAGGATTTTAGCCAGATTTTTAGTAGATTCGAGTTTGAAGAATACTTGAGAGTGTTAGGGTATTTTATAAGTGTAGACGTAGAGTCAATAACCACCTTTTGGGTAGTTCCACCTTTAGTGGAGGGTTGGTTACTCCCTTTTGGTAGGGAGGTTGTTGAGATCTCCTTTCTAGATGAATCGGAGGGATTATAGGAGTTAGTTACTTATTTAGTTAGGTCGGGCTAGGCCCATATCGCCGTGTCTAACCTCTATGAGGTCGGGTAGGTATCGATCTGAATAATATCTGTAGAGTGTTGATCGGGATTTATTCATTTTAGGCCTGGCTAAGTTGTGGGGCAGGATATGAACAACTACCAATGTACCTCTTTATCACCCACCAATACTATTGATATAATATTTTGGATAGTATTGTGTTAGTTTGATTTTTATTTTTCTATTTTATCCTATTTTATTAAAATAATTTAAAATTTTAAAATTATAAAATTTAAAATTTAGATGAATATAATTTAAATTAATGATTTAATTCAATCCAATAAAAATAAATAAACTTGTAATATATAATACTAGTGTATTTACACACTTGAAAATACTAATACAAGGAATAATTAGATGTAATCGCATAGTTAATTATGAGTCGTGTCTAATTAATTTTTAAATTTTTTAATATAAGTACAAAGATTAGAAGACTATTTGATAATTAAAAAAAAATGCTATTATTGTACTCATATTAACTTGTATGTTTAATTATGAGCACATTTATTTTTATTAAATTGAATTAAATTGTTAATTTAAATTATATCCATCTAAATTTTAAATTCAAAATTTTGTAATTTTAAATTTTTTGAATAAAATTGGGTGAAATAAAAAAAAATAAATATCAACCCAACATAACACTATCCAAAATATTATAGTGACGTATCAAGAGGTTTTTACCTATCTTGTATAATTTTAAAGATTTTAAATTGTTAATATTTTAATTAAAAGAATTTAAATCGTTACTTTTCAAATGGAGTATTTAATTAGTTACACGAGTAGGATAATACGAGTACATATAAATTACGTACCGAGCATATATTGTGTGCTTCGTCTTTATAGGTGTTTGAACATATATTGGGTACTGAGTACCTAAACCATTATATACATATCTCGGTACTCAGTACTCTTTTTATGCATTTATTTTCTATCCCGGGTGTACTCGAGATGTGCAACAACCGACTTTATCATATATAGGTTGAAGGTTTTACAAGCCTTGAGAAAGAGGGGTTTAAATCAAAGCACTTCTTTAAAATTAAAAACGTGAAACAGAGCCAGCAGAATACTTTTTTATTTTAGTCTCCTGCAACTATAGGGGATAAATGAAGATAAAGTAGAGAGAATAACACTAGTAAGTATCCTGGTTTAATCTCAAAGTGTAATGAGATTTACGTCCAATTTCTAACACAACAATGGCAGAATTTCACTATATCCAATTCAAGATTACAATTACCAATACCAAGAGCAAGAGAAACACAAAGATAAAGACAAATAAATCAAACCGGTTCTTCCCAAGACAAATGAAGCAACTAACTGTGCTTCTCAAACTAATTCCAAGACCAAACAAACTCACCAAAACAAAACAGAATAGGACAGAACTAAGACAAGATTAATCTGAAACTGTGTTGTATTTTTTTTCTAGTTTATGACTTATCTCTAATAGATTTTTTAAAGTCATCACTCATATAATCATATACCTTTTCTTTACTACTAGGAAGACTCAAAAACTGAATATCAAATGGAAGCAAAACTGAAGAAGAACGACATCCAAAGTGTAGTGTTTGATTTCTGAAATATTCTCCTTTCCTTCACTCAGATATGGTTCTTCTTCTTATATCCATAAATCAAGCTAATGCTAGCCGTTGCAGCAGATTGCTTTGCATTGAAGATTTGATACTTTCCTTTGTTTGTGCAACTACAATTCTTTTCTTTCTTCCAGTAGCATCACACCTCCTCCATAATAACTTCAAATCTTGCTATTAATGGATGATTCTTTCCAAATCAAATAAGCATTAATGTCATTCCAAAATCTAAAGACTTTATAGCACAAATAATTAAATCAATTATTTAATTATTCAATTTAGACTACTATTTGTCATCACTATAAATTATAAAATTATTTTTGGATTTAACAATCTCTCCCTTCATGATAAACATTTTAAAATAGAGAGATTTTAACAAAACTTAACAAGAGTAGAAAAACTTTCCTTTCATATGCAGAACAATCTCCCTCTAAAACCAGAGATTAGAGCTCCCCTGAATTTGTGCTATAGAGTCTTTGAGCTAAAATATCAGAGTTCAGTAGAAATACAAGCATCTAACAATAATAGTTATATGTTATAGTGATCAAGAGATTGCAGTCAATAGACCAAGTCTTAAACAAAAACATAAACTTTAATAAACCAAGTCTTAGAACATAGACCACAAGTTCAGCAAACATGACAAAAAAAAAAAAAAGAACTATAAGTAACAGTTTTTCTCTATTCTTATTACTCCTCATTTTGTCATCAAGGGAGCAAATGAAGCACTTGCAAGAGCAGAAAACTGAAGCAAATAAATATTTTTATGGTTATACAGTTACCAAAAAATGTCTTAAAAAGAAAACAACAAATTAATGACTAGAATCACTAAGTATTAGAACTGGCAGAATGTTCTTCTCCCTCAACATCCTCATCATTAAAAAAATAGTGCTTAGAGACATGATCATTGATATACTGCTTCAGAATATTAATCCAACACTTAGTCATTATTAGGTTGGACTCAATAATATGATTTAAATGTAGAGGTAGTGAAAAGGAGGACAATTACTTATCAAAAAGAAAAGGAAAGATATGACCTGGAAGAAGTAAAGGGATATGATATGAGAAAGGAAAGATATGATTTGCAGGAGATAAACCGATTTTAATGAGATATGTTGATATGAATCGAATAGAAAAGATTTTAGAAGGAAAAAATTAAATCAAAAAAGCATTCAGAACAAAATTAAAACCCAAAACAAATTTTGCAAATGCAATTATCAACAAGTCACAGTACATATGATCTAGATCATAAGCCAAACTTTCTTTAGTGGATGATAAGTCAGTACCATCATTTGCGAAAAAAATTTTCTGTTTATCTGTAACACAAAATTAGAAAAATAGTGTTAGAACAAAAAATTAATTTAAATAAGAGAAACAAATTATTCCTGGAGCAGTTCTAAGCTTGCTAAACCTCTCTTCAACTAATAGTTTGGTAAAAATATCAGCTAGCTAATCTTCAGACTTAACAAATTGAATATTAATATTTCTATTGTAGACATGTTCTCTAATAGAGTGATATTTAACTTTAATTTTTTTTTGTTCTAGAGTACAAAACTGGATTTTTAAAAATGTTAATGACACTCATGTTGTCACACATTAAAGGAATATTAGATATATTTAATTTGTAGTTAGCTAATTGAGTTTTTAACTAAAGAAATTGACAACAACATAGAGAGGCAGCGATATACTCAGCTTTTTAGCAATGGACACCGCTACTGTCCCTTGTTTCTTGCTAGTCTATACATTTAAAGCATTTCCAATGGTACAACAAATACCATCGGTGCTTCTCCTATCTACTCTATCACCTACAAAATTAGCATCTAAATATCTAACTAAATTAAATAAGTTAGTTTTAGGATACCATAACCCATAATTTATGGTGCCAAAGATGTATCGAATGATTCTTTTCATCGCACTTAAGTGAGACTCTTTAGGTTGGGATTAAAATCTTGAACACAACCCCACACTAAAGATTATGTCAGGTCTTGAGGCTGTTAAATACATTAGTGAGCCGATCATTTCTCGGTATCTTATCCCATTAACATCCTTTGCATTATCATTTTTGTCAAGTATAGTGGAAGGATGCATAGGAGTGCTCATCTTCTTAGCAAGCTCTATTCCAAACTTGTTTACCAACTCTTTGATATATTTTTTTTTGTCAAAAATTTCATCCTTCATTTATGTTATTTATAGCCCAATAAAGAAGGTGAGTTCACCCATGAGACTCGTATCAAATTCAGTTGCCATTAAGCTACCAAATTCTGCACAAAGATATTCATCAGCAGATCCGAAAACAATATCATCAATATATACTTGTACTAAAATAAAATTTTCATTGAAATTCTTTATAAATAAAGTAGTGTCTGTTATATCTCTTTAAAAATTATTTTTAATTAAAAAGGGACTAAGTCTCTCATACCAAAATCTAGGAGCTTGTCTTAATCCATAAAGAGCCTTATCTAGTTTAAAAATATGATTAGGACATTTTTCATTTTCAAAACCAGGGGGTTATTTAACTAGTCTTCTCTTTCTATAGTTCCATTCAAAAATGCACATTTTACATTCATTTAAAACAATTTGAATCTGCAATGTGCGGCATAAGCTAGTAGCAGTCTAATAGCCTCCATTCTAGCCACCGGAGCAAACGATTTATCAAAATCGATTCCTTCTTCTTGATCAAATTCCTGGGCCACAAGCCTAGTTTTGTTTCTAGCTATTGTTCTACTTTCTCCTAACTTGCTTCTGAAAATTCATCTAGTTCCAATAACTTTCTTTCCTATTGGTCTAAGCACCAGTGTCCATATTTAGTTTTTCTTAAATTGCTGGAGCTTTTCTTCTATTGCTTTCACCCAAAATAGATCATATAGAGCCTCTTCAATATTGTTAGGCTCAATAGTTAAGATAAATGCCAAGTTACTTGAATTTTGATTATTTTAATGTTGATCTTGTAATTCTTCCCATTGATGGATATCCAATAATAAATTCATGAGGATAGTTCACATGAGATCTCAATTCTCTGGGTTTAATTTGAGTGTTTGTTATTTCAAAATCAGTGGCTTTATTATTACTTTCTATTGTAGTGGTTTCAGCAGGCGTAGCAGGAGATGAAATGGAATTATCTCATGCAGAATGCTCCTGAATAGCTTCTGGAACAGAAACTTGTTCTCGACTGGTATTGACCTTTATAGCTTCAATGTTTGGAATATCTGCACAATTATCTTTAGAAACACTAGAAAAAATTTTAGTATAAAAAAAAGTAATATGCATAGTCTCATCTACAGTTTTAGTACTTTTTATATAAATCCTATAAGCCTTGTTAGAAGTGGAGTAACCAACAAAGACTCCTTCATATGATTTTGAATCAAATTTTTTTAGATTTTTGTTGATATTTAAAATAAAATATTTTGTTTCAAAAACATGAAAATAGTGTAAAGTAGGAGGAATTCTTTTCCATAGCTCATAAGGTGTCTTTTTTTAAAATTTTCTAATGATGGTTTAGCTCAAAATGTAGCAAGCTGTGTTAATAGTTTCAACCAAAACTTGGAAAGTTCATTCTCACATAGCATGGCTCTAGCCATCTCTTAGAGACTTCTATTTCTCCTTTCCATAACTTCATTTTATTGAGGAGTTATTGGACAAGAAGCATTGTGTGAAATTTCATTTTGATCACAAAAATTTTTAAACAAATAGTTTTCAAATTCTTTTTCATGGTCACTTCTAATAGAAACAATTTTACAATCTTTTGCATTTTGAACTCTTTAGTTGAATTTTTCAAAAACAAGAAAAACATCATTCTTATGAGCAATAAAAAAAACTCAACCATATCTTATGTAGTCATCCACAATAATTAAGTCATAAGATTTTTCACCCAAACTTTGAGTTCTAATAGGACCAAAAAGATCAATATGTAATAGTTCCAAAACTCTTTTAGTTGAGACATCTTCCTTAGCTTTAAAAGAGGATTTTGTTTGTTTATCTATTTGACATGCATCACAAATAATGTCTTTGTCAAATTTGATATTAAGAAGACCTCTGACTAAATTTCTTTGATTAATTTTGAAATTTGAAACATACTAACATGTCTCAATCTTTTATGTCAAGACCATTTTTCAGAATCAAAAGAAGAGAAATATTTTATATTTGAATTTTTTAAATAATCTAGTGTGAGGCTATACACATTATCATGTCTCTTGGCTATAAATAAGATAGATTCATTTTCTTCATTAACAACTTTACATTCAAGGCGATTAAAAGAAATTAAGTAGCCAAGATCACATAATTGATCATGCTAATTAAGTTATATTTCAAACAATCAACTAAAAGAATACTATCTATAAAAGTAGAGAAATCTTTACTGACTTTTTCAATGGCAATTATCTTACCCTTGCTATTATTACCAAGAGTAACAAAACCACCATCATAGTCATTAAACTTGATAAAAAAAAATGTAGAGTTTCCTGTCATGTACTGTGAGCATCCGCTATCCATGAACCACATGTCTTTCTTTCTTTTGGATATTAGACAAATCTACATAAGATTTAAGAAGACTTATGTATCCAAATTTCATTTAATGTGAATTTTTTTTGGCTGTTCAAGGTCATTGTGGTCTAGCACAACAGTGTAAACTTTGTCTCCATACTTTGTTAAAGAAATGAAACATTGTTTATGAGTATGTCCATGTCTATTGCATCTATAGCGAACATTTTTTTTTTGCTGAATTTATAAAATTGCATGAAAAATTTCTGTTTTGATTGTACAAAGTAGAAGCTTCATGGGAATGATTTTTGAAAATAATATATAGTGCTTTCTTCTTCATATCCCAAACCAATTTTTTTATGTAATGGGTTTTTGAACGGATAAAATTTTATCCAAGTTATTATATCCTTAAACATATTTTGGTAAATTATAATTCAAAGACTTTATGGTTTTATGCAGTTTTTTATTTTCAGCACTAGCCTTAACAAGATTAGATGCAAATTTTTCTTGTAAATTCTAAATTTCAGTTTTTAAATCATTCATTTCTCTTTTCAAGACATTATTTTTGTTTTTTAATTTCACAACAGATGTGTTATCATAAGCATCTAATTTTACTTTCAAAGAAGACATCTCATATCTCAAAACTTTAGTTTCTTTCTTATACTTAGAGTAACAAAAGTTTATTAGAGTTATGAGTTAAATCATCAATAATCTCATGCAATTCTTCAGTAGTACAATCATAAAGATTTACCTCATTTTTAGATTTCTTGTCCTTAGTCATAAGACATACATCTTCATCATCATCTGATGTATCATTTTTTAAATCTTTTCAAGAAGTCATCAAAACTTTTTTTTTCTTTTTTGCCTTCTTCTTTTCGCTTCAGCGTTGGATATTCAGATTTAAAGTGATCTGGTTCTTTATAGTAGTCACAGTTTCCTTAGTTTTTCTTCTTGTCCTCCTTAAATGAAGAACTTATTTTTCTACCTTTATATCTCATCATTTTTCTCAACCTTCTTGCAAAGAAGACTATTTCATCATCACTGGAACATTTTTCATCTAATTTGATTTTAACCTTCGATTTCAGAGCAACATTTTTCTTCCTATTTTCTATCTTCAAATGAGTGGTTTCATATTCTAGAAGCTTCCCTCTTAACTCATCATAAGTGATTAGATTAAGATTATTTTTTTCTTATACTATTGTAGCTTTTGTCTCCCACTTCTTTGTGAGACTTCTTAAAATCTTTCTAATCAGCTTCTTTTTAGTGAATTATTTCTCCAGTGCATCGAGTCCATTGATTATGATTAAAAATCTTTCGAATATTTTATCTACAGAATCTTCTTATTTCAAGAAAAACAGCTCATAATCTTTCATTAGCATATTGATTCTGGTTTCTCTCACTTGATTTGTTTCTTCATAACTTGAAGTTTCTGTCATATTTTCTTAGCAGATTTACATCTGGAGACTTTTTTGTACTCTTTAAAGCTTATGGCACAATGCATCATATTTACTACTTTTGCATTTGACTCCATCTTTTTTTCTTCCGTCCATTCTCGACCTTCCTTTGGAACGACTTGTCCTTCAATTGTTAGCTTAGTTGGAATCTCAGGTCCACTCATGATGATTTTCCACAAATTGTAATTTGTGCCCTGAATAAAAATCCTCATTCTCTTCTTTCAGTAAAAATAGTTAGTTCCATTGAAATAAGGTGGATGATGGTAGGATTGACCTTCGGTTAGGTTGAAAGAAACTTGATTGGTTGCCATAGATCTTTTCTCCAAACTGTTAAGCTTGACTCCTAAAGCCTAACCTCTGTTACCAATTGAAGATTTTATAAACCTTGAGAAATGGGGATTTGAATCAAAAAGCACTCCTTTAAAATTAAAAGCATGAAACAGAGTAAGCAGAAGACTTTTCGGTTTTAGTCTCTTGCAACTACAGGAGATAAACGAAGAGAGAGTAGAGAGAATAACACTAGTAAGTATCCTGGTTCAACCTCAAAGTACAATAAGTTCTACGTCTAGTCTCTACAATGGTGAAATTTCACTATATCCAATTCAAGAGTATAATCACTAATACCAAGATCAAGACAAACGCAAAGACAAAGACAAACAACCCAAATTGGTTCTTCCCAAGACAAAAAATGAAGCAATTAACCGTACTTCTCAAACTAGTTCCAAAAACAAACAAACTCACCAAAATAAAACAGAACCAAGATAAAATTAATCTAAAACTGAGTTGTATTTTATTTTTAGTTTATGACTTATCATTTATAAGCTTTTTCAACTTATCACTCATGTAATCATATGCTTTTTCTTTACTACTAAAAAGACTCAAAAACTGAATATTAAATAGAAACAAAAATGAAGAAAAACGACAATCAAAATACAATGTTTGATTTCTAAAATATTCTCCTTACCTTTATCTAAATATGGTTCTTCTTCTTATATCCAAAAATCAAGTTAATACTAACCGTTGCAGCACATTGTTTTACATTGAAGATACGATACTTTTCTTTGTTTGTGCAACTGCAATTTTTTTTTTAAAGAATAATTATTTCCTTTTTTCCAGCAGCATCATACCTCCTTCGTAATAACTTCATTCTTTCTAAATCAAATAAGTATTAATGTCTTTTCTAAATCTAAAAATTTTTAGCACAAACAATTAAATTATAATTATTCAATCTAATGTTTCTCGTCACAATAAATTGTAAAATTTTTCCGGACTTAACATAGATGTCTCAATACTCGAAATGTATTTTTGATGGGATTTTATGCACAATACTCAGGTCGGTAAATATTAAATTTATTTAATTTAAAGACAAAAAAAATAAATAGTTAAACTAGTCTCTAAAAGATTATTCATTCTTTAAATTGGTCTCTGAAAATTTTTTTTAATTAAATTCGTTTTTTAAATATTTTAAATTAGTCATGTTAGTCCTTCTATTATTTTATTTGTTCATGGTGTCAAAATTTATTAATGTAACACGTTAAGTGACATTCCAAAACATACTTAAAAGTCTTAATTGACTATTAACATAATTAGTTTATAAAATTATACCAAATTAACCCTAAATTGAAGGATTTTAACGTCTCAAGTTTTCCTCACAATTAGATTTTGATTTGATATAATTTCATAAATTTATTATGTTGATAGTCAATTAAGATTTTTAGGTATGTATTGGAATGTCACTTAACGTGTTACATTAGCAAATTTTGATACCATCAATAAATAAAGTGATAGAAGGACTAATATGACTAATTTAAAATTTTTAAAAAACGAATTTAATTAAAAAAAATTTTTAAAGATCAATTTAAAAATGAATAATTTTTTAAAAACTAATTTGACTATTTACTGAAAAAAAAAAAAAAAAACGTAATGTATAAGTAGTGGTCCCAATTTGTAAAAAAGTACTTCACGTCTACAAGAACATCTGTCCTAACTATGGAATAGTTATGATATTTTGGAACACATGCGGTCACATATATACTTGTATAAGTAATCTAATTTTAGTTATAAGTAGCATTATTTATATACATATATATTTAACTTTTTTGTATGGTCCGGATTCACTCGTTTATTTAAATAAGTATCATGAGTTTAAATTTATTTTGTATATAAAATAATTTATTATGACAAATTTTTAAATAGAACTTAAATCTATAAGAGATTAATTAATTAATTAAAAAATAGCGTAAAAAAAATAATTAATTATATATAAGTAGTGATCCCAATTTCTAAAACAGTATGTCTACCAGAATATCTGTCCTAATAACATGGAATAGTTACTTATGATATTTTAGAACACGTGCGGTCTACATATATACTTATATAAGTAATCTATTTTTAGTTATAAGTAGAATTATTTATATAGATATTTAACCTTTTTTTTTATTACATGATCCTGGTTTAGTTGAGTTTTTTTAAAAATAAATTAACTATAATTAAAAATCATCGGAGTAATATGTTAGTTTTCTTAATAAGATTATCCAAATGTTAACAAATTAAAATTAAATTATAAACACAAAAAATTAATTAAATGAGACTGTCATTAAATTAGAAAATATGGTTTGTGTGGAGTATATCCTCATGTATGTATTGGACCTTTTAAAGTGTGAATTGATGGTTTAAAATAATTTTAGCTTTAGCTATAATGAATATCATATATTTATAAATTAAAAGTATAAATACATAATATTATAAAAGAACAAAACATAAAGCAACATACTGTTATAAATAAAATAAAATATAATGATATTTTCTTATAACTTTTTTTTATTACATGGTCCTGTGTTGAGTTTACTTAGAAATAAATTAACTATAATTAAAATCCATCGGAGTAGTCACCAAAAAAAAAAAAAAAAACCATCGGAGTAATATGTTAGTTTTTTTTTTTATTAATATTATCCAAATGTATGTTAACAAATTAAAATTAAATTATAAACACACAAAATTAATTAAAATGAGAATGTTATTAAATTAGGAAATATGATTTGTGTCGTTGTGTGGAGTACATCCTCACCTATGGGGCGTTTTAAAGTGTAAATTGATAGTTTAAAATAATTTTAGCTTTAGCTATAATGATTATCATATATTTATAAAAGTATAAATACATATAATATTATAAAAGATCGAAACATAAAGCAACGTACTGTTACAAATAAAATAAAATATAATGATATTTATATAGGTAATATTTAAAACGTTGAAGCTATAGTCAGTTTACCATGCCTTATAATATTAGGTAAATTTTACTCCACTTTTTCTCAAATATAAAGGATAAATTATCTTTTATGAAGAATTTAATAGTTATTGAATAAAATAAATTATGTCATTAAAATTATTAATATTAATTTTTAATTTAATTTAAACTTTGACAACCAAATTAATTAATTATAATAAAATTACTTAAATTTTATACCTACAAAATTACATAATTCTTATATCAATTTCATTAATACTATGAATTTCACTTTATCTTTTTTTTTTTTAAATTTGTGATTCAGCCTTTGCCCTTTTGCTTTTACTTTTTATTTGTTCTTTTTAATTTTTTAGTTTTTTTGGTATTGTTAAATCTAATTAATGTAGGTGTAGTTTTAAAAAAATTTAAATTATGAAATAAGATCTATTTTATAATTCTTATAATTTTTTTTTGAAAAAATTACTATATTTAATTATTTTAGTTGTCAAAACTCAAATTAAATTAAAAGTTAATATTAACTATGACGATTTAATTCATTTCATCCAATAGTTATTAAACATGTAATAGAGAGTAATTTATCCTTTATTTAAGAGAGGGTTGAGTAGAATTTACCATAACATTAATCGTGTAAAATCAATATTAATAAATATATGGATTAAATCTTAAAGTGGTCTTTGAACTTGTAATCAAGCTTCGAACTCGTTCCTGAACATAAAATTGTCCAAAATTTGTCTCTGAACTTAAAAACGGTCGTCCCTGATGTATTTTCAGATGACGGATAGATGACATGGTTGGACGGAGACCACGTTGAACTTGTAAATGTTATTGTTTCTTTTCTGCCTCGGGCCCCAAATATAATTGAAACGACGTCGTTTTGAATGGTTTAATGCATGGGTGTTTCTATGCCTCTGTCTCTCATGAAATCTCTTATTCTTCTCCTAATCTCTACAGCTACCTCGCAGCTGCCGACATTGCCACTGCAGCAGCAGCATTAATTTCTCAACATAGAATTCCTGGCTAGAATAGACACTACAACTCTCTCACAGTCGGAGCTCCACACCCTGTCTTTTTCCTCCGTCCGCTCTGCCTTCGATCTCTACGTACTCCATCCGTTGCCACCTCGTCACTCCCAAAATCAACCCCTCTCTCTTCAACGAGAGCACCGTATCTCGCCGCCAGACATACTCCCGTCCCTGCCTTCCCAAATCCTCTTCAACTGGCCGCTGATGCCGTGTTGTTAGCCTCTTTTCTCACCGCTAAGCTATCTTCTCTCCCTTTCAATAACCTTGGAAATGTCGAGAACCGTGTGATCATCGATTATTTGAAATAGTTTATCAAAAAAGATCTAAAATTAGATAATTTGCTCTACTTTTTTCGCTTTTGCGCTGGTCACTTACCACGAAGGTAGTGCTGTCGAGGGGAGAGGAGATTATGAACAAGAAGTGGTGATCAATCTGATGCAGCTAGCAAAGACAGAAGATCATACTTTCTAGACTTCAAATTGGGGTTAGGGTTATAAAGCAATAATAGAGATTAAATTGAGTCAAAATCTTATAATTATCATGTAATATAGCTTTTGGTTATCTACTATAACTTTTTTCTATATACGTCGTCACTCCCTTTACAAATATTTATCAAAAAATATTTTAAATTTAACTATATATATATATATACATATATATATTGTTCGGTAGGTCGGGTACCGGACGATTCGGGTTGGTACTTCGATTGATGAGAGGGGGATCACCTGGTTCCGGGTTGTTGGGTTGAGAGGGGGCGCAGCCGACGTTCCGAGCTCTTCGTGTGGAGAGGGGGGTGTCACCTGCAAAGGCACTCCGACGCTCTAGTCAGCAAAGTGTGCAGGTGAAAAAGGATGAGTGGTATGTGACGTACCTTGGGGGAAGGGTAGGATCTTCCCCATATATACTGTATCAGAAGTGGGCCCTACGAGGACAAGCCCATTTCCTTTGATGCCTCCTTCACACAGCTGTAATGAGCTGTAAGGGACGCGTGTCCAGGTCGGCGACTGGGCGCCTTGCTCCGGACCGTTCAGGTCGGGTGGTGCCCGGGTCGGGCCGGCCCGCAAATGGTTTGGGCCAGGCCGTAACAGTGCCCCAATGCGCCAGCAACAGTCGTGAGGGCTGTTGGTAGCGTGTTATCTCTTCGCTCGTGAGTCATCGTCAAATCGGCCGTCCGTGGGGGGACGTGCATCTTGTGCGCGTGTCCGTTCATTACTGAGGTGACCGTTTGTTGCCTCGTTTCTCGTGTCGGACATTAAATGCTCATAATGGGTTGAAAAATCCTGCGTGCAAAGACCATAATGCCCTCGATCTTTTCGCGCTTTGCGCAGCGGTTTTTAAACATTTGTTTTCCTCTCCCACTTTCATTTCTCCCGTCTTCATCTTCTTCTCTCCCAAGTGCCCCCAGGCCTCATTTCTGCATCTCTGCGCATTTCTCTATCTTCCAATTCTTTGAAACTAATCCAGGTAAACATTAATTTCTTTTATGCTTATTGCTACGTGCTTGCTGCTTGCTATTTGTTCTTGCTGTTTATTTGGTTTGTATACTGGATGGTCTCAGTGTTAAATAGGTGCGTTAGGGGGTTACCATTCTTGCTCTTAGATTGGGTAGGCTAAGTGTAGTTTTTGGGTTTTTCCGACCACCCGACCTGATAGACTAACCGAGTGGTAACCCCACTGTAGGTATGCCTCGTGTCGTCTCACGGACTTCCACCTCCGCCGCAAGCTACGATCCATATGCCTGGGTTGTCTCCGACTTAAAAGACTCTCCTAATCAAATGGGGGAGGAAGAGCTAACGGAGTTCCGCCAAGGCGAGTACTTGTGCGGAGGGACAGACGAGGAAGCCAATTACGACGTCTTCGTTCCCGCCCCCAGCGAACGGTTATACGAAATTAATTTTCATTCCCCCGGGTTGCTGACTGGATTTGGTTTGACAAGGCCATGTTCACCCAGGTGGGGGTTCGTATTCTATTTTCCGTGTTTCAAATGGCGCTTCTTAGCCGGATATCCGTGGCGCCGTCGCAGCTGCATCCGAACAGTTGGGCCTCCATCCGCTGTTTCGAGATGGTGTGCGAGTACTTAGAGCTGCCGGTGTCTGTTGATGTCTTTCTTTTTTTCTTCAACCTTACTAATCCTTCCAAAGAGGGGAAAGAGAGGAAAGGGTTCATGTCCTTCCGATCTGCCCAGGGTCGGAGGATCTTCGGCTTGTTCGAGAATTCTTATCATGGGTTTAAAGACAAATATTTTAAGGTGCGTCCGGTCAAAGGTCGTCATCCTTTTTGGTTGTCTTTAGAAGGGGATGCCTCATTCCAACGTACTGGAGTTTTGGGGTGGGATCCAACACATTCATTAAGGTGTCTTATAAGGGAATGTCCACTGTGGATAAGCGGGTTGCCGACGTGTTGTCGGCAGTTTTTGCAAAGAATCATGTGAATTCCCATCTTTTGATGGGTGACCGGGAGGTCGCCAGGAATTACGTTTATGAGTTGTTTTGCCTTGTATTTTTCTGCCTTGCACTCATTTTTACTTGGTTATGCCGGTTTCACGACTAACGTGTTTGTTTATTTGTTGTAGTGGAGATGTCTGCTTCGGTGACAGGGCTTGAGGGTTTGTTCAAGACCTTTTTGGCGGATAGCGATGAGGAGAAAACTGATGAGCAAACTGTCGGGAAGCTGGAGACCCCTCTCGAGGATGAGAAAGGTTAGGCGGCGCGTTCCCCCCGAGATGCCGAGATGGCGGACAAGAACTCTGATGGAGCGCGCGTTTCTCCTGTCCGTGAGGAGGCGGCCGGAGCCGGGCACTCGTCCTCTTCCCAACGAGAGGATGATGACCTGAAGCTTATTCCCACCCCCAAGAGGCAGAGGGCATCCTCCAGCCCGGAAGGAACTCTCACTATGATGGAGAGAAACTTTGATGCTGGGGCTTTCATCGACTCCCAACTGATCCCCAGCACTGAGGATCACTTCATTGGTACCGAACTGGCAGGGCAGGCGAGGTGGATGTATCGCACGCTGCTCCGTGGGGCTGTAATAGCTCGAAAGGCCGAGTTCGAGTTATCGGGGATGCAGTCGCTACGAAGAAAGCTTGAATCTGCTGCCACGGCCAACAATGAATTCAAAGTTTAAGTCGAATTGCTTCAAGAGCAGCTATCCGAGGCGGGGGAATAACTCAAGGTTGCTGAGGAGAAAGCTATGTCTGCCGAGGAGAAAATGAAGGCCTCTGATGAGACCGTGTCCCGTTTAACTGAGCGGGAGATGACTCTAGAGAGCCAGCTGAACGCCGCGCAAGGTCGGGTGGTGGTCTTGGAGAAAAAACGTGACGAGGCCGTCTCGTTGGCTAAGGCTTTTCAAGCCGAGGTTGAGGAGCTTAAGAAGAAACACAAGGCAACTAGAAAGCAGGAAAAGAACGCGATCTTCATGACTGAGGAGGCTCTTAAGGCCCAGGTGAAGATCGTGGCTCCCGACTTTGACACGTCGGCGATTGGAGTTTTTAAGACAATCAAGGATGACAAGATTATTGACATGCCGAAGAAATGAGCTCTTGTGCCTTGTGTTTTTGTATGGATCTGTGGCTTTTGTTGTAGAACTTTTATATTGTAGAACTTGTTTATATTTATACTTTAAAAGTCGCTTGGTCGGCTTATCGTTATCGTCGCATTTGCCTCTGGTAGTGTTTTTACTTCGTCGTGTTACCGTTTTGTTGGCGTGAGCTTTGTGCTCGTGTTTGTTTACCATTGCGTTAGTAGTTTGTCGGAGCCAGGTCGTGACCTTTTGTTATCGCTGTAGCCGTTTGTAATGGCTTTGGTTTAGGTGGCTCCCGGGGTGATCAGTCCCGGGGCACCGCATTGTGGTTCCGTTTAATGCGTCACGAAACTTGTTGTCGTATGGCGTTTAAGTAAGAAAAAGAATAATAGAAATGAAATTGGTAGAAAAGACAAGTATAGATTAACCGTTAATTAAGTAAATCTGTTACCATGGTAGATACAAAGGTAAGCGATTAAGCTCGTTAGATCGCCCGGTCGGCATGCTTGATCTAGGGGTAAAACCTTCTCAGGTTGCCCGCATTCCAAGTTCTCGGGACCTCCCTTCCATCGAGCTTCTCCAATTTGTAGGCGTCCTTGCCAATCACTTCTTTGACCTTGTAGGGGCCTTCCCAGTTCGCCGCCAGTTTGCCTTCTCCCTGGGCCGGTAGGCCGATGTCATTGCGCCGTAGGACGAGGTCGTTCTCTTCGAATTCCCTCTTGAGCACTTTGGTGTTGTAGCGCAGGGCCATTCTTTGCTTTAGTGCTACTTCTGACAGGTGGGCCTTCTCCCTGGTCTCATCTACTAGCTCATTTTCTACGGCTTCTTCCACTCCCTTGAGAAGTAACCGTGGACTTGGCTCGCCGATCTCTATAGGTATCATTGCGTCTACCCCGTATGTCATTTGGAAGGGGGTTTCTCCCGTGGCAGACTGCTCGGTTGTACGGTAGGACCAGAGGACAGAGGAGAGCTCATCAGCCCATGCTCCTTTCTTGTTGTCTAGCCGTTTCTTGAGGCCCAGCAAGATGACCTTATTTGCGGACTCGACTTGTCCGTTTGTCTGGGGGTGCTCTACTGAGGAGAATTTCTGTTTGATGCCCAAGCCGACGAGGAACTCTACAAACTTCTTATCAGTGAACTGCGTCCCGTTGTCTGAGATGACGACTTCCGGGATGCCGAACCGAGTTATCACCTGCCTCCACATGAATTTTCTACAATTGGATGAGGAGATAGTGGCTAGTGGCTCGGCCTCTAACCATTTGGTGTAATAGTCGACGGCGACTATGAGATATTTGACTTGCCCTGGGCCAACCGGGACAGGTCCTAAGAGGTCGACTCCCCACTGCGCGAAGGGTTGGGAGGCCGTCATCAGGCTCAGTTCGGTGGCCGGTGCTCTGTGGAAATTAGCGTTCTCTTGGCACTTCACGCATTTTTTCACAAACTCCTTGGAGTCTTTCATCATTGACGGCCAGTAGTATCCATCTCGGATGAGCTTCCTTGCTAGGGCTTTGCCCCCGATGTGGTGACCATAGCACCCCTCGTGGACTTCTCTGAGCACGTAGTTCGTCTGGTCGGGGTGTAGGCACTTCAGTAGAGGTTGACTAAGTCCTTTTTTGAATAGTTGGCCCTGTATCGCCATGTATTTGGCAGCCTCCCTTCTTAACGCTTTGGCTTCCTTCTCGCCTCCAAAGAGTTTGCCGTTTTGCAAGAAATCGGTGATGGAGTCCATCCAAGAGGGGCTTATCTTGGTCAGGTGGAGGGCAATCGCTGGCTCTCTCGTGATGCCCTGGATGAGGGAGCGGTTGCCGGTTCCAGGTTTTGTGCTCGCTAGCTTGGACAGGAGGTCTGCCCGTGTGTTCCTCTCCCTTGGAACGTGTTCGACCGTGACCTCCTCGAACTGTTTGCTTAGTTCTTTAACCCTCTCTAAGTACTTCTGTAATAGCGAATCCCTAGCTTGGTAGCTTCCATTCACTTGCGACGTGACAATCTGCGAGTCGCTGCACACTTCTAGCCTCGCAGCCCCGACTTCCCGGGCTAAAATCAAACCGCCTAGGAGGGCTTCATACTCCGCTTGGTTGTTCGACACTAGGAACTCAAACTTAACCGATTGTTCGTAAATGACCCCGGTTGGGCTTTCTAAGATGATCCCGGTGCCCCCGGACGTCTGGTTGGAGGCTCCGTCAACATGGAGCTTCCACCGTGTGCCCGTGTCCTCGGTTGGGTCTCTGGTTACTTCCACCAGAAAGTCTGCCATTGCTTGCGCCTTGATTGCATGTCGGGGCTCGTACCTTAAATCATATTGGGAAAGCTCGATGGCCCAGGTCATCATCCTTCCCGCTAGGTCGGGTTTTTGGAGCACTTGACGAATTCCCTGGTCTGTTCTCACGACCACTTGGTGACCTTGGAAGTACTGTCGTAGCCTGCGGGAAGAGGTCAGGAGCGCTAGTGCCAGTTTCTCCAACTTGCTGTACCTAAGTTCTGCTCCTTGCAGCGCTTTACTCACAAAGTAAATTGGTTGTTGGGCTTTCGCTTCTTCCCGCACCAAGACCGCCGCCAGTGCTTCCTCTGTTACAGCCAGGTACAGGTAGAGCGGTTTTCCGACCACAGGTTTACCGAGCACAGGCGGTGTTGCAAGTATCTTTTTAAAGTGGTTGAATGCTTCCTCACATGCCGGGGTCCATTCAAATGCTATCCCCTTTCTCATTAGGTTGAAGAAAGGTAGGGCTTTTGCGGCCGACGCCCTAAGGAAACGGGATAGTGCGGTGAGCCTTCCCGCCAGTCTCTGGACTTCCTTGACGCAGCCCGGGCTCTTCAGTTGGAGTATTGCTTGGCATTTTTCAGGATTGGTTTCCACCCCCCTTTGGGTTATCATGAACCCTAGGAACTTCCCGGCCTCCATGGCAAAGGCGCACTTGAGGGGGTTGAGCCTCATGCCGTGTCGTCGGAGAGCTGTGAATACGCTTTCCAAATCGCTCAGAAGGTCTTCGGGTCGGGTGGTCTTGGCAAGGATGTCGTCCACGTAGACTTCCATCGTTTTGCCAATGATGTCGCCGAATATCTTGTTCATCAACCTTTGGTATGTGGCCCCAGCGTTCTTCAGACCGAAGGGCATTACCTTGTAACAATAAATTCCCCCTGGCGTTATGAATGCCATTTTTTCTTCGTCTGGCCGGTGCATCAGGATCTGATTGTAGCCGGAATAAGCATCCATGAAGCTCAGATACCGGTACCTCGCCGTCGCATCGACGAGCGCGTCAATGTTGGGTAGGGGGTAGCAATCCTTGGAACATGCTTTGTTGAGATCAGAATAATCCACGCACATCCTCCATTTCCCACTATGCTTTTTTACTAAGACTACATTCGACAGCCAGGTCGAGTAGTCAAGTTCCCGGATGAATCCTGCTTCGAGGAGGCTGGCCGTCTGCTTGGCCACCTCTTCTGCTCTTTCCTGTGACATCTTCCTCCTCCTTTGGGCCACCGGTCTGGCTTCTGGCTTGACGGCCAAATGGTGTGACATGAGTTGGGGGTCTATCCCCGGCATGTCGGCCGGTGTCTAGGCAAATAGGTCACCATTGGCCCTGATCATTTCCATTAGAGGTTCTTTCAGCTCGTGAGGGAGGTTTCTGTTCACGAAGGTGAACTTCTCTTCCGTGTCGCTGACTCTAAACTTTTCCAGGTTCCCTTCTGGTTCGGGCCTCGGCTTGCCGCTGACTCTGGCATCCAAGTCGGCAAGGAACACTCCTGATGTTTCTTTGGATTTCTTTTTTAATGAGAGACTGGCATTGTCGCTGGTGACTGCCGTTTCCAGGTCTCCCCTTACCGACCCTACTGATCCTTCTTCAGTTATGAAATTCATTATCAGCATCCTCGTGCTGATGACTGCCCCTAAGTCGTTGATGGTTTTCCTCCCTAGGATGACGTTGTAGGCCGTGGAGTCTCGTAGGATCACAAACTCTGCCATTACCGTTCTTTTCCCTTGGCCTTGTCCCACGGAGGTCGGCAAGGAGATTATTCCGTCCGGCTTGATGAAGTGGTTGCCGAGTCCTACGACGCTGTGCTGGTGGGTCTTTAAATCGGCATCCCGTAGGCCCAAGGCGTCGAACACATTGCGGAACATGATGTTCGAATCTGCTCCCGTATCCACGAGGATCCGCTTGATGAGGCCGGTTCCCACTCTGGCCGTAATGACCATGGGAGGGTTTTCCGCGACCTTGTCGAACCATTGGTCCTCCGGGCCAAATGAAATGGATGGGAGTGTCTTGAGGCTTCGCGCGGAGGATGTGGAAATAGCCAAGACTTTGGCGTCTTTCTTATGTGCCGACTTGGACCTAGGCGCCGCGTTTCTCGCCGTTACCACGTTCACTATGGTAAGGCCGTGGTCGTCGTCCTCTGGTTCTTGGCGTCATTTTGCTGCCCGGGTCTTGTCTTCGCCCTCGTGGTCGCGGTTCCGTCTCCTCGGCTCCCTAATGAGGTGGGAGAGATCGGCTAACTTTCCATCCCTGATCGCTTGTTCTAGTGCGTCCTTCAGGTCGAAGCAGTCCTGCGTCTTGTGTCCATAGCCCTTGTGGTAATCACAGTAGAGGCTCTTGTTCCCGCCTGTTCGTTCCTTCAAAGGTCGGGGTTTCGACAAGATCCCCTTCTCGGCTATTTGTTGGTAAACTTTCGTAATCGGCGCGGTGAAGGGAGTGTAATTAGTGAAATTCCCGACACGAGGAAATGACCTGGTAGTCTTACTCGGACCGCCGTCCCTGACGTGTTCCTTTTGTCTTTCTCCACTCCCGTGGTGCCGGTTTTGATTGTAAGGGGGCTGTCATTTGTTGGCAGCCACGACCTGGCTAACTTCTTCATCATTGATTTATTCCCTGACTACACACTGGATCTCCTGCATAGTCCACACCGGCCTCATGGTGAGGTGCTTTCTGAAGTCCTCGTTTAGAAGCCCGTTCGTCAGGCACAAGCTTGCAATCGAGTCAGTCAGTCCGTCAATCTCCAGACACTCATCGTTGAATCGGTCTTGGTATTTTCTGGTCGGTTCGCCGGATCTCTAGGTCACTCCAAGTAGATTGATTGGGTGCTTTGCCTTCGCGATTCTGGTTGTGAATTGGGCTAGGAAGGTGCGGCTGATGTCCGAGAACCTGGTCACCGAGCCCTGCGGGAGGTTATTGAACCACCGTATTGCAGGTCCCGCTAAGGTGACCGGAAAAGCACGGCACCTTACCTCATCTCCCACTCCTTCCAGGTTTATTCTGGCTTTGAAAGCCGTAAGGTGTTCCTGTTGGTCTTGGGTTCCATCGTACCTCATGTCTGTTGGCTTGTCAAAGTGTTTTGGCAGCCGGACCTCGAGGATGGAACGATGGAATGGGGTCGCACCCATTATCACTGGTCCCCGCGTTCTGATTGTTCTTCCCTCGTCATCCTCCCGACGGGCGTCCTCACGGTTTCGCTCCATGGTACGCTTATCGTTCCTGGCGTATATGAAGGGGTCGTGGCGTCTTCTCACGCGTCCTCCCTCCCTGTCATTCTCAGCCTCAGATTGTGGGCTAGCTGTTCGTCGGGAGCGGCTTCTTGAGACGGAGCGAGAGTGGCTCGATTCGGGAGTTTGTTGACGATGTTCCCGGTCCGCCAGCCGGCGCTCTAGGTCTTGCATTCTGTGGCGTAATTCTTACATTATTCTGGCACTGTTGTCGCCAGTTCCCCCGAAGGGTCACCTTTCGGGAGATCGAGTGGTTCGTCGTGGAGGGGAATTCGTGCGTGGTCGGGGAGGGGCCGCAGAGGCTTCCCCTCTGCGCTCGGTCTCACGGCCTGCTCCTCCTGGGCCCAATACAACTTCCGTTCAGGCGATTACGTCCCCACAGACGGCGCCAATGTTCGGTAGGTCGGGTACCGGACGATTCGGGTTGGTACTTCGATTGATGAGAGGGGGATCACCTGGTTCCGAATTGCTGGGTTGAGAGGGGGCGCAGCCGACGTTCCGAGCTCTTCGTGTGGAGAGGGGGGTATCACCTGCAAAGGCACTCCGACGCTCTAGTCAGCAAAGTGTGCAGGTGAAAAAGGATGAGTGGTATGTGACGTACCTTGGGGGAAGGGTAGGACCTTCCCCCATATATACTGTGTCAGAGGTAGGCCCTACGAGGACAAGCCCATTTCCTTTGATGCCTCCTTCGCACAGCTGTAACGAGTTGTTAGAGACGCGTGTCCGGATCGGCGACTGGGTGCCTTGCTCCGGACCGTTCGGATCGGATGGTGCCCGGATCGGGCCGGCCCGCAAATGGTTTGGGCCAGGCCGTAACATATATATATAGTATGAATGTATGTAAAATATGAAAATGAACCTACGAAAGTGACAACTTTATTTTGTTATTCTATATTATAGTTTTACGGCCAAGTCTTTTATGTAGATTGGTTAAAGATGGTACACATGTATATCTGTATGTACTAGATGAATCTTAGAAGGACAAGTGTTTTTGGTAAAAGACAATTTCTGCAGCGAAAATCATGGTGAATAGATTAGGGGATTTTGTATTAATAAAAAGGTTAACAATTAAATAAGTAGCTTTTAAAAATTATTCATTGTTCAGTGTTTAGAAGAAAGAAAAATTAAAAAATAAATAATTTTTTACAAAATATTAAATAGTTTTTTTATAAAAGTAAATATTTAAATTAATTAAATAATATTATTTAAATCAAAAGACTGAATAAAAATTAAAAATTTAAAGAACAAGTTGTATTTCTCATAAATTATATGGATTTTTTGTCATTGAACCCATTTTTTTCGCAAAAATTGGAGAAATGGGCGCTAACATCATAGTTAATCCAAAAATGTTTGCAATGCACTTATGATCTACGTCTAGTTACAAATGAGCCCACATGAGTATAAATTCTTCTACTCAGATAATTTATTGGCAATTGAAATTTTGGTTAAGTAGCTAAATATATTATCTCTTAATATGTTCCATTCTTACATTCAGATTTCAATTTTGATAGTGGTCAAGTAGTAGATATAATCTTTAAGGGTCCATCTAGTGTACAGATGCCTTTTGGTACAGATTTACAGATTTTTGTTTTTATTTGGTTTAAAAGCGTATCACTAAAAGTGTTGCTTAAAGAGAAAGTGTTACCCTTAATAGTTAACTTGGCTCTGATACCAATTTTACTCTTCATATTTTACTTCGAATAAGTTTATAATTTGCAAATTCATAAAAAATATTGACCATTTCTATTAGTATTTATAATTCTGATTTCACTTGTATAGTTTTTCAATCTTGTTTTAGTTTATAATATTCTTTTTTGCAAGGATTATTGTATATAAAATCTTTTATCTGTTTGTCTTTTTCTTTAATATAATTTATCAAATCTTCAAAAACTTGTTTTATTTCTACACTTTCTGTTGTTTCTAAATATCTTTTTAATTTTTCAACTTCATTCTCCATTTTTTCTTTCAACAGCTTTAATTCTTTTAAGTCATAATATGGTTTTCCAGGCATTTATAAATTTTTTAAGTTTAACTCCAACTTGTTTATATTTATTCTTATTTCTATCCTTTTTATTATAAGGTCATCAATTTCGATCTGAAGATTATTTAATTCCCTTTTATACTCCTTTATTTTACTTTTTAATTTTTTCGCTCTTTTTCTTTTTATTTTATTTTCTGGTCTTTCAATCTTTGTATGCTTCATTATTTATTTTAGAATTTCTGCAAATTTTATCATCGCTTCATCACTATTTTCTAGAGATTCTATTAATTTTTCTAGCTCTTCAACTTCTCTTTTTAACTTGTCATAGATTATTTTTAGAGCTTCAAATGCTCTTTGATTTATTTCAGAAAACTGCAAATAATTCAAACGATTTTCTCTTTCAAAGAGCTCTTGTTTCTTATCTTGATAAGTTACATATATTTCTTCTTTATTTATTGTCATAATTTAGTATTTAGGGTTTCATTTAATTTTTCGACCTTTTTTGTTAATTCTTTTATTTCAGAATTTTCTTCTTTAATCTTTAACTTAGATAAACTTAGAGGGCTATTAATTTTAGATTCTCTTATTTGAAAATTTGATGAAACCAATTTTTCTGATGGTTCTTTTAATAATAGAACTGAATTTTCAATAGCTTTATATTTTGGTATTTCTGTTTTTACAATTTTCTGAAATAGTTCATCGACATAAATTCTTTCTCTGTTTTTAAATATTATACTATGATGGCTATTTGTTAAAGCATAATTTATTGCATATGTTATTGAAAATGGTTCATCATCTTGTTCCATTAGATTCTTTCTATGAAATTTATAAGCCAAACTTATAGATCTTCCAAGATTTTCAGTTGATAAAGGTATAGCATATCCAAGATGGGCATTAAATTTAACATTTACGTTTGCCAAATTTCCATGAACAATTCCAATTATTTGATCTATCGGGTCATCAGTAATTCTTTTGTCACAGATTGCTAAACTTATTGGTGAATTAATTCCTTTCATATATGTAGATTTGATTAAGACTTGTATAGTGCTAATATGAATCAATCCAATTTTAGATCTTTTTTGTTGATCCTTAATTTTCTCAATCTGTTTACTTAATTCTTCATTATTTATCAAAGCTATTTCAAGTTCTCCATTGGCAGATTTTATCTTTATAGGAGCTTCAAGTTGAATTTTTCCATAGTATATTATATTTTTTCTATTAAAAACTTCTTTTAAAAGATTTTGTTTATTAAAATTTTCATTTGATTTGAGATTTAATTCTGTTTTTAGAACAGCCTGTTTTTCATTATCTAATATAGTAGTTAATCTATAATAATCAGATTCTTCTGTTAATTCTAAACTTTCTAAATAATTCATAATTAAAAGACTAGGATGAAGATGTACCTTTCTGGAGAAAAACTTCCTTTATTTAGTATATTTTACATAAGGTGTTTTTATCTCCAGAGGGGAGATTGTAGATACTAACTCCAGAGGGGAGTTTAGAACTATTTTTCCCTAAGGGAATTCTTCTTCAGACTATAGAATCGCCTTGGCAGCTTCCTCCTTGCTCTCCTAGCATATGAGTACTCTTAGCCTCCTGCTTTCTATTGTCTGATGCCTTTACAATTGCCTAAGCAGCCTATTTATAATAGTTGGGTTTGATGGACAATTTCCATCTTTACCCTTCTTATGACGTCATTGCTTACGTCATTGTTTATTCTCTTTCAGCAGCTACATTGTTGGTGCTCTATGACCTAAGTGCTTACGTCACTATGCAATAATATTGAGAGATGCTTCAGATGTGCTGTCCTCTTCTTTTATCATGTGACCGTCAGATGTATTGTCTTCTTCCTTCATCATGTGAGTTGATTCCATTTCATTATTGCTTTCTTCAGATAACTCTGAGGCACATAGCTGACACTTGTGGTCTTCTCTGTCTTTTATCAAATAGCAGAGATTCCTCTTTATCCCTTCAGGAAGCTTTTCTAAAAGTCCAGATAAGTTGTAGAATGCTGATTCAAATTCTACCAAGAGTCTCATCTCTCTTTCTTCAATTTCATTTCTTTTACTGGACACAAGCAGAGTATTTCTACTTTTATAATTAATCCTTGTGTGAGATTCCTTCGTTATTTTTTGAGTTCTTTCAAAGACCCTTGCTAATGTGCTGGCTAGCCTTCCTTCATGACTGTAAATTGTTAAATCTTGAATTTGATCAATTGGTTGAAAATTTCCTGGGAAGACGGACATGAATATTACTTGGTGTGCTGGAACCAAGCATTCTTCTTCTTCATTAAAAATAGGTTGACTGTTTGTAAATTTTAGGGATATATCCCTTGGATTTACATTGTCAATCATATTTTTAAATCTCTTTACTACATCAACGAATCTTGCAGGAAACTCACTAATAATTTTTAGATCATTAAAAATTAAGATTGTATCAATTAATCCATACTGGAAAAAATGATAGGTGTCAGATGGGGAAGCATCTGGAAATATAACCAGCTTTGTTAGCTGTTCTTTGGCAGCAGGATAATATCCCAAAATTGCCCTTTTTTCTTCAGTCCAATTCAGGACTATGTTAAGGGTTTCTCTGAGATTAGATCTACAGACCCTTTTCTTTTCCTTGATTTCAGCCCTTGTAGGAATGTTTCTTATTATCCCTGTTCTCTGGGTTTGAATTGGAGCTTTATCTGCTCTTTTTAGGGTTTGCTCTGGATGGAGAGCTTCATATTCCTTGAAGGATTTCTTTGCCTCTTCCAGTGTTAGGAACCCTCCTTTATGAATTATCTTTGACTGGTGTGTGAATGGTGCTGCTTTTTCCCAGGCATCATATACTCCTTTCATGGGGCCACTATAAATTACATAATATTTTTTATCTTGGGTGGATTTTTTAATGATTTCAGCAATTGTTTTATTTTCTTAAATTTTTTCTTCACCTGATTTGTCCACCATGCTTAGCTGGCTGAACTCTGATGTTTCTGCTTGTTGTGTTGATTTCATTGCTTCGATGGCCTTCTTGAGGGATTGGATCTGTGTCCTTATTTGCTGACAATGCTTGCATTTTTCGAGCTCTTGCTCATATTTTTGAATTTCTTGATCTAATGCGTTGTAGACGAACTCCATTCTCTTGTTAATGTATCTGCAATAACATTTTTGTCACCCTTAATATATTCAATTTTTATTGGATATTGTAACAAAAATAATTTCCATCTTACCAATCGTCCATGATTATAATCAACTTTTAAATTATATCGTATGAAACCTGTTAGGTAGCTTGAATCTGTCCTTAATGTAAATTCTCTTGGTAGTAAATCAATTTTCCATTTCTTAAGAGATTTAATTGCTGCTAGAGTTTCCTTTTCATGAGTAGTATATCTCTGTTCTGTTGGAGTAAAAGTCCCTGAAATATACCTGCAAAGTAATTCCTTTAGGGAATCTTTAGAATCTAGTGATTCTTTTCCTTGTTCCAAACTTTTTATAGCTTTCTTAGCTTTTAGACATCCTGACCAGGTTATGTCTGAAGCATCTGTTTCTACTATTAAGTAGTCATTTTCTTCTGGAATATAA
Organism: Arachis ipaensis; assembly: GCF_059453495.1. Taxonomy (NCBI): domain Eukaryota; kingdom Viridiplantae; phylum Streptophyta; class Magnoliopsida; order Fabales; family Fabaceae; genus Arachis; species Arachis ipaensis. Next base: position 27,513,753 of record NC_142439.1, on the reverse strand, counting down.
AGCTCTGGAAGTTTTTCACATAATTCTTTAATCCTTTGAATTTGCATACTATCTTTTTCATCCCATTTCCATTCTTTTTTAGTACTTATTTTTGGAAATAAGCTTTTAGTGTATTCTGTTATATTCTTTAAAAATCCTTGATCAGAAATATAATTTATACATCATAAAAATCTTTGTAATTATTTTCTATCTTCTATTTTATTAGGAAATAAATTTACCTTTTCTAGGACATTTGGTTGAAGTTTTAGCTTTCCTTGAGTAGATAGAATTAATCCAAGAAACTCTATTTCTTGTTTTGCTATTCTTGCTTTCTTTTTGCTAAGAACTAATCCTTTTTCTTTACATCTTTCTAAAACTATTAATAATTTTTGAAGATGATCTTCTCTATCCTGTTTTGTAAAAATTAGTATATCATCAATATACACTAAAACAAATTCATTTAACTCTTTTAGATTTTCTTCCATAAATCTTTGGTAAATACCTGGGGCTTGTTTTAATCCGAATGGTAATACATTCCATTCATAGAGTAACACACTTGTTGATTCTTTTGTTGGGCAAGTAAAAGCAGTTAATTTCTTTGTTTCTTCGTCTAAACGAAGCTGCCAATATCCTGATTTTGCATCAAGAGATGAAAACCAAGTTGCTCCTTTGATTTTTTCTAAAATAGAATCTTTTCTTGGAAGTTTATGAGCATCACCAATAGTTGCTTCATTCATCTTCTTATAGTTAATAACCATTCTTCGTTTTCCCCTTTTAATTTCATTATTGTTTTTGACATAAAAGGCTGGAGCCGCATGAGGACTTTTACTTAATCTTATAATTCCTTTTTCCAAAAGATCTCTACATTCTAATGAAAACTCTTCTCTATCTCTTGCGGAATAAGAAATTTTATTTGGAACATTTATCTCTTTTGTAGGATCTTTTAATTTAATACTTACTAATTCGTTATTTGTATTTTTAACATCTAAAGGATTTTCAGCACAAATTTCATCCAAAAGTTCTTCTATCTTTATTTCAAGACTATTTTTTGGGATATTTATCTGAAAGTATAAATTTAAATAACATGTCTCTAATATAGAAAATATTTTAAATTTTAAGATCTTATCTATAGTGGTAGTTGGTATTTTTATACGTTTTGATTTTTGATTTATTGAAGAATCGTGTGGTGCTTTTAAAACTATATATGTTAATTCTTGAATGAATGGATGATATAGCTTTAAAAAATTATTTCCTATGATAAAATCCATTCCAGAGTCTAACATATATATAGATGGAACAATGAACCTATAATTTTGAATAAAAATTTCAACCATCTCTGCTTTTTGGTTAATTTTATGTATTGATTTGTCAGCTATTCTAACTCTTAATGGTTTCTTTAATTTTTTCCAATCAAGTTTTATGTTTGAACTAGCAAAGCATTGCGTTGCTCCAGAATCTATGAAAGCATTTATAAACTTTTCTGTTATTTTTATAGTAATAAATGTAGCATATTTACTCAGTCTCTGAGTCTGTTTCCGAGACATATTCAAAAATATAGTATAAGTTATCATCAGATTCTTCTAATGGTTCCATGAAACAGGACTTAGCAATTTCTATTTGTTTAGTAAGATCCTTTTTATCCTTCTTTTTCGGACATTCATTTGCATAGTGTCCTTCTTCTTGGCAATACCAACACTTACAATTTTCTTTTTTATTCGGGCAATAATCATTTTTTTGTCTTTTATTTTTATTGTTATTTCTTTTTCTAAAATACCTCTTTTTTCTCCAGTTTGGATAGTATTTTCTTTTTCTAAATTGATATTTTCTTTTTCTTTGAAAATTTTTATTAAGACCATATTTTTGAGGTATCTCTTCATTATCCTGACAGCAAATTCTAATTATATTTGCAAATCTTTTTTGAGTTGCTTCTTGCATACAACGTTCTTTTATTTCCTCTCTTATTGCAAAGGTTGCTCCACCAAAATTATTTTCAATTGTTCCTCTATTTATTTCTCTTATAAATCTTCCCATAATAAATTCATTAGCAGGATATGGAAGTTTTGTTATATACATACTAAGATAATGATTTTTATCTTCTTCTTTTGATTTGTAATAATGTATTCTATATTCACATATATAAGGCTCCACATTACATAAATCATATATCTGAATGTTAGCTAAATGATTTTTTGCTTCTTGATATTCTTTATTATAGACTTCTTGTTTATGATCTATAATATTTTTTCCAAAAAATTCTTTATATAGAATCATCATTATATATAATATCTTATCATAAGCTGTTGTTTTTGTTGCTAATTCTTCTATTATTTGGTTTTCTATTGATGTCATATAATCTCTTATAACTCCTTTAGTATGAAACCCTATGTAATTCCAAATATCTCTTCCAGATAATTCATTAAGTTTTGGATTAGTAAAGGCTTCTAATAAGAAGGAATTCAACCAGTTTTCGAAAATTTTTTTTTCATTCTTTTTACAGTCTAAATCGAGCATTCTTTCTCCTTCCATTTCCTGGATTTTAGGAACGTATTTTGATGGTGTTTTTGTATATTTTGAATCTTTATTTATAAATCCTTTTTTAAAAGCATAATTATCAAAACCTGTTTCCCATTTAAATTGAGATTGATTATCCCTAGATGTTCCAGCTTCATTTTTTACTTGTATTGGAATTGCTGGTTCTTCGTCACTTGAATAATCTAGGATGTGTTCTTCATTTTCAATATTTTCAAAATTTACTAATTCTTCTTCTATCTGAAATCCCTGTTCCATAATATTATTTTCTTGAGCCATTTTTAATTGTTTAAAAAGCATTGTAACTTCTTCTAATTTTTCTTCAATATTCATAATTTTAGTGGTGGTTTTACTTTTAAATCTGTTATGTTGATTATATTTTGAAATTTTTCTTTTTTGGGATTTTCTTTTTCCTTATTTCTTTGAAATTTTATAGATACTAATATTTCTTCAAGCATATCTACTATAGAATTTAATTGTGTGTTAAAAGTATGATAAAGATGTGGGGAATCATTTCCATGGTAACATTTCTTAGAAATTCCGTGTGAAAAATAAGTTTTTTCAGGTTTTTGAAGTCCTTCAATAAAACTTATAGTAAAATAAAGATTTTGAGAAAAATCATTTTGTATCGATTTTAAGAATTCGGTGTCATTACAGTTAACATTAGCTAAAATCATTAATTTCTGATCTATTAATTTTGATAACTTAATTATTTCTTCTCTTAAATCTTCTAATTTACTTTTTTCCATTAGGTGACGTTTTTCTTTGTGAAGAGCTACGATTTTAAGTGAAAAGTGTGGCTTTAGAAAGTGTGGTTTAAGTAAACAAATCTTTAAATCTGTACATATTTAGATCTGTACCATATAATTTTCTAATCTTTAAATGTGTGTGAATGTGTAGTGTGTATGATTATATAATACCTAAAATTAAAGGTAGATTTATGGTGTTGAAATTTAATTTTATCTTCCCCTAATGACATAACGTGTCTTCTTTTTTATGATTACGCGTATTTTATAGGAGTGACGGTCTTTTTGCAGTTATCACAATTGATTTCAATACAAGCAAAATCTATCGAGACTCATAAATCACAGTATTTATCTCCTAAATTACTTCATTGTAAACTTAAAACTGACCATAAATATATGTTAATAATTAATTTAAAGAAATATATTTTATAATGTTTTATATTATTATTTATTTATTTATTTGTAGATCTGATTTTGGATTCTAACCGAAGCTTTGCACGATTTAGGAGTGAGTGTGTATAGTAAACTTGTTAGTCAATTTAGATTAAGTTTGAGCAATAAATAAATTAATTAATTAAAAAGGGTCTCTGTTACTAAAATAAAAAAAATAAGAAAAAGGAAACTTAAGAAGGTGTGAATTTTTTTTAAAAATGCAAGATCAAATAATAAAAAGAAAAATCAAATTTTTAGTGTCTATTATTTGATGTTGAATTTTTCTTTAAAGTTTTCTAATTCAAAATATTAAAATGGATTTTAGGGATAATATTTCTATCCATTTATAAAATAAATTCGACATAATTAGTTAAATTTAGAATCAAATCGGTTTGATATTATTAGAGAATATTATAGATTTAATGTTAACAAGACAAATAAGATTGATTTGTATAATAACTAATTAGACTAATTATTTATAATTTTAAAGGTAAAAATTATTTATATGTGTTATTTTAAATTTGGTAATTAAATTAAATTACATCACTGTCTTTTGAAAAATGATAAAACAAAAATATCGACTAAAAAATAAAAGGCCAAAATATTAATTATAAGAACAATTACATATCGATAATCTAGCTACTATATATCTCTCTTAATATTAATGGATACTCAGTTCCTCACACTTGAATATCTAATAAATGGCGGTTCTAGTAGTGACCTTCAGTGTATTGCAATGTTCTGAAAACCGGTTCGAACTGGCCGGTCGAACTGGTCGAACCGTGAATCGGACGCTGAAGCGGTTCGGATAATAAGAAAAACCGCAGAATTTAAAAACCGGCGTTGAACCGACGAACCGGTCAGTTACCGGTCGGTCGAACCGAACCGAGATCCGGCCAGTTTTTTAACCTTGTAGCAAAACGCCGCCGTTTTGTGTTTTGGGAACCCTAATTCCCTTTTTGGCTTTTCCCCTTCGCAGCTCCCACTTTCATCCAGCACTCCAGCTGCTCTGCACTCCATCGTCCCACAGAAGAGTGAAGACAGAGCAACACCCACGACTCCACGAGGTCGCCACGACCCACCACAGTTCAGCATGGGTCAGACTTCAGAGAGAGTGAGACTGTGAGAGACATAGAGAACGCCTGAAGCCCTCAACGCACTCACCTCCATCGCGCCTTCAGCACCGTCACGCCGTCAGCAGCGTCGCGCCGTCAGCTCCGTGGCGCCGTTGGGTCCGTCGCGCCTTCAGATACCTCACGCAGTCAGCACCGTCCGCCGTCAGCTCCGTCGCGCACTCAGCTTCGTCGCGTCCTCAACCACTTCGCATGTCACCTCCGTCGAGCTCTGCCTCTGAGAAAGCAATAGAGAAGCGTTGAAGCGTTGAAAAAATTAAAGCCTGAAGTCCTTCGAGTTCTGAGAGAAAGCAATAGATTTCCTCATTTCCAGGTAAATTTTAATTTAGTGATTTTGATTCTGATGAACTGAACTCTGATGAACTAAATTCTGATTCTGATACTGATTCTGATGAATTGAACTCTGATGAACTGAACTCTGAGTCTCTGAAACTGTTATGAACTGATATAGTGATATGTGAACTCTGTGAACTCTGATGAAACTGTGATGAAATATGAACTGATTTTGTGATGAAATATGAATTGATTTTGTGACATGATTGTGTGAATTCTGATTTTGTGAAATCTGATTGTGTTAACTTTGATTTTGTGACATGATTTTGTGAAATCTCATTGTGTTAATTCTGATTTTTTGAACCTGAGATGTTGTTTGTATACTCTGATTTTGGAATTTGGATATTGTTTGTTCATTTGTTGTGAACTTGAGAGTTGAGATTATTGGGTTGGATTGCTGGTAATATTTAGGTATGGAAGAAAGTATCAACCAAGACCTACCTAGGAATAATAATGCTGAAAATAATTCTGCTTCGAATGAACGTTCTCTTCCTCCGCGAGTAACGAAAATCAATCACAAACTTGTAGTGTTCGGGGGAAAACTGATCCTGCTTGGAGATACGTTGCTTTACAGAATATAAATGGAAAACCGCATTACCAATGCTTATTTTGTCTGAGTACTTTTGGGGGCGGGGGAATTAATAGAATGAAAAAGCATTTGGCGAACTTGGATTTTGATGATTGATGACAAACTTGGATCATTTTGATGCTGCTATGTTATGTTTGATTGGTTTTTTTTTTTTTTACCAAAGATATGAGACTCGAACCCGCAACCTCTTAATTGAGTATGGGGAGATTATGTCATTTGAGCTATTACTCATTGGCGTTTGATTGGTTGTTTGTTGACTTTTGAACTTTGAATTTGTATTTGAATGAGATTATAACATTTGGTTTATGTAGTACTTTTAATTTGAATGATATTTTAAAGTTTAGATTAGACTATAATTATATTTTCATGTGCTTATTTATATTTTATTTATTATTTTATTATAAAACGGTTTTTACGGTTCAACCACAATCAAACCGGTTGAACCTATGAACCAATGAACCAGTGCCTAGAGCGGTTCGATGACCGGTTCGGTTTTCAGAACCTTGACTGTATTGTGATATGTGGAGTTTAAGATTGTTCATAATTTATTAATAATAACAAAACATGAGAAAGAATTTTTTTTCTTATGGTGTTTGCTATAGAATTTTAAAATTTGATATTTAATTAATAAAAAAATTTAAATAGTTAATATTTAATTTAAAATATAAAGATGAATAAATTTTAAATATTATAAAAAAAATTTAACATCAAATAATAGAATTAGAAAATTGATTCTTTTTTTATTATTTGGTCTTGCATTTCTAAAAAACGTTCACACATTCTTAAGTTTTTTTTTTTATTTTAGTAACAGAGGCCCATTTTTAATTTTTTTATTTATTTATTGCTCAAACTCAATCTAAATTGACTAACAAATTTACTGTACACACCCACTTTTAAATCGCGCAAAAGCTCCCGTTAGAATCCAAAACCAGGTCCACAAAAAAAATTTAAAATAATATAAAATATTATAAAATATATTTCTTTAAATAAATCGTTAACATGTGTTTATGGCCAGTTTTAAGTTTACAGCTAACAAATTTAGGAGATAAATACAATGATTTGTGGGTCCTGATTCTGCTTGTACTGGAATTAACTGTGACAATTGCAATACGACCGTCATTCTCATAGGACACGCATAATCACAAAAGAAAAGACACGTGAAGATGAAATTGAGTTTTAGCACTATAGAATCTCCCAAAATTAAAAGCTGTTCAAACTGTGGCAAAATAATTTGGTTATGGGATTAAAATTGGTTTTTGAGTTTAAAATGGGTGCAGTGTGTGTATTTATAGATTGGTGGTGTCAGCAAACACTTTTAACATGCGGGAGTACGTGTTACTTGTAGACTGCAACACATGGGGGCGTGCTGAGTCAGCACATGGGTGGGCGTGAATGCCACTTGGCAAAGTTTGGTTGTACGAACCTGCAATACATGGGGGGCGTGTTACACGTGTCGAAAGCTGGTTGGTTGGTGATCGCAACACGGGGGTGGGCGTGCTGAGTACTTCATCTATATAAGGCAACGTCCGGTATCATTTTCATTACGAAGAAGAGTGTTCTTTGAGTGTGTTTCTAGTGTAATGGAGGGTACCGCAAACGTGATAGTGTATCGCAATGGTGAGATTATATGAAATACTCATGAGGGAGTGGGGTTTGTGTGTCAAAATCCGTTTTCGTTTGTGGTTCCATGCACCATGACATTTATCGAGCTTCAAAACAGTCTCTGTCAAAGCATGGAAAACAGTATATTGAGGAGAGTGAGCAGTATATTGTACCGGAATCCGGTTATAGTTTTTGGTGGTCTAATACAGTTTCATATCATGCCGATCACTAACGAGGAGAGTATGCAAAATATGTTCCAGATTCACCGGCAAACTCAAATGCGACAGCCACAGATTGAGCTGTATGTTGAGTTTGAAGACATAGAGGCAGATGAGATTCAAAATGATTTAGATATAGAGGATGATAGAGCTGCAGTGTATGAAGAAATGAACAGTGAGTGCGAAGAGGACTTTGAAGCTACTTATGAAGCTGGCGATGAAGACGAGGATGGTGATGTGGGAGTCGAAGCAGAAGTGGAGAATGTGGTGGTTCACCCTGCAGTCAGTCAACCGATGAACGTCCCACCTTTTATGCATAATTTGGATCTTGACGTGATGAATGCACCGGAATTTCTGGAATATGCAAACATAGGTACATGATGAGTGAATAATATGTTTTTGTAAATTTATATTTCGGATGGATCAATGAATGATGATTTCTGCTTTTTATAAGTGTTGCTGATCCTGAGGACGGAGAGTTCAGGATAGGAATAGAGTATTGTTCTAGAAAGTCTGTCGTCGCAGCAATCAGAAGTTACACTATCTCTAGAGGAGTCGACTACAATGTTTATGAGTCCGAACCATTGACGTTCTATGCAAAATGCAAGACGTATGGGCGTGGGTGCAATTGGCTTATCCGAGCCAGTTTGATACAGAAAAAAAGTTGTTGGGAGATACGGAGATACAACGGCAGACACACATGCACCATGGGAACGATTTTACAGGATCATTCCAAGTTAGACTCGGACACAGTTGCTGAGGCTATAAGGCCATTGGTTGAGAGTGACCCGTCCATCAAGGTCAAATCTATAATTACGGAAGTCCAGTCAAGGTTTAACTACACCATCAGTTACCGAAAGGCTTGGTTGACAAAGCAGAAGTCCATAGCCAAAGTTTTTGGTGGTTGGGAGGATTCTTATCAAGCTTTGGCATGGTGGCTCTCGGTCATGACTCAGAAGATGCCTGGCTCAATAGTCCAAATAGAAACACGACCACTGTACAATGGGACTGAGGAGGCGGATGGTATCAGAATACTTCACTGCATATTCTGGAGTTTCTATCCATGCATTAGGGCGTTCAAGCATTGCAAGTCTCTAGTTTAAGTTGACGGCACACATCTGTACGAAAAATACAAAGGTACACTTCTAGTTGCTGTTGCACAAGATGGAAACCAGAACATTGTGCCTATCGCCTTTGCCCTGGTGGAGGGCGAGACAGCTGATGCGTGGCACTTCTTTCTAAGGAATCTACGAAAGCATGTTGTTAGATCAGACGGCGTGGGTATGATCTCAGATCGACGTGAGTGAATCCGGGCAGCAGTAAATCGTTCTGGTGGTGATTGGCAACCTCCGAGAGCATGTTGGATGTTTTGTATAAGGCACATCGGTAGCAACTTTTTAAGGGCATTCAAAGTATCGCACTTGCAAAAACTTGTTGTCAACATAGGGTATTCAAGGATAGTGGAGGAGTACAACATCAATTACAAGAGGTTGGAAGAGCGAGGCGAGGCATATGCCCGGTGGTGCGATGCCATTGGACTTAGACACTGGGTATTGACATTTGATGAGGGTCATCGATGGGGCCATATGACGACGAACCTTGTGGAGTGCATTAATTCAATTTTGAAGGGTGCCCGAAACCTCCCAGTGTTGGCACTCGTCCGAGCAACGTATTATCGGTTAAACGAAATTTTTACGCGAAAGAGTGCCGAGACTCACGAACGCAAGCGTGCTGGATTTAATTACTCTGTATTTGCACAACATAGGATAGAAGCAAACATCCAACGTGCTGGGAATATAGTTGTGCACCGGTTTGATAGACGGAACGAGGTGTTTGAGGTTCGTGAAATGCCTAATGGAAAGGTGTTGGTAGTTGATCTTGCGAGGTGAACATGTGACTGTGGACACTTTCAGGTGGAACGACTACCATATCGACATGTTATTGCTTGTTGTGCAAACCAGCGACTTGATTGGCAGCTGTATGTGCATGATGTGTACAGAATGACAGAGGTTTGTAAAGTCTACAGATTTGAGTTTGTACCATTAGGCGATGCAGAGACATGGCCTGCTTATCAGGGACCCACATTGGTCGCTAATCTCGCCTTGAGGAGAACATCGAAAGGTCGTCCCAAGTTGACCTGATACTTGAATGAAATGGACTCACGCGATATGCGTGGTCCTCGGATATGCCGTTCTGTGGTAGACAGGGTCATAGTCAGAATAGATGTCCTCAGCGTGCTGGACCGAGTGGTGCTAGTGACGATGGTGGTTCGTAGACCTAATCTGGCCTTTGTGTTTGTATGTTTAGGGTTCTTTTATCCATTAATGTTTTTCTTGTTTGTCGTGTTTGTATTTTTAAATTTGCCTTTATTCATTAATATTTTTCTTGTTCGTTGTGTTTGTATTGTTATGTTGATATTACCATCTAATCCCTTTGTGAGGTAAACATACAAAAGATTAACGAAGAATTATATTCACTTAATTCTGAGACCATATTTTGAATTTCCATATGCGGTCGACTTATCCGTGAATAGGGTTGAACCCAACAAACAAAAAATCTGGCATCTGACATATCTTTTAATAAACTCATCGGTATCCAATGGCTCTGCGTCTCTAATAGTCCGAACCCAACCCAACTTAATATAAGATTTTGAAGAGCTACTGAGAGCCGGTGGGTGACCGAATATCGCAATGCTCTGACTCTGTATGAAGTCGCTACTACTATCTGTCCATCCGCTCACAGGCTCTCCATCAATGGGTAAGTCAAATATATGAGCGACATCTTCCAGTGTCACAGTAACCTCACCCACCGGCAATACAAACAAATGAGTTTCTGGCCTCCACCTTTCCACCAAAGCAGCTAATAAAGGATAAAATCCTCTTATCAACCCAATCCTAGAAACGTGGTAGAAGCCCGTTGAGCGTAAGTAATTTTCAACCATCGGATTCCACGTCAGCGGCGGATCCAGTTTACGAACCATCAAATTCCTGTTTGACTGGTTCAACAAAAACATATTTATTCACTAAATATTAGTTTAAATAAATAAAAAATATTAAAAAATATTTATAATTATAATTTACATAAATATAAAATATTGTTATTTCTATTCATCCATTAAGAGCACTGGATGCGTGTTTTAAAAAATTAGTGAGTGTCTTTTAAAATTATTATTTTCAGTTTAATTTTTTTATTGCCTACCCAATAAAAATTTGGCAACTTAAAATAATACACCGGAATAAATAAAAAAGATGAAGCACACTGAGAGAGACTTTTAAAAAAATATTTACTTATTTACATATTATACATAATAATTAGTACAAATAATAATATTTACTTTTGAAAATACATTAAAAATCAATATAGTAATAATATTTATATTAAAAAATAAACGAACATATATAACATTTATATTCGAAAAAAAATTTAAATAATATTTACATTTATATAAAACAAAACATATATAATTATATTAGACAACTAAAACTATTATTCGTAAATATTATTAAAAATATATTCTAAAATAATAATATTATATTTTCATATATTACTAACAATAACAAAAATTAAAAAAAAAACTTAATTTAAATTACATAAAATAATAAAATTTATGAATTTATATAAATTGGATAATTCAAATAATTGATGATGTGTTCTTCAGGTGTCGTATAATTATGTACTATTTTTAAACACACTACAAATTAATAATTTTTTTATATATTTTTTTTCAAACAATCCTAACTCTAACACTCTTCTTTAGTCTCTCAACTTCTTCTCTCACGATCAAATTGTGAAGCATTCAACAAATAAAAAAAAAAAAACTTAACTCTTACATTTATCTTCACTCTCAACTTCTCCTCTCACAGTGAACATATGAAGCATTCATGCATGAGAAATGGTTCCAGAAGTTCAATTTATAGAGGGACTTTAAACGGGACTTTGAACGTTGTTGATTATCGGAGTGGGGGCTATCCCCTGCATGCAGACCACCTGCAACACGCCCCCTCCGTGTTGCTCCAGACTCCTCGGAAAGGAGCAAAGACCCTGCTGATCTACCAAGATTCAGAGGCAACACACCCCTGCGTGTTGGTAGGGCTGTGCCACATGTCCCTTCAACTCACCTCACCACACCCACATGCGTGTTTTTATTGCCTGACACGTCTCTAAGGCACTGTCAACACGCCCCCTACTGTGTTAAAATTGAATCTCACCATTCGACAATACACCTACATTCTCAATATTTGGCTAATACACTACCTTAACTTCCATAAAGAAAATAATTTCTGTAAAAAAAGCTGTCTAACAAAAAAAATTGTACCATTGGATGTGATTGACATCATGTAAATATACATAATTTAATATTCTATATAATATTGAGAAAAAAATAAACAATGATCACACTATTACAACTTATTCACTTTGACTTATTTTATAAGAAACTATGTACATTACAACATACATTTAGACAATTATAAATAATAACTTTTAAATCATCTATTGAAACAAATATAAAATAAATTATTAAAAATTATTTTTTTTACCTTTTAAAAAAATTTCTATTCACATCACACGGATATTAACTAAACGTTATAAATAAATTGGTTTAAAAAAATTATTTATATTTATTTTTTATTAATTACGAACAATAAAAATATAAATGATGTATTGAAGACATATTGGTCAACTTCTAAACTCTCAAATCCTTAAGAATTTTTTTGATAAATATAATATTGGAATCTTCTGTTTTAACACTAATTCCATATTTTATTTAATTACGAATACTAATGATATTTTTTTATTGAAAGCAATCGTTCTAATTGAATTAGTTTCTTTCGTTAATGTGAGTTTTATTTTACAAGTTTTTATATACAAAATAATGTCTTTTGATCATTAAAATACTAAAAAAATAATGCACTCTAAATAATTGTTGTGCAAACCACTTTGCAATAAAACTGAGTTATTATAAAAAGTGCAACATTTTATCATCATGGTTTTATATATATTTTTGGTTGGTTTACAGGTCCAGAAAAGATAACCAGCCCATAAATCACAGTAGGGGCCCAAACTACTAACTAATTATACATGACTTAATTAATCTAATCACCTTTTCTTAAGATACTTGTCAATCAAAAGTGCCTTTTTTTTTTTTGGTGAACAAATTGCCTATTTTTAATTCTAAGATATATATTACAACATTCAAAGAAACCACATTAAACTTCATTTTAATTTCCTGCGTCTTAACGCACATTTGGAGGAAGAAAAAAAAAAAAAAAAGAAGGAATAAAAATGAAGTTATTAGTACGTTGTTACTTCTGTAATGTATAATTAATATTTTTCTCAGTCCATGACTATATATTTATCTTCTTCTTCAGGTTCGTGACTGATCTCTCGTGATGGACCTGCTTCCACCTCCGCCGCCATATCTTCGCCTCCTCCACTATTCTCCGGCGCCACCCCCTGAGGCGGCGGAACAGGACGAGGCGGTGACAGGAGGAGGAAGATGATGAGACTCAACATCAAGGGTGCCGTCGACGCATAAGGCACAGGTGGTTTCGACCCAATTCTCTATCTGACGACTCCGGTTTCTACAGAGCATTACCACCACCAGACACAAAAGGGTTATAACTGCCACCGCCGCAATAACGGGTCCATAATTACCCGAATCGGTCACTCCTCTATCCGGCGGAATTGTCAGTAACGCTATTGGTGTCGACATCTATATATGCAGGCAGCAGAGACGAACAGACTCAAGAGGCTGAAGCGGCTTGAAACTGGAGAGGCAAAGAGGAACGCAGAGAAGAAAATTGAAAAGGGTGAGAAAGGTTAGGAATTTTCATGCATGATCTATTTGGGCATTCAATGTAATAACACTTGATAGCCGCTCAAACTGACATGCTATTGTTTTAGAATTATGAGTTTTTCAAAAATTGGAAAGATTCACATTACATGTTTTTGTTCATATCAACAAGTTATAACCTAATTATATCTACCCACTACTACATGTCTGCATCAGATAGATTTATCGGAGATTTTCTAACTCTAAATTGTTAATGTATCTGGTTTTGATCTTCAAGTGTGTTTGTGTTTTGGATCTGAAAATCTCAGCTTTAAATATTTTTGTATGCATGCAATTTTTTTAAACCTTGATTGTTTATTAAAACAAATATTTATTGGCTGTTCTGATATTCACTGTGTTTCTCTTTGTCAATGCTTTTTACTTTGGGTAGTTTGCATCCTTCAACCAGGACTTCTGGTGAACTGGTGAAGTGTCTGTGAATCACACTTGTCTTATTGATGGTATGTTTTCTCACTAGCAGTTTAGTATTGGAATTTTCGTTGTGATTTCTGTTTAACATTCTAATTGAGGTTAATATGCTTAGTTATAATTCATGCTTAAATTGATTTGTATTAACTTACCAGACATATGAACTAATGTGTTATGATATGGTTTTGTGTTCTTCGTTATGCATTGCCCGAGTTATCAATTTTTTCTTGCATTACTAAAATTCTATTGATAGGTATAAAATATTGATATTTTTAATTAAATATTAGTATAAAAAAATTTATATTGATAGTTATAAAATTAATTTAAATTTATTTTTTTTAAAATAATTAAATTTTAATTTTAACTTTTAATCATAACATTAGTATTTTTTTTTAAATTATATATGTAATAAATTTGGAAGTAGGAATGGCAGGAGCACCCTATTTTGGGAAGATAATTGGCTACAAAGTGGGCCTCTGAAAGCGTCATTCCCAAGACTATTCTCTGTTTCAAGCCAACAAGGAACTGTAATAGGGGATTGTGGTTTCTGGGATGACTTCGAGTGGATTTGGAATTTCCAGTGGAAGAGAGAGTTATTCCAATAGGAGCTTGAACTCGTCCATTAGCTTTATGAGAGGCTAAGGCCAGTGAAGTTGTCACATGGCAGAGAGAGGATAAGGTGGTTTGGAAGTTTGAGAGTAAAGGTGTTTTTTCTACGAACTCCTTTATGCAGGTTGGTAGAGTTAATACCAAAGAAGGAGGTAGAGTTAAGGTTTGTGCTGGTTGGTAGAGTTAATACCAAAGAAATGTTGAGTAGATTAGGCGTGATCATTCACAGTGATAATATCTGTGTACTATGTAAGAAGGAGGTAGAATCTGTTCAACATTTATTTCTTCTTTGTGACATAACATGGCAGGTGTGATGTAGTTGGTTGAGATCCTTTGGTCAAGATTGGGTTATCCCTGGAACCATAAGAGAACTGTTTGAAAATTGGATTGGCATGCACAGGCGAAAACAGGAGCAGAAAGTGTGGCTGACTGGTTTCTTTGCGGTGATTTAGAACATCTGGTTGGAACGTAATGCTAGGATTTTCAAGGGAGAGGAAGCAGGTGTTGAGATCATACAAAGGAGGACAACTCTGAGCTTTACAGATTGGACTGGAAGTGATCCGTTTCGTTGTTGATGACAATGTGGGAGATGACAGGCTTTTTTTTTTGTTTTCTTTTTGTAGTACTTTGTTTGGTTATTTGCTCCACTACTTTGTGTTGAGCTTTTTATGATTCAAAAAAAAAATATTTCAAAGAAAAGAAGTAAAAATATAAATTAGAAAGATAAGTAGTAAAAAATTAAAATTAAATAAAAATTATGTATATAATAATATTTTTTTATTTAAATTATATTATGTTGTTAATTTTATTTTTTATAGAAAAGAAAGGTAGAGAAAAATAGAGAATAAGAAAAAAGAGAGAGAAAGATAAAGAAAAAGAATGAGAGAGGGAGTTTGTTAATTTGGAAGCTAAAAAAATTATTTTAATTATAATAAAAAAATCTGGTGACACATTTTAATTTGTCAAATTACTAATATAAAATATAAAAGATAAAATATAAATTATATATAGAATGGAAAGGATAAAGAGAAATAGAAAAAAAGAGATAGGTAGATAAGAGAATGTAAGAAGGAGGGTTATTAATTTTGGAGGAAAATATTTTTTCTAAATTTTAGCGATAATGCTAGAGAGACAAAAAAAAAAAAGCAAGAATTTGCCTAATTTAATATTCATTAATTGTTGCAACAATTAATAAATGCTAAATAAGGCAAGTTATGACTGTTTTTGGCTATTTTTTTGTTACTAAATATTTTCGAAATTTTAATAAGAAAATGTCATGTGACGCATTTTAGTTATTAAATTACTTAGTAATTATAAATATAATATATAATATAGCTATATTTTAATTTAAATTTAATTTGAATGTAATTAGAGAATGTCATGCATATTTTGATTGTCAAATTTATAATTAGTCATTAATATTGATAATGATATATAAGAAAGATAGAGAAAGAAAGAGAAAGGAGGGGAGAACTCTTTAAATTTAAAAAGAAAGATTTGATTTCTTTAATTTTAGAAAGAAATATTTGATTTAAGTTGTAATAGGAGAATAACACATGGTGTATTTTGATTATAAAATTAATAATATATAATAAATGTAAAAATTTAAAAATTAATAAATATAGACTTATACATTTTTAGTGCTTTATTAAGTTAAGTATATACGATGACAATTTATTCATAATAATCATTTATTTAACGACAAACAATGGATCACAGAATACTTTTTTTAAATTAAATTCTAATTCTAATTCTCATTCTCTTAACAAATAGACCAAATAACAAATCATCTGTTTTGGAAGACGGAGAAATATAACAAACTAAAAACAAAAGGAGAAAAAAAGACTTAATTATACGTAGCTAAGTTCATCATTTATAAGTTGTTAATGAATAATCAACCTTTTCTATTTCAAATTTAAGGCAAAAACTTTTTAGCTATAGCAGAGCACAAGAAAGTGCAACTACAAAAATCAGTTACTTGTGGAGGAATTACTAATGGGCATCTTCCTTGAGCTGCACGGCCAGGATGCTTGTTAATACAAGCAAGAGTACACTTATCGTCTTCACAATTATCGCTCATTCTAAAATTTTCATTACACATTTTTATTTGGCACTCGTAATAGCACCAACATCGATTCAGTCCACCCTGACCGGGGCCGCACAACCCTTGACTGCCACTAACAGCCGCCGCACATCTGTTGTTACAATCGGCGGTACAATCACCATTGTCTTGCTTGCATTGATCACTAGCTACCATAACCATAAGAGCACCTACATACATATATATTTTATATGTTATTAGAAAATATTATTCGTATCAAAATTTTAGAATATTGTTTTTCTTTTGTTGTTTTATTTTATTATAACTAGTTTTAGAGCATTATAGTTTTAATCCTCTTTTAGATGTTATTACTGATAACAGTCACTAATAACTGATTCGGCATAGTCTCATGAACATAAAGGTTCAATAATAAAAAAAAATACTAAAATTCTAACATTATTCACAAATTACAATTCACAAGTAATTATAATATTTCTTAAAAATATAGTATACTTTTTGGTTCCTTAATATAAGTGTAAGAATTATTTAAAAAAAATTGTTGTTGATTGTTAATCACAAAAATATAAACTTCAAAAAGAATTATACAAATATCACTTACTTGATGTGGCGAGGAAAAACAAAATAACAGAGAGTGAAAAGCGGTTGGCCATGTTTACTAAGAAATTCACTAAAAAATAAAATGGACACTCTTCGTAAGCTTTTTGGTGATATATGTCAATGTTAAAAAATTTTGAATTCCTCAAAACTGAAAGCTCTATTTATACTTGAGTATTGGTTTTCACTAAACCCTACAGATTTAAGTAGAATAAAATATTTGATTTTATTCTCATTTAAACCTAAATCAAAAAGTAATAATAACTTAATCATTTAGAATTTTTAACAATAAATAAGATCACATATATATATATATAATATAAAATAATTAATATGTCATACACAGCCTTAACCTACGAAAAGAAAATTCTATCGAATGCATCAAAAATGGAGTACATACACTCCATCTACATTCACAAGAGAGTAAATCATAAGCGAAAAAGTGAGATATTAACAAATTCCAATGCCAATCAGCAGCATAACAGCACAAAAGTACTGACCTTATTATAGAAAATCAACGGCAAACAAAATAGTGCATGGCTAATTATTAGACGGAGTAACCCTATTATTTCTTTAGGCCTCTTATCATACTCATAAGTCATAACCCAATTTGTTTCAACATCCAATTCTGTACCTTCTTGTAGGATTAAATTACAAGTATTCCATCAGAAAGAATTCAATAGCAGCAAGTGCTATGCAAATAAATGAGAGAACCAAGCTATCTATGACATGAAACACAATGTAAATAACAATAGAACAAAAAAATAATAACAATAACAATAAAAAGAGGAATTGAGTCAGGTGATTGGTTAGGATCATTTTGTGAACTAGTGTCCAATGAGATGGATGCTGAGATTTTGGCTTTATCATAAACCGAGCTTTTCATTAAATTTCATTGAAGTTAAACACACATTTTATTATCCGATTTTAAAACATGTGCCTTGAAAAACCTTTCGGACAGAAGCTGCAGCAGGTGCCATATAAGGTGGAAAAGGATAGGCTTCTTATTATACACATAACCCAGACACAAAGATTACAAGGTGAAAAAAAAATGTAAAAATCATATTCATTCATGATATATTTGCGTAGAGACATTGTGCACTGATTCTTCATATACATGTATTTAACCAATTATCGAACTAATCCAACTATTAATCATTTGGAAAGCTAGAACAAGGAGGATCTAGTCTAGCTTCCCCAGCATTAGATCTTTTCAACTTGATAAAGAAATTGAAGTAAATTTTAAAGCATCCTAACAAAAAGTTGGAAACAAAGTTCTATTGCTTTGTGATGAGGAACATACGTTCCAAAGTTCAATATGTATTGCCTTATGTAATATTAATTCAAGTTAAGGGAATAAGTAGAAGTTGATAAACATACATGTTGCCGCATAGCTGAAATTCAGGATGACTGGCAGCACTCACAGATGAAAATTCTTATGAATGCTTATTAAAAAAGGAAAAGAACCAATCAAAATAAAAAAACAATTAAGATAAAGCAAATAAAAATTCTTATGAATGCTTATTAAAAAAGAGGGGTATTGACATAATATCACTACAAAGAGTTGATTTTGTCATTTCCATGGGCCTCTTTGAGCTTCTTTGTTTATTTGAAACTTGTACCTCTAAAGACTAAAAGACAAGAAAAATAATATTAAATAAACAAGCAAATAAATTCATGAGCAACTAAGAAAAATAATTCCAGGAAAGCCATAAATATATTCTCCACCTTCATATTCTCCCTTAAATGGCCATTCTATGGAGAAGATGTAATTGTCGCCTTCAAGCATCACCAACACTTTTAACAAGAAGTTACATTAGTAGCCATATTGATCATTGGAAAATTTCAGAGCCAACTGCATTAAAATTTAAAAGGTTAGTAATAAAAATAAAACAGAAGTTTGCATCTAGAACACAAATCACAGCATAAAACCAAACAAAATAACTTTTTTTATATGATATCATTCAATAGGAAATTCCGTCTTCAATTTTAATTTAGAAAAACAGTCACTAATAATTGATTTGGTGTAGTCTCATGAATATAAAGGTTCAATAATAAAAAAAAATACTGAAATTCTAATATTATTCACAAATTACAATTCACAAGTAATTATAATATTTCTTAAAAATATAATATACTTTTTGGTCCCTTAATATAAGTGCAAGAATTATTCTAAAAAAAAGTTGTCGTTCATTATTAATCACAAAACTATAAACTTCAAAAAGAGTTATACAAATATCACTTACTTGATGAGGTGAGAAAAAAATAAAGTGACAAAGAGTGAAAAATGGTTGGCCATGCTTACTAAGAAATTCACTAAAAAATAAAAAAGACACTCTTTATAAACTTTTTGATGCTATATGTCAATGTTAAAAAATTTTGAATTTCTCAAACCTCAGAGCTCTATTTATATTTGAGTATTGGTTTTCACTAAATCTTAAAAATCTAAATAGAATAAAATATTTAATTTTATTTTTATTTAAACTTAAATAAAAAATAATAATAACTTAATTTATTTAAAATTTTTAACAATAAATGAAATCACTTATATATAGAAGTCATATAATATAAAATAATTAATATAATTATAATCAATTATATATATTTCCTATAAAAAGATTAGAAAATTATAACAAATTTTTATGCACTATCATCCTTTTATAAAAGATACATTTATAGGTTGTGCTATTTTACCAATGAAATACTAGTTGACAATATGCAAATTTACTTTCACATCCCTAACCCCAAAATATTTCTCTCACTCATCGCCTTTTTTTTTGTCGGTTTCAAAATCTGTCATGATCCCCAAAATAATTATTTCCCATCATATCACATTCCCTTCCTAATCATCCTCATCATCATCCTCCTCTTTTAATTACTTCTCTTCGTCTAACTCCCTTCCTATTTGACATTGTTGCCTCGTGAAATTGGCTTCTCCTCTGTCCCAGTTTAATGTTCATATATATGAGTTTTTCCAATTAGAGATACATGTTTTGGATATTAATTGGAAAATCATTTTCGCCACACTTAGCATAAAAGCATACCCCCCAAAAAATAAAAAGAAGAACAATTTTTTTATTGGGCAATGCTATGGTGTAGAAGAGCTTTTATTTCGGCAGATGCTGAAGAGACGTCGTGAAGGGTGAATTTTACTTATATATTTCAAGTGAAATTTACCATACCCAAATACACTGACCTACTCTGATCTCTATCTAAAATACAGTTCAGAAGGGCTTCATCTTCAACATTTTTGACATGCCTACAAGCCAACTGATGACCATGTTTGTGTTCCTCATAATACTTGTGCACATAGCCTTGGCATCGTCATCGAATCTTCGACTGGGATATTACTCAGAGACATGTCCAGAAGCTAAATTCATAGTCCGAGATGTCATGAAGAGAGCCCTCATCATGAGGGAGCCGAGAAGTGTTGCCTCTGTCATGTGCTTCTAGTTCCATGATTGCTTTGTCAATGTACGGGTTACAACTAATATCTAAGTTCAAAAGTAGTGTTGATTAAATACCCCGGGTTGATATTTATTTATTTATTTATTTGCATTTTCTGATTTATTGAATTGAAATTGTGAAAAGGTGTGATGGTTCCATGTTGTTTGATGATACACCAACCATGCTAAGGGAGAAACTGTCTTATACATGTTCAGAAGAGCATTTTTGTCATTTTAGAGTTAAGAGGTAGAATATTAATTTCACCATGTTCAAATATTTAAATACTAGGAGAATTATATCATGTCGGTCTTGTTGGTTTGGTTTTTTACTTTGGGCTTTGGTATCCTATCTTATAATATAGATGTAATGTTACGTAAATGTTAGAACATAGAAAGATGAGTTTATGACAAATTGACAAATTGTTGAATTGGCATGTACTTATTGAAGAGTACGTGAACTAATATGAAAATGGCTTGAAAATCATTTTTATATTTATTAGGTTCCGCAAATTGTATTAGACCTGTACTGTGCCCTATAACTCGGAACTGCTCGCCTATATCTCGGCCACGTCAGCCACAACGGATGAAACAAATAACGGATAAACACGATCACCAAGAATCTCGGCTAAAAACCGAGATCCACTCTAACAAACTATCAAAGAGAATCAATCCACAAATCTATAAAACGGC
Organism: Arachis ipaensis; assembly: GCF_059453495.1. Classification (NCBI taxonomy): domain Eukaryota; kingdom Viridiplantae; phylum Streptophyta; class Magnoliopsida; order Fabales; family Fabaceae; genus Arachis; species Arachis ipaensis. Next base: position 27,492,529 of record NC_142439.1, on the reverse strand, counting down.
TGCTACCAAATCAAATAGAACGGACTGGAAGACACTCGTATATGCTTTTCCATCCTTATACTCTATTTTATAACTACTCTCCACTAACTTGATCATCGGAGTCCTTTTTGCAGGTTCTCCGCCCGATTCGTGCTCAAGCTAGGCGTTTCTCCGCTGCAGGACAAAGTCCCTTTCGTCAACCACTGGAATGCGACATCTAGCACGGAGCCGCGCACCCTTGCACGAACATTTGGCGCCCACCGTGGGGCCCCACCCCACCTCGCTCTTTAAGTTCCTAAGGTTAACAGCGTAACATCTTGCTTTCTACTCAGGTACCGAGCCATGACGGACCACTCAGTGACGCCTTCTACCAATCCGACCAATGCTGACCTCCTAGCCGCGAACGCCGCCCTGTTTGCAGAAAACCAGCGGATGGCCGAGCAATTGGCGGAGGTACAGAAAAATGACGAACAGAAGGCCAATAAGAAAATAGCCACAGATCAGCATGACGAACGTCAGTCAGAATCCAATGTGAAGACGGGGGAAACTGTCCCCAAAACGACACGCCGACGGACGAATCCTTTTTCAGAAGAGATAATGAGTTTTAAAATGCCCAAAAGTTTCACACTTCCAATGACCCTAACACCGTACAAGGGGATCGGAGATCCTAAAATCCATGTCACGAAATTTGAATCAATGATGTTTCTTAATAGTGACTCCGATCCCATCTTGTGCCGGTCTTTTCCTACTTTCTTAGATGGGGCAGCCCTATTATGGTTCTCTAACCTACCTGCAGGTTCAATAACAAGTTTTGATGAATTCGCCAAATTATTTATTAATCATTTTGCAGCTTCTAAAATTTATGTGCGGGACTCAGACTACCTCAGCACGATCAAGCAAGGACAACACGAGAGTTTGAAGGAATACATGATGCGGTTCACAGAAGCAGCAATGCAGATCCCCGACCTTAATCCCGAAGTACAATTGCACGCCATCAAGAGCGGCCTTCGCCCCGGGAAATTCCAGGAAGCAATCGCGGTAGCAAAACCGAAGACATTAGAGGAATTCCGAGAAAAAGCCCAGGGCCAGATTGAAATCGAAGAACTCAGGGAAGCACGGAGAAGCGAAAAACCAATGAGGAAAGAGGAAGAGAGGCCTAATCGGCCCATAAGCAAAGACTCCAGGAAATCATTCAAACTAGCACCGAAATTTGATACATACACAAAATTCAACACAAAAAGGGAGGATATAATCAAAGAGATCCTGCACAACAAATTGATCAAACCACCAGTCCGAGCAGGATCATACCAAGATCAGACGTACGTGGATAAAAGCAAACACTGCGCTTTTCACCAAAAGTTCGGCCATACCACAGACGAGTGTATTGTAGCAAAAGACCTACTGGAGAGACTGGCCAGGCAAGGACTCTTAGACAAATATATCTCGTCAAGAAGGCAGCAAGACATAGAAAAAGAAGCAGAAAGGGACAACAGACACAAACAGGTCGAAACACCCCCATCTAAGGGGATCATAAACTACATCTCGGGAGGCTTTGCTGCAGGCGGAACCACCGCCTCGGCCAGGAAAAGGAATTACCGAACAATGATGACAATGGAAGGATCTCACCTGGAACGACAAACACCTAGTCCGACCTCACGCATCGACTTCAGCACGGCCGACCTTAAAACAACCTATCCGAATCTAGATGATCCAGTTGTCATCTCGATTCACATGGGGGAATTAACAGTGAAAAAGGTCTTGCTCGACCCAGGGAGCAGTGCCGACGTCTTGTTCTACTCCACCTTCAAAAAGATGCATTTCAGCGACAACGCACTACAACCGTCGCCCGGAGAATTGGTAGGGTTCTCTGGGGAAAAGGTATCGGTGTCAGGGTACATTTGGCTGAGGACAACAATTGGGGAATCTCCGAATAACAAAACACTGGATATCCAATTTCTAGTGGTCGATTGCCCTAGCCCTTATAATATCATTCTCGGACGCCCATCATTAAATGCTTTCGGCGCTATTGTTTCAACTGTTCATCTTTGCGTGAAATTTCCCTTGCAGGGTAACACGGTGGGAACAGTTTACGCCGACCACAAGGAGGCAAGGCAATGCTACAACGCAAGCCTCAAAACAGTAAAGAAGGAGGAAACACCTCGGATTCACACTGTCTTTAACTCGGAACACATACCAACGCTGGCTGAGCTCGATCCCAGAAACGACGACAGTCGTCCAACACCAACAGACGACCTCGAAAAGGTAAGAATGGGTGATGATGAGAAATTTACTAACATAGGATCGGCATTTATTACAGGACGAAGGACCGACCTTATCACAACATTACAAGACAACGCCGACCTGTTTGCATGGACGCCAGCTGACATGCCCGATATTGACCCTAATTTCATTTGCCACAAGCTAGCTGTCAATCCAAACGTCCGACCTATACGACAAAAGAAAAGAAACCTGGGAGACGAAAGGAGAAAAGCGGCAGAAGCAGAGACCAAAAAACTCCTGGAGGCAAGGTTTATCCGGGAACATCGATTCTCAGCATGGCTAGCAAACGTCGTGATGGTACGAAAAAGCTTGGGAAAGTGGCGCATGTGCGTGGATTTCACCGATCTAAACAAAGCATGCCCTAAAGATGGTTACCCCCTCCCTAACATAGACAGATTGGTAGACGACACCTCGGGATTTCCAGTGCTCAGTTTCATGGATGCCTATTCAGGCTATAACCAAATTCTCATGCATCCAGATGACGAAGAAAAAACAGCATTTATCACAGACCAAGGAAATTTTTGCTACAAAGTCATGCCCTTTGGGCTGAAGAATGCGGGGGCAACATATCAGCGGCTTATGGACAAAGTCTTCAAAGATCAGATAGGCAGAAACATTGAAATATACGTGGATGACATGGTGGTAAAATCAACTTCGGAAGAACAGCACAAACACAACCTGGACGAAGTATTTACACAGCTCAGAAAACACAACATGAGGTTAAACCCAGAAAAATGCGCGTTCGGAGTCAAGGGAGGCAAATTCCTCGGCTTCTTGCTAACAAACAGAGGAATAGAGGCGAACTCAGACAAATGTTTGGCCGTAATTAACATGCAACCTCCTAGAAACAAAAAGGAGGTCCAACAGCTCACAGGTCGGCTGGCGGCTCTTTCTCGGTTCTTGCCAGCAGCAGCAGAAAAGTCATACCACTTCTTCAACACCTTAAAGAAGTCGGACCAATTTGTTTGGACCAAAGAATGCGAAGAAGCCTTCACCAAATTCAAAAACACCTTGGGATCACCGCCCATATTGAGAAAGCCAGAGCAAGGTAAGCCCCTGCACCTATTTCTTTCAATTTCCACTAACACAATCAGTTCGGTACTTGTAACAGATGACAGCAAAGAGCAACAACCAGTATATTTCACAAGTAAAGTACTACAGGGTGCTGAAACAAGGTACCCGACGATAGAAAAACTAGCATATGGATTAATCGTCACAGCTCGAAAACTTCGGCATTACTTCCAGGGATACCGAATTATAGTTCGGACCAATCAACCACTTCGACAGATCCTAGCCAAGCCTGACCTAGCGGGAAGGCTAACCAAATGGTCGGTCGAGCTCTCAGAATTTGACATCACATATCAGTCCAGAGGATCCCCCAAGGCCCAGGCCCTAGCCGATTTCATCTCAAAATTCACAAATGAAGTAGAAGAAACAAAGCCATGGGAACTGGATGTGGACGGAGCATCCAATGACAACGGATGCGGGGCAGGAATACTGCTAAAAGACAACCAAGGCGTATATGCTGAGTAATCGATCAAATTTCAATTTCAGACAACGAATAATCAAGCCGAGTATGAGGCATTATTGGCGGGGCTAAGGCTCGCTAAAGAAGTCCAGGTGCCGAGCTTACAGGTATATTGCGATTCCCTGCTCATAGTTCAGCAAGTAACCGGCAATTTTCAAACCAAAGATACACTCTTGGAAAAATACTTATATATTGCTAAGAACATGATAAAAAACTTTCAAAAATTCGAAATAACGCATATACCACGGGAACAAAACTCTAGAGCAGACATATTATCTAAATTAGCAACACACAGGGAAGATCAGCAGTCAGGAAAGTTGGTGCATCTCACGCTAACAAAACCTAGCCTAGATTTGCAGTAAGTTTTTAATTTATCACAGGGCGAAGACTGGCGAACACCAATAATACACTACCTGAAGACAGGAATAACGCCAGAAGGCGACCCGAGGTCTTTCAAAAGGAAAGCGACCGAGTTCACCCTAATCGGAGATAATCTATACAAATGTGGCTTCTCCCGCCCACTACTTAAATGTCTTGCAGGAGAAGACACTAAATTAACAATAGACGAAGTCCACGAGGGCATTTGCGGACATCATATTGGAAGCAGAAGCTTGACTACAAAGATCTTACGGGCGGTATACTATTGGCCGACCTTAAGGTCGGACTGCACAGACAAGGTCAAAAAGTGCGAATCATGTCAAAAATGCTCGCCACTGATACACAACCCAGCCGAGGTGTTACATACATCGGACGCAACCTGGCCGTTCCACAAGTGGGGCATAGACATCCTCGGACCATTTCCAATAGCGCCAGGTCAGGTAAAGTTCCTTTTGGTAGCCATCGACTACTTTACCAAGTGGATAGAAGCACAACCACTTGCGAAAATAACCTCGGATAAGGTACAAAAGTTTATTTGGAAATTTATCATCTGTAGATATGGTGTTCCATGGGAACTTATCTCTGATAATGGTAGGCAATTTACTGACAAAAAAATTGCATCATTCTTAACCAGCATGAATATTGGACATTGTTTCTCCTCTGTTGAGCACCCACAGACAAATGGGCTCGCAGAGGCGGCTAACAAAGTAATTTTGCAGGCCCTAAAGAAAAAACTGACCGAGGTTAAAAGTCACTGGGCCGAGCTAATACCAGAGATACTATGGAGTTATAACACAACTCCCCAATCAACAACTAAAGAAAGCCCTTTCCGCCTAGTGTACGGATCAGAATGTGTAATCCCTTTGGAGATCAGCCAAGGGTCGACAAGGACCGAGCACTTCGACGACAACTCTAACGAACAAACTCGACGAGCCGAGCTTGACATCATCGATGAAGAACACAGTCTCACACAATTAAGGCAACAATCAATGCAACTAGCTATGAAGCGTCAATACGACAAGAGAGTGAGACCAAGGACCTTCCAGGAAGGAGATCTAGTGCTTAGGCAGCTAGAAGACGTTCGGAAACCACCAGGCCATGGAAAATTGGCAGCAACATGGGAAGGACCTTTTCGAATCACTAAAGTGGTCGGAAAAGGAGCTTATCGTCTGGAAAACATTGAATGGGACAACATTGCCAAATACGTGGAACATCTCATCACTCAAATACTATTATAGTTGAGACAATATTGTAACATACAGGGTGGTCAGGTACTCTTTTTCCTAGCCACGAGGTTTTTCCCTAAGGAGGGTTTACTCGGGAAGGTTTTAACGAGGCCGACCATCCTGTACACCTCAAGCGTGAGGGACGATTCTATCTATATAAAAATCATACATTTGCTACATGACATACTGAAAAACAACAATAGCCATAACATATTAACAAAAAACAAACTCCGAAGTCATAGATCGAAGAAACAGTTGATAGGTTTGGATACAAACCAACAAGTTTTCAAAATAACATACAAGTTTCAGACTACTTCCTAAAAAACAACAATAGAAAAACTTCAAACAGGAGGGGGTACGTTCTCATCGTGATCCTCGCCAGCCTCATCCTGAACCAACTCGCCATTAACGACTATCTTCGTCACATCAAATTGACGAACATCAAACTCGGGATCAAACAAAGACACCTGAGCAACAGCTCGGTCAAACCCCGAAGTAAACATCTCTATCCCTTGATCCTCCAGCTCATGGATCCGAGCAGTCATCTCACCTTTCGTCTTATCATTATCTCTAATTTCGGCCTGAAACAATTGAATCTGATCTTGGAAGCGAACAACCTCTTGATTTTTCTCTTCCAGCTTAGCAGAGACCTCAAGAACAGATTTTTCTTTTTCCTTCATTTTTGCCGTCATTTCGGCAATAGCCTTTTCTTTCTCTTCCACCGAGCGTTCCAGAGCCGCAAACTTATCAGCCTCAATCTGCCTCTCTGCTCCAAGCAGTTCAGTAGTACGGCCAACACATAGTAGGCGGGAGGCAACAACCTGGTCAAATCAATTAATGTAAAACCCAAATAAGGCAAAGGAAAAAGACAAAGAGAAGACAAACGAAGAAGATACCTGAACATATTTGCCCAGAGCTTCCAGGCCAACACGACGCGTGAGCGCCATATCCCCGGGAAATTGAGACGCTCGATCAGCAAGCTCGGTCAAAGGAAATTGATCGCTCCACAAAGAATGAACATTGGCACCAGGAATGAAACCATGAAGCTTGCGCTGACGATCAAAAACAGCAGTAGTAACCTCGGCCACTGATTTATCTTCCTCGGACAGCACCTCCAAGGAATCATCAGGCACTCCCCTCTTCCTTTTTGAGGTAACAGGCTGTGCAGTCGAAAAAGCAGCACCTCCCTCATCAACATTCAGAGCAGCAGAGGCACTAGCACCTTTTTCTTCCTTCCTATCAAGAAAAGACTGGAGCCTGGAGGAATTAAGATGTGGTACTCGTCCACCTACAAGCAAAGCAAAAACATCAGTCTCACAAATAGAAAATTAATACCAGAAACAAACACATACATTACCTATATAAGCACGCAATCCCTCCCTATCATTATCTTTTTCAAAACTTAACATCTCAGGGATTGAGAGGCACTCGCCGGAAGCAAAGTTTCTCACCAGAAAATCAACAACCAAATCTTCCTCGTCACTCCTATATGCCTCGAGTACTTGCCTAGGCTCGGAACACCAATACAACGGGAATTTTTCTATCAGCTCTTCATCAAGATAAAAAGGGTATTCTGTTTCTATAGAACGGACTTTCACAAATAGAGACTTGAAATTTTTAAACGAAGACTTATAGAGAAGAAATATAGAACGGCCAGGAAAGCTACTCAAACAAACCCACAAACCCTTCCAAACCCCTTTTGACTGAAACAAAGAAAAGAACACACCCAGAGAAGGAGGATACTCAAGAAAGGTCATTAAACATTGATAAGCTTTTAGGAAAGCCCAGGAATTAGGGTGTAACTGGGAAGGAGCAGAATTCAGATTAGTCAATACGTCACATTCAAAGGTAGAAAAGGGAAACCTAACATTTAGTTCAGAGAAACACGGAGTGTACATATAAAAGTAAGCCCAATCACCCCTACGCTCACAAACCCTATCCTCGTTAGAACAAGGGAGAAGCTCTACAGCGACATTGGTGCCACCCTTAACCAACTGCATCGCACGAAATTCTTGAAGAGAATCGGAGCTACCGTACGAAGAAGCACGGGTCTTAACATCATCATGAACCCAATAATAAAAGTCGTCTTTTTTAACCTCAACAACCTTCAACTTTTCCCTTTCCATCACAGACTACAATCGCGAAAAGAGGTAGAGAAAGAAGGAAGCGAAAAATCTAACCTTTGGAAGTCATTTTCTTTCAAGACAGAGAGAAAAGGAGTGACTTTTCCCAAGAAAACCAAAGAGTAACAGTCTATTACAACCCACTAACAAAGTGGGAATACAAAACCGAAAACCACAGAGAAATCAAGGGTCAAAACCGGTCCAGTTACAGTAATTAAGTGACATAATGGCAGCACGTTTCCCTACAAATATGGGATAATATCCCGCTCAAACCAATTATCCTAATAAAACTTTTTTCAACGAATTAATTGCTTCAAGATCAAAAGGCGCACAACGTTGAGTTTGGGGGCTGATAAGATTAACCGAGATATAGGTCGTCTTAAAAGCTCAACTTGCTAAAAACTCAAAGCAAGTCAAGCTTGGGGGCTATGTACTGTGCCCTATAACTCGGAACTGCTCGCCTATATCTCGGCCACGTCAGCCACAACGGATGAAACAAATAATGGATAAACACGATCACCAAGAATCTCGGCTAAAAACCGAGATCCACTCTAACAAACTATCAAAGAGAATCAATCCACGAATCTATAAAACGGCTGCTACCAAATCAAATAGAACGGACTGGAAGACACTCGTATATGCTTTTCCATCCTTATACTCTATTTTATAACTACTCTCCACTAACTTGATCGTCGGAGTCTTTTTTGCAGGTTCTCCGCCCGATTCGTGCTCAAGCTAGGCGTTTCTCCGCTGCAAGACAAAGTCCCTTTCGTCAACCACTGGAAGCCGACATCTAGCACGGAGCCGCGCACCCTTGCACGAACAAGACCCATTTGTAAAATTAGTGATTCTGTCTCCTCTTGACAAATCGGGTTTTGACACCATTGAGTTAGCCGACAAGAATCTGCCAAGAATCCTAAAGCCAAGCGATCAAAGACCGGTTTCAATCTCAGGAAGAAAAAGCTGAAAAACGATGCCATGTTGATGAAAGAAGAAGTTAAAGATGCTTGAATTTTGAAGTAGGAAATATACCAAAAAGATATTACAGACCTTAATGTAATATAATGTAGCTATGCAGTCACTATAAAAAAAAAAGGTCTATGGTCACGGTTAGTGAAAAAGGTGACCATAGGTCTATGGTCACGGTTTTTGATCTATGGTCACGGTTTTTTTGCCGTGGCTTATTCTTTCGTGGTCATAGACTTATGGTCACGGTTTTTTTATCTATGGTCACGGTAAAAAACCGTGACCATAGACCCCTTTAGGTCACCCCTAAAATCGTGATTATAGATCCTTTTAGGCCACTCCTAAAACTGTGACCATAAACCCCTTTAGACCACCTCCCAAAACCGTGACCATAGACCCTTTTAGGCCACCCCCAAAATTGTGACCATAGACCCCTTTAGGTCACCCCCAAAACCGTGACCATAGACTCTTTTAGGTCACCTTCTTTTGAAAAACCGTGACCATAGACCCATTTAGGTCACTCCCAAAACCGTGACCATAGACCCTTTTAGGCCACCTCCCAAAACTGTGACCATAGACCCTTTAGACCACCCCCAAAACCGTGACCATAGACCCTTTTAGGTCACCCTTTTTTGAAAAACCGTGACCATATACCCTTTTTGGTCACTGTAAAAAACCGTGACCATAGACCCCTTTAGGTCACCCCTCAAAACCGTGACCATAGACCCTTTTAGGCCACTCTTTTTTAAAAAATCGTGACCATAGGTACTCTATGGTCACCCTTTTCAAAAAAACCGTGATCATAGTTTTTTTTTTGGTCATCCTAAAAAACCGTAATTTTTTACCATGACTAAAAAAACCGTAGTTATAGACCCAAAATGTTGTAGTGAGTATTTAATAGTTCTAATAGTTAATTCTACACTTGTAAAATTTTTGCCTTTACCATAAGGATTAAAACTTGTAGATTTATTCTCATTTTGCGGCTTATTCAATGTAAAGAACCGACCTTGCTAACCATTTAGTTTTTCCCTCCATCATTTCCCTTCTTTAGCATATTTTGAGGTAGGCTTATTTTTCACCTTTATGTAAAGATATTTCTGTGTATAATATAATAATTGAGCTTGAAGGGTTTATTTTCATTATTTCTTGTTGGGAAGGAAGGTTAGGCTTTTTTTTAATCAATTTTCGATTAACGCAACTCGAATTAAGGATAAATTCAGTGATTTAATGAACAATTAAAACTCTATAGGATTATATTTAATAATTAAAAGTACAACTCAATAGTTTAATTAACAATTAAAATTTCATGAAATTACTGTCTAAGCATGGATTTCAATTTTATAAAAAAAATAAAAAAAAATTTTCAAAAAAAAAATTCAGTTACAAGAATTTGATCTTAGATTATAAGAATTGTGCTAGTATTACAGGACGTTTTTTAACCTCTTCAATTTCATAAATTCGAACCATCTAACCACATTGGATCCTATATGGCTCATCATAAATTATACAAAATAGTTACAAAAACTCTAAAAATTCACCATCCAAGCATGGATTTTGAATTTAATAAAAAATTCGATGAATTTCTTATAAAGAAATCCAGTTACATGAATTATGCCAGAGTTAGGATCTTAATAGGCTTGTTAGAGGATTTATGTTAGAGTGACATTACATTTTTCAAACTTTTTCAATTTCATAAATTTCAACAATCCGACCAACGACCATACTAGATCTCTTGTAGCACATCATGGATGAAACTAAATAGTAACAAGATTCCTGATGGCATATCTGTAACACCCTCATTATTAGAATGTCATGTTTTTGGCCGTGCTACTCTGATAGTGAGAATATTACGGCGACTTCCATTATTTAATAATAAGACATGAGCCTTTAACCCGAAATCGTATCGCAGTTTTTCTTGAAAAAAATTGGAAATACTGTTAAATTTTTATCAACATGCATATATAGTTATACAAAACTTCTTATACTAGTAACTTATACATATTATATACATACAAATCATACAACACCTGTCACTCTTCTAAAATTTTAATGACAAAGACAAGGGAAGAACTATGACTAATATATGTACAAACAGAAACAGTACAACTAAAGACTTAGCAAAACTTCATCAGCGTCCTCATCTGTCCTGAAAAGAAAAGTCTATAGGGGAGTGAGAACATCGTCCTCACTGGTTCTCAGAAGAGAATTTTTAAGAATTGTTATAAGAAGATATTTTAATTAAAACTATTTTCAGTCCCAGTGATCATTAGTTCATTATCCAAAATTAAAACTCATATTTTTCTTATAAAATAAAATTCCACGCAAAATAACATGCAATACATTTCACCGCTTACTAAGAAACCATTTTAACCAAAACTTACCATTGATTCTACCAATCACGGCCTCTGGCCCAAATCAAATCAACTTGGTCTCCGGTCCAATTCAAAACAAATCACTGCTATCATCAATCCACCACCAAATACTCAAAATGGAAATCAATCACAAGCACAAACAAATACAAGGCAAACACAATTAAAGAACAGTTACAGCAAATATCACAGTTGCCAATTAAACATAATTCATCAAATAGGCAAACCAAAACACTTAAGCACACCCAAACAAAGCAAACAAATGCAACATGATGTATGCATGTCCTATTGGCCGTGAGCTCACGTGTCGTTTACTTTGCCAGAATCCGACACATCTGGTAGCTAACCCGGATATCATCCTCTTGAAAACCGGTAGGCGGTGCACCACAACGATCTCTACCTGGTGAGCGGTATACCATCACGATCCCCACCATTGCGAGCGGTATACCACCATGATTCTCGCAAGATTTTCAATTGGAAAACACACACCTGTGCACAATAAATAACCACGATCCCCACCATCTGTGAGCGGTATACCAAGATGATCCCCACAGATACTTTCACAACCCGTGGATGGTAAATAACCACGATCCCACGTACATCGCGACACTAGACAAGCGGTACACCACCACGATCCTTGCCAGGCCAAAACTCACATTCATAACCATAATCTTTTAAAATCTTGGCCCGGAGCAAGTGAGACTAAGCCACAACCCTTGCGTACTACCCAGGTATTTCAAATCTCAAATCCCTTTTTCTTTTAAAACCAATACCACCTCTTTGTGTTATTCTCCAAAACCCTCAAAACAATTTCACTTAAAACTGTAAGAACCGCGACTAATTAACCACCTAATTAGATAATTTATTTGCCCAAATTAGGTTCTGAATAATTAGAGTGAGAATTAGGGGATTTAAATATGATTTTTGGATATAGATTTTTCTGAGTCAGAAAATGTATTTTCTGCGAAAAATCGTGAAAAACTGTGAACCGACAGTTGAACCGGTCGAATCGGTTCAAGTCTTCCCGGTACTCTGTGAGAAAAATTTAAAACATTAAAAAACCTTAGAAAAATATTAGAAGTTAAAAATCAGGCGTTAATTTTAAAGGTTTGGCCCAAAAGTGGGCCAAATGGGCTAAAAACGCTAACGGGTTGGATCGAGCCCAATTGAGCCCAAGCCCAACACTATATAAGTCCCTTTAGGTGGCCAATTCAGCCACTTTAACACCACACAACCAGCAGCAACGTGAAAAGAGAAAAGAGAGGAAGGGTTCCAAAAATTCACTATTCATCATCTTCTTTTTGGAGCCATATCTCACTCTCCGGAGCTCCGATTCGCGTGCCGTCAGTTGCCACACGAAGCACTCGTCGAGCTCTTCGATTTCATCTAAACAAAGTGGTAATAGATTTCCAGTTTCTTGCCCAGTTCTCCCTTCCATTACAGATTCGGTTTTTGGCTATGGTGATTGAATGGTTCTTGTGATTTTGATTATTTAGGTACACTCTAGCATTTGATTATTATTGGATTTTGTCCCAATGAGGTGAGCCTACTTGATTCCTTGTGGTTTTGTGTATGTATGAAACCCTAGGTTGATTAGTTATAATTTGTGTGTACATAGCTTGATTATTATGAGTTTGGAAGCCTCTAGAGTTGATTGGTGGCTCGGATTGTGTTGGAAAGCTTAATTTGTGCTCAATTGGGGTTTTGGTTCATATTAGAAATCGGTCAATGTATGGTTTCAGTTTTTTCTATATAGTATATGATATTCATGGACACTTAGGCTAGTGACCCATAGTATAGGTTTGAATTTAAATGGTTGTTGAGTTGTTAAATGATGGTATGTGGTGATTTATGATGAATTAATGGTTGTTAAGTTTGAGTATGATGAATGATGGTAATATAATAATGATGATTGATTGTGTAAATTAAAAAGGCATGGTGATGATATAAGTGTTGTTAGTTGAAATTGATGAATTGGTAATGTGGTTGTAGAAATGATATATTGGTGTTGATGTTGAAGGTGATGAGATGTGAATGAAAATGTGGTAGATTTGGTGTATTGTGATATAAAGGATGATATTGGATAAAAATTAGAGTTTGGAATGGTTTGGTATTGTTTTGGTTGGTTTGAGATATGAAAGTTGGAAAATTTGGTAATTTGGGAACAATTGGTAAAAGTAGATTTTTGGTGAACTTTGTCTGATCATAACTTTTGCCTTAGTTTTCAAAATCTGATAAAACTTGTCTAGAATTAAAGATCTTTAAAAATCCTTTAAATCGACATAAAGTTTGTAAAATTTGGAATTTTGTAGAGGAAGTTATGATTATTCAAAGTTGGTGTTAAAAATCTGAAATTCTGGAAGGTTGCAAAATTTTATGATTTCTGATATGTGCGCACGCACAGCCTTGTGCGCACGCACAACCCTGTGAAAATCTTATTCTGTGCGGACGCACAGACCCATGCGCACGCACAGGCAGGGGAGTGCTTACTGGTTGCAGCGCTAGCACAGCTGGTGCGCGCACACGTCAATGAAGAATTGCGACCTGTGCGCACACACAAGTTGGGAAGGGGAGTCTGTTGGGGGCACTAGCATAGATTTGCGAGTTAACAGGCTTGTAAATTTTCGTACCTGTGTGTACGCACACCCCTGTGCGTACACACACTTTTAAAAATCTTCCTGGGCGTGCGCACGCACACCCCTGTGCGGACGCACACGCTCTGTTTCTCAAATTTTACTTTGTTTTCAACTATTCTACCTTCTCAACAAGGTTGTAAGCTTCTCTAACACTACTTTAGGACTCTTGGGCCTAGTTTTAGACATTTAAAACATTGGGAAAGAATTTAGGGGTTTTAGATGATATTATTTGGAAAACTTAGAAAACGGAGGCCTAGGTTTCTGGCGTGCTGAGGATGGTTTGACGTTATGTGATGAATGGTTGAGGTATGAGATAAGAATTTAGGAACTATTGAGTTCGGAACTGAGATGTGAATTTACAGTGGTTGAGATGAGTTGAGGACTCTGAATGAGATGATTGATCCATGTATACTGAAAATGTTTTCTGAAAAATCATTGAAGTACTGATTTGTACTGAGATTTGTTGGTACGCTATGCGCCTGGCAGGGATGGGGTTGGATCCCGCCTGTCGAGGTAGCGGTGGCAGCGTAAGGGCGGTGGTTCGTCCCGCTTGCGTTGATATGTCAGGTCTGTGGCAAGAGTATCCCGCTCGCATCCCTTCGGATCAATAGAGCGTGCAGGCACCGGTACCTGGACAGCGATCCGAGCACCATATCTCGGGGGATTCCCATATGAGGATTCCAAAGGACAACGTCTCCATGGAGATGTTTCGGATTGGCAGTTGAACCGACAATGTGATATCACAGCCAGTAGGACAGGAATTTATCATATGTATTTTCTATCTGTTTGTATGCTTTGACTACTTGAAATGGCTTGCCTATTTGTATAATATGCCTATTTGCTATTTGAATTATTTGCCGTATATGCTTCTACTTGTGTTTTACTTGCATTGTATATTACCTGTATTTTCTACTGGGATTGAGGAGGTTCGGAAGGCGGTGGCGATGGGATCGCATGGAGGATCGGTTGGTGAAGCCTGTGGGACAGTGGTGTTTGGTTAGAGTAGAAATCTCCTAAGATAGATCACCCGGTTTATTTATGTTAAGGTTTATATATTATGCTTATTTGTTTTAGTATGCCTTAAGATTGAAATCTTGTGATGGATATGGAGCTTAGGATTGCATTTGGCGTCCCGGGGTCTTATATCCTACATCACTGGGCACTGTTACCATATTGAGAACCTCCGGTTCTCATACCATATTTCTGTTGTATTTTTCATATGCAGGTCGTAATCCACCTCGGTGAGTTGTCTGGTTGGTGATAGAAGTGGAGGATCCGGACTTCTTTTGAGTCTTTTGATTTATTTTGTATATGTCTCTTACTTTTGTATTTTGTTTTTCCTAGAGGCTTGTATTTGAGAGAACAAAATTGTATAAGATGTTTTTACTGTCTGGTTCTGTATATCTGTATACGGCTAGCCGGCTTAAACTCCGCAAGTCGTGACTAGTTTCTTATGATATTACACTATTATACTATTATCTTTATTTATATCACATCTGTTTCTTGTGCTTTAAGTTAGACGCTTTGTTAGTACGTTTTGCACTTTTAAATCATGTCTGTGAGCTATATCCTTCATCGGGCTTCTAGATTATATTAATTCTTTCTATATATTATATGTATGAGCTTAGAACTATCATAATCTCTGATTAACCTTTGCTTTACGATGCGAGGTAAAGCTTAGGCTAATTAGGGTGTTACAAAAACCAATTCTTCTTTCGAAAGACAAGGAAAATCAATTATTAGTTAAACCTCTCGGCAAGGCCTCTAGACTTTAGGGGAGCGACAACCAATCTCATTTCTTTAAATTCATTAAAAATCCTTAAACTCGTAGCTTCTCTATTTGGTTCGATCAAAATGAAATTTAAACCAAACCAAATCATGTAATCCCAAAGTTCCAAACCCATTTCAAAACCAAATCATTTAAACTCAAACATAATTCATTATTTTTCTTAATGAGTAAACTACCATTTGTACCCACGAAAGTTGAAAACGCTGACATATCTACCCATAGAAAAAAGAAATTACCATTTGTACCCATAAAAAATTATTTTTACAAGCAAAATTATCCAAACCCTAAAAAATTATCTAAAATCCCTAAATTACCTTTATCTTCACCACCACACCATCTCCTTCACCCAATCACCTTTCTAACCCTAACCCTCTTCACCCAGCCACCACTCCTCTTTCCCTTTCTAATCTCAAATCCCACCACCACCCTCTTCACCCAGCCACTACCCCTCTTTCTCTTTCTAACACACTCTCACCATTACTTCCCACTCAGTTCCCACCGCTGCTCCAATGGCTCCTTGCCACACCCTCCTCTCTTTTATTGCCGCTCCTTCATCACCATAACCTTTATCACCTCAATTAAAGCACAGTGCATTGAAAAATAGTGACCTCATAAATTAACTCAGAAAAAAGCACCTTTGGAGGAATCACAATCAACCCAGAGAGGGATTTGAAATGGATGACGATGGGTGAGAGTCAAAATTGAATCTTGGTTTCAGCTGAGTGTGAAGCTGTTTAAGGAAAACTGTGAAAAGGATGTCATTGAGAAAGCTGAAAAAAATAAGGCGAAAAAGGACACAGATCTAAGGTGTGAAGAGAGTGAAGAGAAAGGATCAAATCTGAATAACCAAGCACAGAAGCCTCATGTATTTGGATTCACTTTTTCTGGGAGAAAAAATGGCGAAAGAGACAGAAATAGAGAGAGAGAGAGAGAGAGCTTGTTGCGGTTTTGGTTCGCAAAGGAGACCACGGTGGTGGCGGCTAGCGCGGTGGCCCGTCGGGGGCACTGGTTCAGTGATAAGGAGAAGGTAGCCACGGTAGGTGAGGGTGGCGGCGGTGAAGAGAGGAGGGGGCTGCTGGCGGCGGCGAAGCAGGGGATGGTGCGAAGTTCCTCTGGTCGGCAAGGGCGAGACAGGGAAGGAGAGAAGGAGGGGTGGTCACTGACGCTGATGCTGGAGGCTGCAAGAACGGAAACAAAGGCTGCGACATTTGTCACGGAGGAGGAGAGGTGGCTCGCAGTTGAAAAAATTGCTGCTAGGATTGTTTGAAAATTAATTGATTATTGGTGAGAGAGAGGATGGGGTTAGTGGTGGTGGTGGTGGTAAGGTGATGAGCATATGAGGATAATGGAGTGGTTAGTGGGGAGGAGAAAGATGATGCAGATGATGAACATTGAGAGAGAGAGAGAGGAGGGAGGAAGGAGATAATAGTTTGAAGATAAGGGTAATTTAGGGATTTTAGATAATTTTTTAGGGTTTGGATAATTTTGCCTGTAAAAATAATTTTTTATGGGTACAAATGGTAATTTCTTTTTTCTATGGGTAGATATGTCAGCGTTTTCAACTTTCGTGGGTACAAATGATAGTTTACTTCTCAAAATTAACCAAAAATAAAACTTCTCAAAATTCTCATAAAAATTTTGGTAGCATTTTTTCTAAAAGTTGGATTTTGTTACCCATCTCAGGTCCCATCCAAACCATTTCTCAAACTCTTTTCAAATTATTTCCAATAAATCAAACTAATTCCAACAGCAAAATCATTTTCAATAATTCAAAACCATTTTTAATATAAAAACATTTATAAAATCAAACCAATTAAAAATCAAACCGCTTCCTAAATCAAACAATTTTCATATCTCAAATCATATCTAATTTTCAGAATCATTTTTGATAAATCAAACAAACCAATTTTAATATTCTCAAATCATCCTATCATAATCCAGAAACTAAATTCAAGAAACCAGCCCAACAACGACCAACTCAGGAAACTAAAACAACAAATCAGAATAACCAACTTCCTCAATAATTCAATAAATCAATCAGATAAATAATCACCTCCATCCAAACAGTTTAATTCAATTCATAAGACGCACGTAATCATAAATATATATTTTTCATACTATTATCATCTTATAACAACCCTTGAAAGTAAAATGGGTTTAAAAAAATGTCCCTACCTCGATTGTGACTCAACTACGCAACAATGCTCTATTTTCTCTTGGCCCACAATAGCAGCAGCCACAACCACAGCTCCATTTTACCTTCGCAGCGACAACGACAACTCTAAACACGACATGCAATAACCGAAATTCGACCCTATAGCAATAACGCCACAAAATCTTCAATAACACATAACAGGATAGCGACTATAAGGGTTTTCGGAGCAGAGACACTTACTGTACTAAGAAGAAACCAAGAACAGAGTAACCGCAGCTCCAACGGCTAACTCCAACAGTATTTTCCGGCGACCAGAGGCATGGCTACCACCATGGCAGCAGCTTGAAGGGCGGCGGCCAAGGCAGCAGAAGCGGAGATGGATCTAACGGCGGTGGAGCTCCACGGCGACGCAGGCAACGACGAACGAAAGGTAGAACGCGATGGCATTGACTCCCTCGACGGTTATGACGACAATCCCTCCTGCGGCGGCATGCACTGCGACAGCTCCCTCTCTCTTGCATTTGGCTCGACGGCAATAGCTTCTCGAGCTCTCCTTTTCAGCGCCGCTCTCTCTCTCTCTCCTCATGTTCTTCTCTCTCTTCTCCATAATTGGTGACTTGGCGGCAAGGCGACGCGACGACGAGTTGGACTAGGGGTGGCAGGGGTACCCGAACCCGCGGGTACCGACCCGCCCCAACCCGAAGCGGGATGAGTAGATGACCGGGGCGGGGTAGGGTCGGGGTCAGGATAAACCCGCCCGTACCCGCCCCGGAGTATATATATACACACACATACACACACAATTTTAAGTTTCTAGGGTTCTAATCCTCACAGCCAATGTCCTCATACTCAGTAACTTGTCCCTTCAGCCCCAACCCTAGCAGATAAGAGAAAAGGAAAGTCACTTCCTCTTCTCCCCAGTGAAGCTTAGATCTGGTCACCTTCACTGCGCCATCGAGCCTTCCGCCGAGCTTGTCGCCGTCGCCGAGTCACTACCGCTGCACTGTCATCCTGTTGATGCCGTGTCGCCGTGCTGCCAAACGCCCAAACCTACTTGTCGTTACTGTGCTACCGAAGCTATTGAACCCCTCTTTCTCGCCGTCTTTCTCCTTTGATAACTGATAAGTTCCCTTGTCTCTGTGCTGCCCTCTTTGATCAGATTATATATATATATATATATATGAGATATAGAAAATTAAATTTTTTATTGTAATAGTCATTTTAGTCGTACCAGTTTTTTTTCCTTCACAGATTGCATATATGAGTATAATTTTTGTTAGATGAAGAATTTTTCCTTCACAGTATGTGAATTAGTGTATACGATTGCTTGCCAAATTAATTATTATATATGGCATTATTACAAAAGATATATGTACCTCAGCATTTCCCAAATCATCCCAAAGCCGAAGAAGAAATTATATCTGTAGCTTCAATTATTTTTAATTTCATAGTTCTGGTTAGAGTTTGACTGGTTAGAGTTTTTATTGTTTTCTCTTGTGATTTAAATTTTGTGTTTAGAAAATTTTTGAGCTGTCTCTTTTACACTGCTGCGTTTTGGTCAATAACTCAGACACCAAACTGTTTTTGTTTTTAATTGGTAAGTGTGTGTCTTTGATTTTTTTTTTGACATTTTTGTTTCAAATGGGATGTGGGTTTCACACTCTAACCACTGCAAATTGAAGAAAAAAGAGCTGTTACCAGATTTATTTTTGCATTTTTCTTTAATACCATTTACTCAATTTGTTATTTTTCTGTTTAAAGTTAGCAACTTACGGGTTTGATGGAGTTAAAATTTTGAACTTAGTGATATTTTTAAGTATTTGGGTGGACTTTGCTTTTTGAGTGTCAATTTAAATTTTGATGTGAAAATTGAGTATATGTGAAGATTCAGACATAGTGATGGAATTTTGTGCTATTTAGTTCAATTTCTATGTCAATTTGTGTTTAGTTGAAAATACTTTATATGATTTTGCCTTTACTGCTATTCTAGTTTATTGAATTGTGGACAAGAATTTGTAATTGTCATTGAGTACTAGTATATATATATATATATATATATATATATATATATATATATATAAAATGAGTTTTATTTTAATCAATACAAAAAAGACCATTATATTTTATTTATGCTCTCTAACTATCGAATCTCTTTATTATTCTCCACACTTATTATATATTTCTAGTTTATATGCTTTGTGTTTTCAATGTAGGTTTGTCAAGATAATTTCATAGCTAGTAATGCTAAAGAAGACACACAAAGCAATAATGTTGCTCTTACCGATAATGAAATTGAAGTTTAGAGTAATGCTAATCCAACTTCAGAAACTCCACAACCAACAGATAATAATGCCTCAAATCCAGAAGGATCAACTCCTGTTGAAGGTGACAATAAGACTAATCTTAAGAGTGTTTATTGGGAGTATTTTGATCGTTTAAAAGTTGAAGGTGAATGGAAGGAAAAATGCAAATTTTGCAAGAGTGTGCTTAATGCAAATTCGAAGAATAGTACCAAGTAATTGAAAAACCATGTGGACCACTATTGTAAGAGAATAAAAGTGGCGAACTCAAGGCAATCATCAATTGTTGAATCACTAGCAAAACAAGTACAAGTATAAAAAGTAAATGAAGATGGCTTTGTGTTTGATTTGAATTTGATTGTGAAGAGGATATATGTTGTGATAGGGTTAAATTAGGGTTAGGATTTTGGGTATAATTAGGTAATTTTATAAAATTAGGGATAATAGAGTAATTGAAAAACTAATTTTTATCCAACAATAATTATATATAAAAATACTATTTGTTCATAAATTTGTAAATTATTTTCAAATAAATACTCAAATCTAAGAATTAGAGATAATATAATTAATTTTCTTTATTCATAAAAATTAAAGTATTAAATTTTTAAAATCTCAATTATTTAAGTCAAACCATATAAAATTCTTATTATTTTTACATTGACTAAGTTAAATATGAAAATTATCTAATAATTATAAAATTAGGTAAAATTTTTAATTTAATTATTAAAACTTGATTTAATTAACTTTAATAAAATAATTTTTGAAATTAAAGTCTTTAATAAATAAATAAATTGAAATTGACTCCTAATAAGATTTTTCAAAAGTTATGAGTTTTATAATATCATGGATAATATCAAATGGTCAGAACACTCTGAGAAATCAATATCAAGGCATGGTTTTTAAATTTATGATAAAGTGAAGGAATTTTCTCACAAGAGAATTCGGTTACATGAATTGTCATAGAGTTACAGAATCCTGATCACTAAGTTACAAGAATTGTGTCAGTATTATAACATTCTGCAGCCTCTTTAATTTCACAATTTCTAAAAATTCAACCATATTATATCCCTTATGACTCATCCTAGCTAGAGGACAGTAAAACTCCATGAAATCACCATCCAAACAAGGATTTTGATTTCATGAAAAATTTAAGAAATTTTCTCACAAAGCAAATTTAGTTACAGAAATTATCTCAAATTTACAAGATCTTGATTGATAGGTTACAAAAATTATGCCAGAGTTATAGGACATTCTCTAAATTCTTCAACCTCACAATTTCCAACAATACAATCATACTAGATCACTTGTGACTCATCATGACTGACACCAAATAGTCATAAAACTCCATAAAATCAACATCCAAACATGGATTTTGAATTTAACAAAAAATTTAAAGAATTTTCTTGCTCACAAAAATCTAATTACAGAAATTATACCAGCATTATAGGATCTTAATTAGAAGGTTACAGAAATTATGCCAAAGTTATATTACATTTTCAAAACTTTTCAATTTCACAATTTTCAATAATTCAATCACACTAAATCACTTGTGGTTTATCATAAATGACACCAAATAGTCACAAAATTCTATTTAAGTATGGTTTTTGAATCTAATGAAAACTTTAAAAAATTTTCTCACAAGGAAAATTGGTTATAGGAATTACGCCGGAATTACTGAAATTATGCGAAAGTTACATTATATTCTTCATACTCTTCAATTTCATAATTTCCAATAATCCGACCACACTAGATTCCTTGTAACACATTATGACTAAACCCCAAGTGATCACAAAACTTTATGAAATAACTCCCAATATTAAACTCTAGTTTTATGCAAAGTCAACAAATTTTATCAAAAACAATTCGAATTACAGGATTTTTACTAGAGTTACAAGTTCTTAATCTTAAAGTATTATAATTATCCATGAAACAATACATTTTAAGGAAATGGTGCATCAGGACTAATGAAGTGTAAGGTTAAATACATATATAACTTTACCTAATACATTGCTTTATAAACATAGCAATATTACTTATAAAAGAAATTATATAACCCTTAAAAAATTTTCTATTATAATAAAATGATAATAATATAATAAAAACTAATTCTATGAATTTATAATTTATATATATTAAAGTATTTATTTAATTTATATTTTAATGGATAAAGTATAAAAAAGAGTCTTTTCTTCTTATCTACTTTGGAAAAATTAGTTAAATTTAAATTATTAATTGAGAAGTAACTATAAAAGCTGAATATTTATTCAAATAAATCTTGACTTATTATTTTTATTTTAATAAAAAGAATTTTTAAAGTCAAATAAAATTTTACAATAATTTATATAACTTAAAACAAATAACTTAGTTAAATCTCATTTTATCTGACTGCAACAAGTCATAAACAGTTCTTGAAAATTATCCCCAACTTTATATTACCTGTTTATCCATAATTGTGAGATTGAAGAGTTTAGAGAAGGTAATGTAACTCTAGTATAATTCTTGTAATCTACCGATAAAGATCTTGTAACTATGATATAATTTTTGTAACTAGATTCATTTGTGAGAAAATTCTTTAAATTTTTTATGAAACCAAAATTCTTGTTTAAATGGTGACTTCATGGAGTTTTCTTATCATTTGGTGTCATCTAAGATGAGTCACAAGAAATCTAGTATGATTAGATTGTTGAAAATTATGAGAATGAAGAAGTTGGAGAATGTAGTACGGGCACAATTCGTGTAATCTGCTGATCAAAATCATATCATTCTGAGATAATTTCTGTAACTAAATTCCATTATGAGAAAATTCTTTAAATTATTTAATTATTTAACACTTTTTATATTATATTACCTCAAATTATATTAAATAAAAGAGCTTAATTTTAATATATTAATAGTATAATTTTTAACTGAATTAAATTCTTTTATTGTCAAATGTTAATTAAATTCAAGGATAAAATATTATTTCGGTCTCTAACGTTTGCATCGAATTCTAATTTTATCCCTAACATTTTAAACGTTCTATTTCAGTCCAAAAACTTTTAAACATCCTATTTCAATGCCAAAATTTTTTTAAATGGGTTCAATATTGTCCCATCATTAAATTTGATACAAACAATTCGCATATTGTAGAGTCAATAACATTCAATTCTATTATGTCAGTAAAATTGATCTAGCAACGATCACTAATATAAAAGTTTTTTCTTTGATTGGAAGCATTGATGATTGATTTTTAGGATTTAGAATTTTGTACAAAAAAAAAATTAAAAAGAGCAAATGTTACAAGAAGGTTTTAGTTATATTTTTCTAATATATGAAAAAAAATATAACTTAATTAATAACATTTTTTTTTGATAGTTCAACCTTCCCTTACGGGAGAGGAAATGTACAAGATTTAACCACGCAACAACAGAAATAACCAAAATATTGGACAAAAAACAAAGCTGCTCCGCAACATCACAATAAATAAAAAACTAAATAATACAAAACTTGGATCGACTCTATTGCGAGTTTCCATCCCCTTTCAATGATTCTCTTCCCATGCAGTTTTTCTAGCTTATCATACATTTCTCTATGTAAAAGATCTTTGTGTCAAGTGTCAATCGTCACACAATATTAGCCCTCAATAATGATGATACTCTCCTTTTCTCGCCCCTAAGTTGTAATATAGAAAGCAACATCTCTTTCAGACTATCCGTGTTAATCTCACTTCTATTAAAGATAACGTTATTCCTCTTTTTCCAAACACACCAAATTACAATGAAGAAGCCTAATGACCACCAAAATTTATCTTGTCTCTTCAATGTTCTGTCCATCCAACCACTAAAACAGGCTTTAACATCACTCGGCCAGCACCAACTCATGTCCTATCCTTGCAAAATCGCTGCCCAACATTCCCAAGCTTTATCACATGCAAAAAACAGATGATGTACTGTCTCTAAACACCTCCAGCACATTACACAGCAACTCTCATTCTCAGCCACAATGCCAAATTTTAGCAATTTATCTCTAGTATTTAGTTGTTTAAGTACTACAAATCATACAACTAATTTGACACGTCAAGGCACTACGCTTTTCCACAAGTTCTTGGTAAAACTGAACATGTTTGGCTCAACCCCTAATTCTTTATTTTTATATACAACATTGAGGAATGACTTAATAGAAAATGTACCTCCTTTATCGTGCTTCAATATCATGGCATCAGCTTCTTCTTTGCCGATCCCCACTCTTGTAACGACTAGATGCAGTTTCTCAAGTTCTTTTTCCTCCCATTCCCTCAATGGCAATCTCCATTGGAAGCTCTACCTCCATACATAACCATCTCACATTCCACAATTATTAATTGTGCATTTCTTATCAATAGATGCTCTATACAAGTGCGAAAACCTTCGCTAAAGTCGTTCTTTTTTTAGCCAAAGATTTTTTCAAAATTCTGTTGTAGCACCATCTCTAAGCTGTAGCCTTCCACAAACAAGTCCCCTAGCTCCCCTCCCGATCTTCTAAGGTTATCAATTTCATACCAAAACCCTCCAGTTTTTCTTTGGTACCTGTTTTTGTATCTCCATTGTAGGATCAAGATTGTTACACGAACATACAACTTCCTTCCATAGAGGCCATTGCTCTTTATTAAACCTCCACCACCATTTAAATAATGGTGCGACATTCTTTAAAGTTATGTCTCCCACCCCTAAGGCCCTACGCCCCCTATACTTGTCGATTTCTGAACAACTTTCCAGCTCACTGTAGGCAAACCTCTTTCACCTCCTGCCTTACCCTAAAAGAACCTAGACTACAGAGATGCAATCTTAACCACAATTTCTTTCGGCATTTTGAAGATGCTCAAGTAGGTTGCTGCGAATTCTACATCACAGGGACATAATAAGATTGTGTCATTCACGAATTGTAGATGCGTGAGACAAATCCTATTCTTCCCAACCTCAAGCGGTATAACTTTTTCTGCATCCCAAAGTCATCCTATCATGCTACTCAAGACTTGCCCCACCAAAACAAACAGAAATGAAAAAGGAGATTCCCTTGTCTCAAACCTCTATGAAGTTTAAATGGCTTTGTTGCAACTCCATTAACTAATATCGAAATTGAAGCTATAGATAAGCATTTTATTATCTATCACTACCACTTCTCCCCGAACCCCATACTCTTTAATACCCTATCCACAAATGACCATCTAACCCTAACATATACCTTCTGGAAGTCCCACTTGATAGCCCAATATGGATTTTCACAACTTTGCACGCAATATAGTGCTTCGTCAACTATCTTCATTCCACCTACAAATGCTGATTGTTCTCCCTCCACTAGCCCTGCCATTAGTGGCTGCAAGCTCTTCGAAAGAATCTTGGAGATGATCTTATACACACATCCTATCATACTAATAGGTCTATAGTCACCCAAATTGTCCAACCCCCATTTCTTGTGCATGGTGCGCGAAATTTACACTCGCACAACTAAACTAGCAAGTGCACCGAGTCGTCCAAGTAATACCTCAGGTGAGTTAGGGTCGAATCCCACGAGGATTGTCGGATTGAGCAAGTTGTGGTTATCCTGTATGTAAGAATCGATACTAATTAATCATTTAAGTAAATAATTAATATTGCCCAAAGTAGGATCCGAAAATTTAGAATGAGAATTTGAGGATTTAAATATGATTTTTAGACTCAGTAGATTTTTCTAAGTCAGAACATGTATTTTCTGTGAAAAACTGAGTAAAATCGCGAACCAGCAGTTGAACCGGTCGAACCGGTTTAAGTCTGTCCAGTACTATGCAAGAAAAATTAAAAACAGTCGAAAACCTCAGAAAAATATTAGAAATTAAAAATCGGGTATTAATTTTAAAGGTTTGGCCCAAAGTTGGGCCAAACGGGCTAAAAACGCTAACGGATTGGATCGGGCCCAAGTTGGTCCCAAGCCCAACATATATAACACTCTATTAATGAACCCATCAGCCATAAACACACACACACACACACAAGGTGAGTGGCTGAAGTGAAAGGGAAAGGAAGAGAGAAAAGTTACTATTCATCATCATCTTTTCAAGCTCATAACTTGAGCTACGGAGCTTCGATCGCCGCACCGTTCGCGGCCTCACGATCACCACGAAGAGCTCTACAAAACTCACCTAAGAAACTGGTAAGGAAATCATGAAATCCCTCTCAGTTCTTTCTTCCAAAATTTCAAATTTTTAGGGTTTTGTATTGAGTGAAATTTTGTAATTTTGGGTGTTTAAGTACATTCTAACACTTGATTACTATTGGATTTTTACTCCAATCATCATTGGGTAAGGTGAGCAATTCAAATCCTTTGTGGTTTTATAGATTTGATGAACCCTAGGTTGAATTGTTGTAAATTATGTGTATATAGATTGAGATTGTGATTGTTGGCACTTAATTGGACCTTTGGAGTGATTGTTGATGCTTGTTGGTGACTTGGTTGTGGTTGGATGCTTGATTTCACTCAAATTGGATTTTAGTGCATATTGGGAATTGGTCAAGGTATGGTTTCAGTTTCTTCTATGTAATATATAATATTTCTGGACACTTAGGCTAGTAACTCATATGATAGGAATGAACTAAATTGGTTATTGGAATTGTTGTATGATAATATATGATGAATTGATGATTTGGGTTGTTGATTAATTGAAATATTGATGTTGATAGTATGGTATTAAAGATTGGAATTGGAATTGATTATGATGATTGTTGGTAATGGGAGAATGATATTTGATTAATGTGTTGGTTGAAATATGAATGTATTGTTATGTATTTGATAATTGGGAATTGATGATTGCATAAGGTGGAGTGGTGAATTGAGGTATGAAAAGTGTGAAATCTGATATGTTTTGGGAATTGATGAGAGGGTGGTTTAGTTTTGGTTGTGAAATTGAAAAATTTAGAACTTTGTGAATTTTGGTGAAAAGGGATTTTTGGTGAACTTTCAAAATTTGTTGAAATTTATTTTAAATTAAAGTTCATCGAAAAATATTTAAATGGATATAAAGTTTGTAAAAAATGGATTTTTGTAGAGGAAGTTATGATCATTCAAAGTTTGGTGTTGAAATCTGAATTCTGTGAATGCTGCAGAATTTGTGATTTCTGGTTTGTGTGCACACGCACAGCCTTGTGCGTACGTACACCCCTGTGAGTTTTTGAACCTGTGTGCACGCACAGCCTTGTGCGTACGCACACTGGTGCACAAAATTGTGATGTCCAGGCTCGAACAATCCCTGGTAATGGCTCCAAAGCTTGGTGCTTTGATCTTAATTCATAATTGTCACAACTTCGATACAACTAACCAGCAAGTGCACTGGGTCGTCCAAGTAATACCATACGTGAGTAAGGGTCGAATCCCACGGAGATTGTTGGTATGAAGCAAGCTATGGTCACCTTGTAAATCTCAGTCAGGCAGATATAAAGTGATAATGGAGTTTTCGAATATTAATAAATAAAATAGGGATAGAGACACTTATGTAATTCATTGATAGGAATTTCAGATAAGCGAATGGAGATGCTTTCGTTCCTCTGAACCTCCGCCTTCCTGCTATCTTCATCCAGTCAGTCTTACTCCTTTCCATGGCTGGCTTTATGTGATACATCACCACTGTCAATGGCTACTTTCGGTCATCTCTCGGGAAAATGATCCAATGCCCTGTCACGGCACGGCTAATCGTCTGGAGGCATCACCCTTGCCAATGGCTTCATCTTATCCTCTCAGTGAATAATATGCTCACGCACCCTGTCACGGCACGGCTATTCATCTGTCGGTTCTCGATCATGCTGGAATAGGATTTACTATCCTTTTGCGTCTGTCACTAACGCCCTGCAATCGCGAGTTAGGAGCTCGTCACAGTCATTCAATCATTGAATCCTACTCGGAATACCACAGACAAGGTTTAGACCTTCCGGATTCTCTTGAATGCCGCCATCATTCTAGCTTACGCCACGAAGATTCTGGTTAGGAGATCTAAGAGATATTCATTCTAGCTTAATTCATGTAGAACAGAAGTGTTTGTCAGGCACGCGTTCTTAAGGGAGAAGGATGATGAGCGTCACACATAATCATCACCTTCATCACGTTCTTGGGTGCGAATGGATATCTTAGAAGTGAAATAAGAAGAATTGAATAGAAAACAGTAGTACTTTGCATTAATCTTTGAGGAACAGCAGAGCTCCACACCTTAATCTATGGAGTGTAGAAACTCTACCGTTGAAAATACATAAGTGAAGGTCCAGGCATGGCCGTGTGGCCAGCCCCCTAAACGAGATCACAGGATCCAAATACAATCCAGGATTGTCAAAAAGACGCCTAATACAATAGTAAGAGGTCCTATTTATAATAAACTAGTCACTAGGGTTTACATGAGTGAGTAATTGATGCATAAATCCACTTCCGGGGCCCACTTGGTGTGTGTTTGGACTGAGCTTGAGTGTAGCACGTGCAGAGGCCATTTGTGGAGTTGAACGCCAGTTTCTGTGCCAGTTTGGGCGTTCAACTCTGGTTTTGGATCCTTTTCTGGCGCTGGACGCCAGATTTGGGAAGAAGGCTGGTGTTGAACGCCAGTTTACGTCGTCAATTCTTGGCCAAAGTATGGACTATTATATATTGCTGGAAAGCTCTGGATGTCTACTTTCCAACGCAATTGGAAGCGCGCCATTTTGAGTTCTGTAGCTCCAGAAAATCCACTTTGAGTGCAGGGAGGTCAGAATCCAACAGCATCAGCAGTCCTTTTTCAACCTCTGAATCTGATTTTTGCTCAAGTCCCTCAATTTCAGCCAGAAAATACCTGAAATCACAGAAAAATACACAAACTCATAGTAAAGTCCAGAAATGTGAATTTAACATAAAAACTAATGAAAACATCCCTAAAAGTAACTAGATCCTACTAAAAACATACTAAAAACAATGTCAAAAAGCGTATAAATTATCCGCTCATCACACACACAGGGGAAGGCTTGCTGTTGAGAGCGCTAGCACGACCCGTGCGCACACACAACCAACAAGGTTTGCAAGCTGTGCGTACACACACGTTGGAAGGTGCATTCTGTTGAGGCGTTCACACGCCTTGTGCGAGCGAACAGAATTGGAAACTTTTACACTTGTGCGTACGCACACCTCTATGCGTACATACACATTTTAAATTTCCTCCTGGGCGTGCGCACGCACACCCCTGTGCGTAGCACATGCCCTGTTTTTCAACTAAATTCTTGTTTTTAACTTTTTCACCTTCCCAACAAGCTTGTAAACTTCTGTGATACTTATTTAAGATTCTTTCGCTTATTTTTGGGTATCAAAACATGGAAAAAGGTCCTAGGAGATTTAACTTGATTATACCCTGAAAAGTTAGAGAATGGAGGCTTAGGTTTCTGGTGTACTGAGGATGGGTTTGGTGGAGTGAGAAGGGAGAAAGATATATGAATTGAGAACAGATGAACTAATGAGTTCAGAAAGGAAATTGTGAATTGACAGTGGTTGAGATGAGTCAAGGACTCGGATTTTGAAATGATGAATTATTGATACCATGAAATAATAAATTTTTCAAAACCACTGATGTAACATTTTTAAATTGAGATTGTTGAGACATTATGCACCCGGCAGGGATGGCGGTTGGATCCCGCCTGTTGAGGTAGTGGCGGTGGCGTAAGGGCGGTGGTTTATCCTGCTTGCGTTGAGATGTGAAGTCCGTGGTAAGAGTATCCCACTTGCATCCCTTCAGATCACTAGAGTGTGCAGGCACAAAATCCTGGACGGTGTTCCGAGCACCATATCTCGGGGGTTCCCATTATGATTTCGATGGGCGACATCTCCATGGAGATGTGTCGGGTTGGCAGTTAAACCGACAATGTGATATCACAGCCAATAGGACAGGCATTCATCATGTGCATCTTCTATGTGTTTGTTTGCTTTGCCGACTTGTAATTACTTGCCTAATTGTATAACATGCTTAATTGCCTACTTGAATTACTTGCCATATATGCCTATACTTGTGTTTTACTTGTATTGTATTAATTTTTTATTCTGTTGGGATTGAGGAGATTCGGAAGGCGGTGGCGATGGGATCGCATGGAGGATAGGTTGGTGAAGGCTGTGGGACAGCGGAGAGTTATTAGTTAGAAAATCCACTAAGTTAGATTACCCTTTATCATGTTATGGTTTAAATTATTCTTTAATGTTTTAGTTATACTTTAAGATGAATCTTGTGATGGTTATGAAGTTCTAGGATTACCTCTGGCGTCCCGGAGTCTTATATCTTACATCACTGGACATTGTTACCATACTGAGAACCTCTGGTTCTCATACCATATTCTGTTGTTATTTTTCAGATGTAGGTCGTAACCCACCTCAGTGAGTTGCTTCGATGGTGACAGAGCGGAGGATGTTGGATATATTTTGGAGTCTTTTTGATTATTTTGTTTATATCTCTCATCTTTTGTATTTACTTTTTCCCAGAGGCTTATTTTGAGAGAGAAACTTGTATAAGCTGTTTTAACTTTCAAAATTCTGTATTGTCGTATATAGCTAGCTGGCTTAAACTCCATGAGTCGTGGCTAAATCTTTACATTATTATACTCTGATATTATGTTATATTATATCTAATTCTTGTGCATTAAGTTTGTAGCTTCGTGAGTACGTTTTGCGCTTTTCAAATCCTGTTTTTGAGCTGTATCCTTCATCGGGCTTCTAGAATATATTACTTCTTCTATATATTATATGTATAAGCTTTAGACTTGTCATAACCTTTGATTAACCTTTGCTTTACGACGCGAGGTAAGGCTTAGGGTAATTAGGGTGTTACACTGCAAATCTTATTTAGGCGAATAGAAGGATAGTTGTTGTTTGTTGTAGGCATATAAACAAGCAATAACAATCGAACGTAGAGACAGTAATTAGCAGTAGTTAAGGCTCCGGAGATACTTCTTCTTCTGAATTAACACGTCATACTCTCTACTTCAATGATGGATGATTCTTTCAATGGCAAGGCTGCAAGTGTTTAAGCTATTGGTCGTGGTCATTAATCTCCTCAGGCCCAGACCAAACATTCGAACGGACTAGATCAATCTGGAAGAGGGTGAAGCACGTGCAAGTTAATCTCAATGTTGATCCTACTCAAAATGCCACAGACAAGGTCGGATCTTCTGAATCAGAGACTGCTGCTCTTATGGTTCTAGCCCTTAGAGTCATAGGAACTTCAATTGCCCCTGACTAACGAGGTTATATGTCACATACCCCGATTAATCCAGATAATTCTGTTGGAACCCGTGATGCATCCTCAAGCTATAGCTCAATACTATCCAGGTCAGGACTCGTAAGAACTCATGTAAAATCGAGATTCATAAGGACGAAGAACGACAATGCATCATAGAATAGAATCACACATTCATTGGAATAGAAAAGTAATTGTATTAATTCATAGGAATCAGCAGAGCTCCTAACCTTAACTTAGGAGGTTTAGTTGCTCATATTGTACAGAGAAATGTTCGAAAAGTGGTAAAAGAGATAAAGATTAGCGAAGATCACGATTAAAAGTCCTAAACAAGGGTGATCTTTCTTCTATATATACTAATTTAATAATTAAGAATTACGAAAATGAAGTAAACTAAGTAAAATGATGTGAAAATCCACTTCTGAACCCACTTGGTGAGTGTTTGGACTGAGCTTGGCTTCTAACTTGAAGGAGTGGGTATTAGACACCCAGTAGGGAGTGTCCATGCTGCTTCCTTGCTCCCCTTAGGGCATTAAATGCTGGATTGAGTCCCTTTGGGGCGTTGAACACCAGAAAGGGGTTAGTTTGGACGTTCAACGCCCAATTTGGGCAGTTCAATTTGAAGAAAAGTATAGACCATTATATATTTATAGAAAGCTTTGAAAGTTAGCTTTTCAACGCCATTGAGAACACATCATTTGGATCTCTGTAGCTTCAGAAATACTCATTTGAATGCACGAAGGTCAGATTCTGACAGCATCTGCTATGCTTTCCTTGTCTTTGAATCAGACTTTTGCCAAAACTTGCCAAATTCACCCAAAATTCACCTAAAATCATAAGAAAAATGTAAAATCTCAAAGTAGCATCCAAAGAGTTAATTTTTCATGAAAACCTACTAAAACATAATAAAACTCAACAAAACATACCGAAAACACTAAGAAAATGACATAAAAAAGTGTATAAAATATCCTCTCATCAGTGCGCTAGAGTAACCCACGTCAAATTTGCGTTAACAGATAGGTTGCCAGGTTTAAAGAAGTCCTCCATTGCACAAAAATCAGTACCAACCACCTCTATAATTTCCCGATCACCTTAAAATTGAATCCATCTGGTCTTGGAACCCTTAACGGTTCACAATCCCATACCACTTCTTTTATTTCCTCTTTCATTGGCATTCTTTCTAGCCATTATGCATTAGAGATCCCAACCCTGTTCACAAGAGTCTCATAAAATCCCACTTTTAAAAACTGCTCCTCGGTATACAATTCAAGAAAAACTGCCTTATTTCCCTCTTAATGTTACCCAACTTAGTAATTTGTTTTCCTTTGATGCATATTGTATCTATCACCTTCCATCTTCTCTTCATCCTTGAATTGACAAAAAAAATACTTAATGTTCCTATCCATTTATCCTGCATGCTTTGATCTCACCATCTGTCTCTAATACTCTTCTCTTCTAATATACCACCTTTCTAGCAATTGTTCTCAATTCTTTTCCTTTTGCTATTAGGCATTCGTCCATTTCATCCCTTTCCACCTCCTCATCTACTCTTCACATTTCATCTTCTATTTTTCGAATTTGGTGATTAATGTGTCTGAATTTCTCTTTATTCCATATCATAAGAGGCTTCTTCAACCCATCAAACTTCTCAAGTAGATTCATATCTCTGAATTTTTCCCATTCACTCCTAACTGTCAAAATGAAACCTCCATGGATGATCCATGCATCCATCATTCTAAATGGCTTAGGGCCCAGTCCACTTCTCCCAGATTCAACCACAATTAGACAATAAACAAATAATACTCTAGGAAAGCACCTAATATGTAGCATCTCAAAGACTTCTTGTTGTTCATCCTTAATAAACACTCTGTCCAGCTTACGGTATGACATTCCCCCATACCAGGTATACCTTCTATCTTTTATTTTCACATCCAACAACTCCATATTATCTATCCACTCCCTGAACTTTACACTTGCTTGAGATAGTTTGTTACACCCTAATCTGCTTTAACCTCCAATATCTCACTAAAATCCCCTCCCATTAAGAATGGTACTTTCCACCTCATGCTCACACCCATCAATTCATACCACACTTCTAATTTTTCTCTTTATCATGTGCACTATATACCACACACACTGTCCCCTCCATCCTGACCTCTTTTATGATACCCCTAATAGCAATCCATCTACTACCCTTCATTACCATTTTAACTTTCAAAAGTTCATTGCCCCATATACATATGGTTCACGAAATTTAGAACTTCGCACAGTTTAATCGGCAAGTGCATTGGGTCATCCAAGTAATACCTCAGGTGAGTGAGGGTCGATCCCACGAGGACCGTTAGATTGAGCAAGCAGTGGTTATCTTGCAGATCTTAGTCAGGCGAATAGAAAGTTGATTGGTTATTGTTGAATGCGCATAAAATAAATAAGAAAGCAGTAAAGAAATAGCGAAGAAATAATAGTGAGAAATCAGTTAAGGTTTTGGAGATGCCTTATCTTTCCAGATTAACTTTTCTTACTGTCTATTCCAATAATGAATGATTCATTCCATGGCAAGCTGTAAGTGATTAACGCCACGCTAATGGTCATTCAATCTGAACGAGGGTGAAGCTCTAGCAATTCAATCTATGATGATCCTACTCAAAATACCAAAAAAGGTAAGATCTTCCAGATCAGAAAATGAAGCTTTATGATTCTAGCTTATACCAAAAAGGCCCTAATCGCCCCAAATCTCGGCTGAACAGATGTTCCCATGACCCCAACGAGATTGTGGATTAGCCATCCAAGAGATGTAATCTGTAACATCCTAACTACCAAAGCTCACGCTTCCGGCTGCGCGACTCTGATAGCTCGGACATTACGACGACACTTATACTATTTAATACTAAAATATGAGCCTGTTTAAAACTTTAAACCGCAAAACCGCTCCCAAAAATACTTTCGTTCGACAAAGAACATCCATAGATACCATACAACTTACAAAAACTCATAAAGAGTACATCCATATATATACATATATATATAAATAACATTACAAGCATTAACCAATACAATTCCTATCCCTTTTACAGAATATATCAAGATAAAGGCGAGGGTGTAACAAGTAATAATCTAAAGCAATCCAGAGCATTTCAACAACTAAATAAACTCTTCGTGACTTCTGCGCCCATATCCTGAAAGGGGGAAAAATGTAGGGGGGGTGAGAACATCATCCTCGAAAGGGTTCTTAGTAGAGGGTTTTTGGGAATTATTGTAATAGGATACGTGAAGATAAACCGTACTAGTGATTAATAACCGTCTTATGCCTCCTTTTCAAAAATAGCGGTTTACAATAAAAGTAAAGTCTGAAAATCTTTTCTGAAAGAAGAACCGTTCAATTCTCAAAAACTCAAAAGCCTTTCAAAACGGTTTATCTATGCAGAACCAAAATAGCCTTTCATATTTTATTCCAAACCAGAAACACAAAACCGAAATCAACCATCGGATCATCTCATTTCAACCACGGCCTTAGGCCCAAACAAATCCAACCAACAACCAATCACCACAGTCCAACAGAGTCTCAGCAGCAAACACAAATAGGAAGATGCAAGAACAAACAAACAGTTATTGCAAGTAGAACAATTAGCAGTTAATCACAAGTAGTCACAAAGGCAAACCAAGTACAATATGCACACCCAAACAATGTCACATAGATGCATATGATGCATACCTATCCTAGTGGCTGATGATATCATCTGTCGGTTATAAAGCCAACCCGACAAGTCCTGGTAGCTAACCATTGGACTGTCCCTCTGTCATGTCTCCCCAACTCGACTTATACTCAACATAATCGTGATCATAATCATGATCCATATCCATCACCTTCACTGGTGAATATTCACGGGAGTGAGCTCATCCGGGAATTTCACAGTGCCCGGCCACCCTGACGACATAGGGTCAAAAGAGCTTCGAGTCTCTACCTGGAGCACGTGGTGGCTAGCCACTGCTTTCTCCCAGGGAAACTCGTATCTCAAATAGTGGAAGTGCAATATCACAAATTATCAATATCTCAGCATATATGCTTTCATTCTCAGCCATAGATCAACATCCATCTCAGCCATACGGCTCACGGTTCAATCCAGAACCAGCCAATATTCATAATCATACACAGCCATTCCGGCTCACAACAAAACAGCACTTCCACCATTCAACATCATCAAATTCATAAAATCGGCATTTAAGCCATAAATTACTTTTCTCAATTCATTTTACTTTGAAATCAAGTTTTAACTCTTTTCAGCCTTGGCTTTAAAGATCTCATTTCTCAAATCATCTCAGGCTCATAAGTGACTTTTACTCAAGGTAAATTCCCCTTTTAAAACAATGCCACTCTCGGCATCCTCTTTCTAAAACTTCTATAAACAGAGTCCCAAGTCTTTAGGGGAGAATAACATAACTCATTTCGCCAAATTCATTTAAAATCATTAAAACATTGGCTTTCCGATTTGAGTAATAAAATAGGATCTAAACCAAACCGAGTCACGTAATCATTTACTTGTTTCAAGCCATTTCCTTTACTTAGGCAAAACCAACTTCAACCCCCATGATAAATTCTAGAACGTTTTAACTGTTCAAAATTGTTTTAGTCTTGCAAGAATTCAGAGTTCAAGGAGTATTTAAAACCTTTCTCAAAACATTTCAAAATGAAACTTGTCAATAGACATTCAGGTTCTTTCAACGTCATTGAAACTCCTCTAATTGAAACCCTCAAGTAAAATTCAAAGGCATTGCCCTTGTCACATTTAAAACAGCTTTAAAACATAAGTTTCATCTAAATAACTTTCTCCTGAAAGAGATATAATGCCTTTCTTAAGAAGCAAGACTAAATCACAATTTCCTCTTTAATAATTCATTTCAAAAGCATGAATCATCCTTTTCTTGATAATTCAACTAAAACAGTAGAAGCCTTCAGCTCATCATTTTTCCCAGACAACATTTCAATAAAGACTCGGATTTTATAGAAATTTCGGCAGCATCTTCCTTAAAACTTGGACTTTGCCACCTGGTTCGGGTCCCAACTAAACCATTCTACAATCCTTTTCAACAGCCCAAAATCCAAAATCAGTTCAAGGTAAGCCAAATCCAACAATCATCTCAATTCCATATTCCAAGAAAACCGATTCAAAAATCAAATCATTATCAGCCGAATAAACTCATTTCTAAAGTTTCAAAGAAACGGTTTAGTAACAATCATTTATCAAACCAGATCATTTAAAGCAAACCAGGCTGAATCAAGAGTATATTCTATTTTCCACATTATCAAGAAAATCAACTCAACTCAAATCAATTCCCAACGGATTAAACTCGATTTCAAAGCTTTAAAAGAATCAACTTCAAAAGCATTTCATTTCACAAAACCACACAATAATTCAACCAACATACGTTCATAATCAACCGAGGCAAATCAAACCATACATAAGGCCGATACAATCACCAAATACACATTTTATCACATCAGTATCCATATGTAATAATTCCAATATATAAAATGTAGTTTTTGGAAAGCGCCCCTACCTCAAACCACAATTCCATATCCCAAACGCCTCACAGAGTCCTTTCCGCCTCAATCCAAAATCAACAACCAAAATCCCGGCTCCGCTTGTTTTTCGCAACAATCTCAACGACTCTAATCGCAATATACAACAATCAGGACTCTACCCCACGTTACCAAAATTCATATTCATTAATCAAACACAATAAAATACTAACGCGAGGCTTTCCGAAACGTAAATACCTACTGGGATGACCAAACGAGGCAGCTGCAAGTCTGAGCACGGAATGCAAGCACGAATCCACAACCCTATGATGGACAACACCACAATGCCTCAGCGTAAGTTTATAGAGTAGCGACAAAAGGCCTTTCGACTCGGAAATTCTTACCAAAACAGAGAACTCGGTGGCTGTTTCCGGCGACAGAGGCAGCGGAGGCTAGGTGCGGTGACACCCAGTGGCTCTTTCTCCCTCCACGCGACTCAGATGACCGCTGCAGCAACAAGCCGTGACTATGGTATTCTTGAAATTCAAAAGAAATAGGATCCATTAACAAGACCTTACCGGCAGAGTTTTCCAGTAACGGCAGCGGTGTTTTTCCGGTGGCAGAAGCGGCCAGAAGCTTCGGCGGTGGTCCCGATGGCCACAGAACTCCGGCGACAGTAGCAGAAGCCCCAGCTAAGCACCGCGGAGTTGTAGATCAACAGAGACGGAGGTAGATGGCGGTGACGGGACGGCGGCTGCCAGGCACGGCGCCTCCTCCACCTCAGCCTTGGCACGCATCTTCTTCTTCCGCTCCTACTCGCGACTCCAATGGCGGCGGCAAGGACAGGTTCGACGGCCAGATCCGGCGAAGCTGGCGGCGAGGATGCGACGGTGGCAGTGCTGCTTCCCTCCAGCGACGGTGGCCACCCCTGCGCCTGACGCGACGGCGTCTAGGGACGGCAACCAAGCCATACCTCTTCTTCTCCCCGGCGCGCTCCCTCGCCCTCGGTCTCCTCTCTCTGCCCGATCTCTCTCTCTCTTCCTTCGGTGCGCCATGGCGGCGGTAAGGCAGTAGCTGGACGAGGCGACGGCGGCGCGGTGGTGACGCTCCTCCTTCCCCTCTTCGCCACAGCTCAGTCTCCCTTTCCCTCTTTGCTTCTGTTTCTTTGTTCATGGAGGAAGGGGAAACCGTGTGGTTTGCTGCTACTGCTTTTCTTCGTGGGTTAAGGGGAAAACTGTGTGTTGAGTGAGGTGAGGCTGTGGCTACTAGTATGAAGGGGATTAGGGTTTCATTTTCAAAAGTTAGGGTTAGGTGCATTTTAGTAATTTCAAACAAAATTGGAAAAAATATAGTAATTGAAACCCAATTTAAATCCAACACTAATTATATATAGAAAAATACTATTCGCTCATCAATTTTACAATTTATTTTCAATAAAATGCCCATATCAAATAATTAGAAGTAATATACTTAATTTCTTCATTTTCTAAAATAGCAGTATTAATATTTAAAATATTAATTACTTAGTTCAAATTATATAAAATTCTTATTATTTCATAACTATCAACTTTATACTTTAAATATAGAAAATAATCCAATAATTATAAAATTGGATAATAATCATAACTCATCTCAAATTCAATAAATCAAGACTTTTCAAAAGTTCTGGGTCTTACATTCTACCAACCTTACAGAAATTTTCATCCTCGAAAATTAATACAAAACGAAAGAAATTTCATAACAGTTCACCCTTGAACACATTTAAGGAAGAAGCAAAATATCTCAACATATAAACATTTATACAAATATATATACAGTTTTCAAATACTTGGATGGTCGTATGCATAAAGGTACAAAGGTAGGAGTGTGATTGCAAAGCAATGTTGCAAGATAGGCTCAATGCAAAAGATGACACGGTTCAAACGTGTGATAGCAAGGCAAGGCATCGAAGGCTATAAAACAGGATGGGGTTAAAACGGTGTGCTCAACATTCGCACACTGATCTCATATCAACCTCAAAGCTTCAACTTTCCAACTCCATCAAGCACTTTACAATCCCCATATTCGATCATAAGCCTGACAATCGCAAACCTGTTCGCAAGGAACAAAACAATCACAACTCGTAACGTTGCACACCTACCGTTTCAACTTTCGTATGCACATATCACGTCTTAAAGAACTAAAGCATCGCGTTACTACGTCTAGAAGTCGCACGTGATATCAAACAATTCTCGAGTCTACTCAGAAGGATACAAGATTCTAGAAAGGAGAGTCAAATGTCAAAGATAGTACTCATAGATTTGAGAGAATGTATCCAATTCTAGATAAACAAGGGTGCTCAAGCAAAGAAGTTTGCTAGAAATAAATTGATTGACAACTCCAAAAATAACCTTTGTATCAAAGAAATCCAACAGAACCAATAAGAAGAAAATCAGCGCATTATTTTAAAACAAATTCAATTTGAGTCGAAGAAGTATGAGGTTCACAGAAGAGAATATCTAAGACCCAAGACAAAGCTCACAGAACTCAAGAGCATAATTAAAATACTTCCAAATACTCTGTTCGTTAAAAGAGTCGAAAACTTGCGGAAAAATCACTTCGCAGTCTAAAAGAAAAGTTAAGCAACAAACATTCTTCAAGAGAGTAGCCAAAAGCATAAATGTGGCTTTACTTCAATACAATTTCATGTTGAAGTAGACCATGTAGCGTTTTAAAAGCAAAATGCACACAATTTTGGCTAGGAGCTAAAATATTTCCTCAAATATTTTAGAAGGACAGTTAGTTAGGTGCACAACCTAACTAAAAGCAGTTCATAAAAACTCGGAAGTAATCAAATGCTTGTTCAAAAGTTCTCAAAGTTCGTATTCAAGCAAGCGTGTGTAACATTTATAGCAAGGACGAAGAAGAAAGTTAAACTCTTTTCAAAAAAGAAACTCCGAAGTAAAAATTTGCTTACAATTTAGTAAAGGAATTAAGTGGTGCGTTACAAATGAACCGGTTTCCACTAAACAAGGAAGCTTTCCAAAACCTCATTTAAAATAGCGCATGCCAACTTTAAATTAACTTCGTCAAAATTGAACAATGGTTTCAATCTCAATCAAGCAACAGAAAATAAATTCCGTTTAATATTTCTTCAAAGAGAATTCAAAACTTCTTTAAAAGTTCAAAACAAGACTCCAAAAGTGTTCTTAAAATCACCATCTCAGAAGAACATTCAAGAAGTTTAAGATGTACTAAAAAGGAGTCAAGCCATGCAAGAAAGGATCTTAAACCAAGATAGTTCAAACAAGATCCACTAGGCATGAAACATCAAACAAGCTTTCAATTGATTCAAAAGAATACAAAAGTCATAGGAAAAGACAACCCAATCATTAGTAATTTCTCAATGATAAATCTTTGACTAAAAACTCTTGTAGAGCTAATGAGAGAATAAACGATGCACTATTTTGAAACGAATCAAACTGACTCATATAAGAATGAGATTCACCAGAGAAAGGAAAGTTGAAATTGATTGTAGTGTTCCCAAAAGGTAGATGTATAATTAAAAATAGAATCATGTATGACATTCATAGAGGTGAAAAGCTTAAGAAGGAATGAGTTCGCTCATAAGAAAGCCATGAGTCCAACATTTTCAAAAGAACAATAATGGCATAAATCATGTAGTATGCTAAACCAGACTCAATTCAAAATAAGTTAAGTGAAGCTTATGAAACAAAACTCAACCGAAATAAAAGCGAAAAATCCATTTCTTTCCGAAATTCTGAAAAATACCCAAATACATAATCAAATGAAGATGTGCACTGGAGCTATAGTAGAATTACTAGAAAGTCAATTTACTTTTAAAGTAAGTGCAGTTCCGTAAACCAGTAAAAGTATAGGCGAGGTATTAAAATAAGTAGTTGTTAAACTGTGTAAGAAATCTTCAAAGTTTCACATATAGATAAGTATACATCTATTCAACAGCAATTTTCATTAAAATCTCAAAATTGGCTGTAATCACTATCAAATAAGAGAAAAACTAAATCAACAATTTCTCTAAGAATGTACTCGAAATCAGGAGTTAAAATGCACAGTGCATTAGGACCAGTTCAAAGTCATATCAAAGAATACAGAAATCAGAAAGAACTAAAACATAGAAAGATAGATGCAACAAGGATTTCAAACAAGCATATGCACTTAAGATCAATCAAGAAGGCATATGAATAGAGGAATAGAGTTGAAAAAATCAAACTACTTTTCAAGAGGATTAGCAAACAAGAACTTCAAGTTAGGACATGAAGGAACAGGTCGACTCGAACAGAATTCAAGGCACACAACTGAATAGCCTCGAGAAATAGTTTCTAACATTCCCAAAACCCGTGATTCGCTTTACTCAAAACTCGTATATCATCTATGATAACTCATTAGTGCTCTCATATACATAATTCACTAGTATTAAGCCGGCCAAACTTAATACCAAGAATTATGCAATGCAAGACTAACGGCGTTAATCAATAGATCGTCATGTGCATAAAGCTCTAATTCTCGTCATTCGACAAGATTATTGCATGACAGACACTCAGAGTATGCAACTAAAGCATAGTCAGTCCATTCCTCAGGCTCTACAGGAAAGACCACTCTGATACCATAATGTAATACCCTAACTACCAAAGCTCACGCTTCCGGCTGCGCGACTCTGATAGCTCGGACATTATGACGACACTTATACTATTTAATACTAAAATATAAGCCTGTTTAAAACTTTAAACCGCAAAATCGCTCCCAAAAATACTTTTGTTCGACAAAGTACATCCATAGATACCATACAATTTACAAAAACTCAAAAAGAGTACATCCATATATATATATATATATATATATATATATATATATATATATATATATATATATATATAACATTACAAGCATTAACCAATACAATTCCTATCCCTCTTACAGAATATATCAAGATAAAGGCGAGGGTGTAACAAGTAATAATCTAAAGCAATACAGAGCATTTCAACAACTAAATAAACTCTTCGTGACTTCGGCGCCCATATCCTGAAAGGGGGAAAAATGTAGGGGGGTGAGAACATCATCCTCGAAAGGGTTCTCAGGAGAGGGTTTTTGGGAATTATTGTAATAGGATACGTGAAGATAAACCGTACTACTGATTAATAACCGTCTTATGCCTCCTTTCCAAAAACAGCGGTTTACAATAAAAGTAAAGTCTGAAAATCTTTTCTGAAAGAAGAACCGTTCAATTCTCAAAAACTCAAAATCCTTTCAAAACGGTTTATCTATGCAGAACCAAAATAGCCTTTCATATTTTATTCCAAACCAGAAACACAAAACCGAAATCAACCATCGGTTCATCTCATTTCAACCACGGACCTAGGCCCAAACAAATCCAACCAACAACCAATCACCACAGTCCAACGGAGTCTCAGCAGCAAACACAAATAGGAAGATGCAAGCACAAACAAACAGTTATTGCAAGTAGAACAATTAGCAGTTAATCACAAGTAGTCACAAAGGCAAACCAAGTACAATATGCACACCCAAACAATGTCACATAGATGCATATGATGCATGCCTGTCCTAGTGGCTGATGATATCATCTGTCGGTTATAAACTCAACCAGACAAGTCCTGGTAGCTAACCATTGGACTGTCCCTCTGTCGTGTCTCCCCAACTCAAGTTATACTCAACATAATCATGATCCATATCCATCACCTTCACTGGTGAATATTCACGGGGGTGAGCTCATCCGGGAATTTCACAGTGCCCGGCCACCCTGACGACATAGGGTCAAAAGAGCTTCGAGTCTCTACCTGGAGCACGTGGTGGCTAGCCACTACTTTATCCCAGGGAAACTCGTATCTCCAATAGTGGAAGTGCAATATCACAAATTATCAATATCTCAGCATATATGCTTTCATTCTCAGCCATGGATCAACATCCATCTCAGCCATTCGGCTCACGGTTCACTCCAAAACCAGCCAATATTCATATCATACACAGCCATTCTGGCTCACGGTTCAATCCAGAACCAGCCAATATTCATAATCATACACAGCCATTCCGGCTCACAATAAAACAGCACTTCCACCATTCAACATCATCAAATTCATAAAATCGGCATTTAAGCCATAAATTACTTTTCTCAATTCATTTCACTTTGAAATCAAGTTTCAACTCTTTTCAGCCTTGGCTTTAAAGATCTCATTTCTCAAATCATC
Organism: Arachis ipaensis; assembly: GCF_059453495.1. NCBI lineage: Eukaryota > Viridiplantae > Streptophyta > Magnoliopsida > Fabales > Fabaceae > Arachis > Arachis ipaensis. The sequence goes on along the minus strand of NC_142439.1, from coordinate 27,449,849 downwards.
TCAAGCCCATAAGCAACTTTTACTCAAGGTAAATTCCCCTTTTAAAATAATGCCACTCTCGGCATCCTCTTTCCAAAACTTCCATAGCCATGGAAAGCTAAAGATTCATTTTGAAACATTCAAAATTATCCATCCAATAATGGAATTCTATAACAAAGGTTCCTTGGCAGAGTCCCAAGTCTTTAAGGGAGAATAACATAACTCATTTCGCCAAATTCATTTAAAATCATTAAAACCGTGGCTTTCCGATTTGAGTAATAAAATAGGATCTAAACCAAACCGAGTCACGTAATCATTTACTTCTTTCAAGCCGTTTCCTTTACTTAGGCAAAACCAACTTCAACCCCCATGATAAATTCTAGAACGTTTCAACTGTTCAAAATTTTTTTAGTCTTGCAAGAATTCAGAGTTCAAGAAGTATTTAAAACCTTTCTCAAAACATTTCAAAATGAAACTTGTCAATAGACATTCAGGTTCTTTCAACGTCGTTGAAACTCCTCTAATTGAAACCCCAAGTAAAATTCAAAGGCATTGCCCTTGTCACATTTAAAACAGCTTTAAAACATAAGTTTCATCTAAATAACTTTCTCCTGAAAGAGATATAATGCCTTTCTTAAGAAGCAAGACTAAATCACAATTTCCTCTTTAATAATTCATTTCAAAAGCATGAATCATCCTTTTCTTGATAATTCAACTAAAATAGTAGAAGCCTTCAGCTCATCATTTTTCCCAGACAACATTTCAATAAAGACTCGGATTTTATAGAAATTTTAGCAGCATCTCCCTTAAAACTTGGACTTTGCCACCCGGTTCGGGTCCCAACTAAACCGTTCCATAATCCTTTTCAACAGCCCAAAATCCAAAATTAGTTCAAGGCAAGCCAAATCCAACAATCATCTCAATTCCATATTCCAAGAAAATCATTTCAAAAATCAAATCATTATCAGCCGAATAAACTTATTTCTAAAGTTTCAAAGAAACGGTTCAGTAACAATCATTTATCAAACCAGATCATTTAAAGCAAACCAGGCTGAATCAAGAGTATATTCTATTTTCCACATTATCAAGAAAATCAACTCAACTCGAATCAATTCCCAACGGATTAAACTCGATTTCAAAGCTTTAAAAGAATCAACTTCAAAAGCATTTCGTTTCACAAAACCACACAACAATTCAACTAACATACGTTCATAATCAACCGAGGCAAATCAAACCATACATAAGGCCGATACAATCACCAAATACACATTTTCTCACATCAGTATCCATATGTAATAATTCCAATATATAAAATGTAGTTTTTGGAAAGCGCCCCTACCTCAAAACGCAATTCCATAACCCAAACGCCTCACAGAGTCCTTTCCGCCTCAATCCAAAATCAACAACCAAAATCCCGGCTCCGCTTGTTTTTCGCAACAATCTCAACGACTCTAATCGCAACATACAACAATCAGGACTCTACCCCACATTTCCAAAATTCATATTCATTAATCAAACACAACAAAATACTAACGCGAGGCTTTCCGAAACATAAATACCTACTGGGATGACAAAACGAGGCAGCTGCAACTCTGAGCACGGAATGCAAGCACGAATCCACAATCCTATGATGGACAACACCGCAATGCCTCAGCGTAAGTTTATAGAGTAGCGACAAAAGGCCTTTCGACTCAGAAATTCTTACCAAAACAGAGAACTCGGTGGCTGTTTCTGGCGACAGAGGCAGCGGAGGCCAGGTGCGGCGACACCCAGTGGCTCTTTCTCCCTCCACGTGACTCAGATGACCGCTGCAGCAACAAGTCGTGACTATGGTATTCTCAAAATTCAAAAGAAATAGGATCCATTAACAAGACCTTACCGGCAGAGTTTTCCAGCAACGGCAGCGGGGTTTTTCCGGTGGCAGAAGCGGCCAGAAGCTTCGGCGGTAGTCCCGATGGCCACAGAACTACGGCGACAGTAGCAGAAGCCCCAGCTAAGCACCACAGAGTTGCAGATCAACAGAGACGGAGGTAGACGGCGGTGACGGAACGGCGGCTGCCAGGCACGGTGCCTCCTCCACCTCAGCCTTGGCTCGCATCTTCTTCTTCCGCTCCTGCTCGCGACTCCAACGGCGGCGGCAAGGACAGGTTCGACGGCCAGATCCGGCGAAGCTGGCGGCGAGGATGCGACGGTGGCAGTGCGGCTTCCCTGCAGCGACGGTGGCCACCCCTGCGCCTGACGCGACGGCGTCTAGGGACGGCAACCAAGCCATACCTCTTCTTCTCCCCGGCGCGCTCCCTCGCCCTCGGTCTCCTCTCTCTGCCCGATCTCTCTCTCTCTTCCTTCGGTGCGCCATGGCGGCAGCTAGACGAGGCGACGGCGGTGCGGCGGTGACGCTCCTCCTTACCCTCTTCGCCGCAGCTCAGTCTCCCTTTCCCTCTTTGCTTCTGTTTCTTTGTTCATGGAGGAAGGGGAAACCGTGTGGTTTGCTGCTACTGCTTTTCTTCGTGGGTTAAGGGGAAAAACTATGTGTTGAGTGAGGTGAGGCTGCGGCTACTAGGATGAAGGGGATTAGAGTTTCATTTCCAAAAGTTAGGGTTAGGGGCATTTTAGTAATTTCAAACAAAATTGGGAAAAATATAGTAATTGAAATCCAATTTAAATCCAACACTAATTATATATAGAAATATACTATTCGCTCATCAATTTTACAATTTATTTTCAATAAAATGCCCATATCAAATAATTAGAAGTAATATACTTAATTTCTTCCTTTTCCAAAATAGCAGTATTAATATTTAAAATATTAATTACTTAGTTCAAATCATATAAAATTTTTATTATTTCATAACTATCAACTTTATACTTTAAATATAGAAAATAATCCAATAATTATAAAATTGGATAATAATCATAACTCATCTCAAATTCAATAAATCAAGACTTTTCAAAAGTTCTGGGTCTTACATAATCTCAAGCTTGTAGGTAAATGCTATCCCTCTCGAGACTCGCAAGAACTTATGTAGAACAAGGGGTCATATGCTAGTTCCACCCCAAATATATAAGGATTGAAGAACGAAAATACATCTTAGAATGGAATCAAACATAGATTGAAATAGAAACAATAATATTATTAATCCATGAGAATCAGTAGAGCTCCTAACCTTAACCTAGGAGGTTTAGTTGCTCATAATATTCAAAGAACACATTAAGAAGCTGTAATGTAATATGTCCGTGCTTTTCCCCTCCTGGGAGGCATGATCCTCAGGAGGAAGGAAGTCTCTTATTTATAGTAAAATACTAGACCTAAAAGATGTTACTAATAATTAAAAATTACAAAAATGTGATAAACTAAGCTAAAGGGTGCAAAAATCCACTTCTAGGCCCACTTGGTGAGTGTTTGGGCTGAGATTGGGGTGAATTCACATGCTTGGACTTCTCTTGGGGCGTTGAATGCCGGATTTGGTCCATTTTGGGTGTTCAACACCGAGCTTGCTTCTTTTGAGGGCGTTGAACGCCGGGCAGGGGATGATTTTGGCGTTCAACTCCCATTTTGGGCCATCATTTTCAAAGTAAAGTATAGACTATTATCTATTGCTGGAAGCTCGGGAAGTTAGCTTTCCAACGCCATTAAGAGTGCATCAATTGGACCTCTATAGCTCAAAAAATTCTTGTTTGAATGCACGGAGGTTAGGAGTTGATAGCATCTGCAGTTCTTTCTTTGCCTCTAAATTAGTACTTTCCCAAAACTTATCAATTTCAACCAGAAATTACCTGAAATCATAAGAAAACACACAAACTCAAAGTAGAATCCAAAAATGTGAATTTTGCACTAAAACCTACTAAAACATAGTAAAACTCAACAAAACATAACTAAAACACCATGAAAATAATTCCAAAAAGCGTATAAAATATCCGCTCATCAACATAGTATTCCTCTCGAGCAACCTACTGATTCTACTCCCTCCCACGAGCAATCATTCTCCCACCATAATGTTTTTACTAGATTATTGCTTAGAACCTTTTTTTGTCTCAATAAGTCAAATCATATCCACCTTATTTTTTCCTACATAACTCTTTCACCATTTTTCCTTTCCTATACCCCCTAATCCTATAGTATTTCAAAATGCAATTTTCATATTAAATCACACCCCTATTTTGTTGAACCTTCTTCTGTCCTCCACTAGTCTTTGATATCAACCTTACAATCTTCTTTGTTCTTGGCCTCAACCCATACAATTGGCTTCCACTTTGTTGCTATATGTCGATAAATTTCTGAAGTACGGTTTCTTATCTTCTTCATCAAATCTCATCCCTGCCACTTCACAAATCTCCTTACACTTCGCTACCTTCTCCTTCATTAACTGAGTCTCCCTTTCCTCTTTTACGTAATCTACTTTCTTTTTTATCTTTCCTTTATCTATTGATGGGCTCATTTCTCGTTCAGTCATATTGTTCCCCTTCTCTGCATTTTTAGTCAACCGGTGTACATGGCCTTTCACACCACATGGTCCAAACCCAGGTGGGTAAGGGCATGTATTGATTGTATCAATGGACGTTCCACTTAACGTTTCCTCCTGGCTTTCCTTTTGCTTGGGCTCAGCACCTCCTGTTCCACAGTCTTTGAAGATAGTGGTCTCTCTTTTTTTTTTCGATTGGGCCTCTCTCTCCTCTAGCTCATTTTCATCACATATCTAATTTTTTCTATAATATTATTCCTCTCCCCTTTTTCAACAATGTATAAGTTATAATTCAATTCAAGATTAAAGATTTCATTGGAGAAGTTGACATCATTACCCCATGCACCGGCCCCAAAATTGCAACTGTGATTTCCCAGGATATTAGCATACCCTTCGTTAACTATAGGGTCCCACCCGCCGCCAAGGATTGCTTATTCTTCATTGAAAGGAGTCTCTTAAACTTCCATTACTTCAGATTCAGATTCAGCCATGACCACCCTCCAAGAGGCTTGACTCCCGCGCTCTTCATAGACTACTTTCTGAAGCTATTCCAGGGTGTACTTGTGCACTATATACTTTACTAAATTTTCTAACGAACATTTCAAAGTTTATCTCCTCTATAATTAACTCGATCCATTCTGAAATTCAATCCTACACGTACGTATCAATTAGGATTCTTGCTGAGTTGTAAGAGCATGGCTTCTCTATTATATCATCCATCATCATTAAGTCCCGCCAAATCCTCCCAATCTTCTTGAATGCCCAACACTTTCAGCCATACTCGTCGGCTGAGACATTTCGTGAATCCTATATCGGTTTAAGCTCGTCAAAAATAGATAGCAGTGGCTCATTATGAAATGCTTCCTCTTCGATAGACTCTGTATCAAATGTGAGAATTCACTTATACGGTCCCATATCTCTACATTCTATCCTTCCCGGTCCCTGCTAGTTCTCCCTTAGTTGCTCCATCATCCAGCTAAACTTAATTGCCAGAACCTTCGAGCCAATTAAGCTCCTCTTCATTCTTGGTTATGGTTCTTTATCCACGGTGACCTCCACCCTCCTCCTTTCCACTGTCTTATTGGACCTAACTTCATTCACATCGTTGCTAACCTTGTTGCCCTTAGGTTCGCACTGCGTATGCCTCCACTGATTGCTTACCCCCTTTCCTCGTCTTGCTTTTCCTTCTTCTTCTGCTCTTGCCTCCTCCCACCTTGTTTATTTCTGTCTCTACTAAATCTAGCTATTGTGACGCCATCATTCTTTTAGTTTCTATTCATACTCCATTTACAGTACAAAAAAAATGTTGAGTACCATCGGATTTACTGGTGGATTCACCAAAAACATCCGTTGGTAATATGTTTACTGTCGAAATTATCGTCGGAATAAATTTGACGGTATAAACTTTGTCATTAATTGTTTACCAGTGGATTTTTCATTCGCCGCTAATTACCGTAAAAAAATTTCCGATGGTAATTTTTGCTATCAGATTTTCTCTGGTAAATCCAATGGTAATATATTATTAATTAATAATTAAATTAATAACTTTTGGCGGATTTAACCAATGGTAAATTCAATGGTAAACTTAAATTTTAAATTTTTTAAAAAAAATTGTTTAAAAATTTATAATTTTAAGAACTTAAATTCAAAAATTTCTAAACTAATAAATCATAAAATACCAAACTAACTAACTCAGAAAATAATTAACTCAGATAGTAATAAACTTAAAAAAATAACAATAATAAACAATAAGTCAATAATTAACTCAAAAAATAAACAAGTTAAGATTAACTCATATACTTAACAACAATCAACTAATTAACTAAAAAAAATTAACTCAGATTTAATAATAAACTTACAACATTAATAACCATAAATAATAAGTCAATAATTAACTCAGAAAATAAACAAGTTAAGATTAATTCAGACAATTAACAACAATCAACTAATTAACTCAGAAAATAATTAACTCAGATAATAATAAACTTAGAAAATTAACAACAATAAACAATAAGTCAATAATTAACTCAGAAAATAAACAAGTTAAGATTAACTCAGATAATTAACAACAATCAACTAATTAACTCAAAAAATAATTAACTCAGATAATAATAAACTTAGAACATTAACAACAATAAATAATAAGTTAATAATAAACTTAGAAAATTAATAACAATAAACAATAAGTCAATAATTAATTAGACAATTAAAAATAATCAACCAATTAATTCAAAAAATAATTAACTCAAACAACACCGGAACAGAAATCAGAACAATACAGTTAGAGATCTTACACTTGCAGAACAACAAATAGAAATCAGAATAATAAATACAAGAATAAATGACCATTTGTACCCATGAAAGATGAAAATGCTGACATATGTACCCACACTAAATCGAAACTAAACTTGTACCCACGCAAGACGCCTTCCGTGTGACAAAAGTACACTGCCTTTGGAGGGTTGGAGTGCCACGTAGGGTACTTTTGTCACATGGAGGGCATCTTGCATGGGTACAAGTTTAGTTTCGATCTAGTGTGGGTATATATATATCAGTGTTTTCATCTTTTATGCATACAAATGGTCATTTATTCAAGAAAAATCATCAAAACAAAATTCAAAATCGGAATCATAAACAAAATTTCAAACATAGAATCATCAAAACAGAATTAAAAAACCCTAAATCTAAACTAATATATGAACTAAATTTGGAAAATAGTTAAATCTCTAATACAAACATCCTAATTGTAAATTTTTTAATACATAAAAAATTAAATTAGATAAATTAGGATTTAGGATTTAACTACCCAAAACTAATTACTTTTAGTGAGTTACCTGGAGATAATAGCAACTCAGAAGACTTTTCTTACGTGGTGGTAGCACGGACGGCGAAGTGGCGGCAGTGATGACCAACCAGCAGGGCTGCATTAGGGTTTTTTTAATAAATTAAAAAAATAATAGGAAGAAGGAGGAAGACAACATACCTGGAGGGAGGGAAGAGACAGCTCCGGCGACACAAGTAGCAGGGGGGACAGTGGTGGCAGAAGTGGTAGCGGCAACAATGGTGGGAGCGATGAAAATGGTGGCAACAGAGCAACCAACGCGACATAAGGTGCCCACGCAGTCTTTGGATGCTGTTGGTGGTGGTCGACGCTGATGGATGGGATGCCGGAGGTGGTTTGTGGAGGAAAGAGATAGATAGATAGATAGATAGAGAGAGAGAGAGAGAGAGAGAGAGAGAGAGAGAGAGAGAGAGAGAGAGAGAGAGAGAGAGAGAGAGGAAAAGGTTAGAGAGAGAGTAGTTCAAAAATAAAGGGGGGAGGAGGGTTTGTGATTCGAATTAGGGCAAGATTACCGTCGGATGTAGCGGCGGATAAATCTGACGGTAACGCTTTGCGAATGACCAAACATTGCATTACACTAATTTGGATTATCGTCGGATTTACCAATAAATTCCACGGGAACCCTTTGTGAATGGCCAAAATGCAGTGTTGCACTAATTCGAATTACTGGCGGATAAATCTTCGGTAAATCCAACGGCAATGATCGTGCTAATTTTTCTTTTTTTTCTCCAATTATTACTGGCTAATTTACCGTTGGAAAACCAAATTCGACAATAATTTTTTTACTCGACGAATTTTTTACCAAATCCTCCTGTAAATCCACCGCTAATGTCCCACGGTAACTCCGACAGTATTCAGCATTTTTCTTGTAGTGTTAGTTTTTGTATTGCCCTAACTGCACCTCCTTTGGCTTCATATCTCACAAATGCAAATGGACACCCGTTTCCCTTCAGACACTTTCTAGAGACATAGACATCCACCGTATTCCTGGTCCATCCAAAGACTTTGAACAAAATGCTCTTTGATATGTCTTCCAACAAATTGTCAACAAAGACTGAATGGGACTCCTTTTCTACCTCTTCCTACGCCTTCATATTTGCCCCCCTTTTCAATACTATCTCCCTCTTTTCATCTCCATACCTTTTCTTCCTCCTCAGAATATATGTTTGCCATTCTAGTTTTTCATTATCATTCGAGACTCCTCATCCCGTCTTGTTCAACCTTACATGCGGATCTCGGGTTACATCACTCAAACATATCCCTGTATGAAGTTCCAAACCCTGTTTCCCCCCTTAACACCTGGTGCAACCCCCCGGTCAATCTTCCCCTTATGTCTTCTCCCAGCATAGCTGGAAGCCTCATTGTGTTTCACTCTCGTTCGGTCGCTCTCTATTAGTACTACTATAATAGTATTGTATCCCTTTATTTGTTACAATAATATAAAAAAGTTTAATTTTTTAACTAGTAACATTATTAACGTCTATGTTACTTATTCTATTAACTATTAGTGTCAAATTTAATGATAAGACTATGTTAAACCTATTTGAAAATTTTTAAGACAGAAATGAGACATTTAAAATATTAGGTACCAAATTAGGATTCAGTCCAAATATTGAGAATCAAAATAGTACTTTATCCTAAATTTAAATATTTTTTTTTTGCTTTCCTCTTCATCAGCATAGTGTAAAATATGTTAGAATAATAAAATTATATTAATTTATAAGATACCTCTTTAAACTAGAAAAAAAGACTATTAGAAGTATGTTAAAATTAATTTTAAAAAATATCTTCCTGAATAAGGGAAAAACTAATAAAAGTATATGTTAAACTAAGAATTTTATTTGGACGATGCTTCGATAGTTTAAAAAATAAATATATATGTATTCAATCAATATATATTAATAGTCACAAAAAAATCATATATATATATATATATATTAATAAAATTGAATATATATTAATAAAATTGATTACTTTTTACTATTATTTTATAAATAGTCCTTAAGAAAATAAATTTAACTGAATAATGATGTAAAATAGTTTATATCATTCACACTTTAAAATTAAACTTCAAATTAGTTTTCTATCTCCACTTTTCTATATTTAAAAAATAGAATAAAGTGACAAATAAACCCTTAAGAATTTATAGTTCTAACAGATTAGTCCCTAAAAATATCAATAAAGTACTCCAGAATAATAGATATGGACGTACTATCTGTAAATTAGCTCCTATAATTAGGGTAATAGTCTTAATTTGAACTACTTGTCCACATTTTCTATTGTAGAGGACTTCATTAATATCTTTTTTCTTTAGAGATTAATTTATTCGAAATATAAATGTTTAAGAATTTATTTTTCGCTTCATTTAAAAAAATGATGAAATTGCAAAATGCTTATAAAACAATAATCATACATCTCCTTCCATCCAATATGTTACATGGTTTTGATTTGCCGAGAAAACAATTATACTCTATTCAAAATTTTGTACAGTATTCAATGATTTCACACCTTAAGGGTATGATCATGGTGCATGCAAATATATAATTACAATTTCAAACTTTAAGACATGGCCATGTGTTTTCAATCTCTACCCTAGGTACAAAAAAACCAAGAATTGAGAGATAATTATGATTTCACTAATAACTACAGCTTGTAAGTCTAAATCATTAGTGGAAGGTGACACAATTGAAACAAGGGAGTTCTTTATCGTGGATTGCATCCGTTGAGGCCCTGATCTCATAGTTGGGGACTTAACAAGTTTGACATCAGCATAGCGAACTGTTGGATTTTGGATTCCCTTCCTATGTAAAGAAAAAGTTCAGATATTAGTATTTAAGTCCACGAGAAGGAAGTGGTTAAGATTGAGTTAAGTTTGGAGAAGAAAGGTCTTATTTTTTGAGAGAAAACACCAAAATATTAGAAAGAAGAGAAGAGAGAAAGTATTTTTGCACATACACAAAGCTGTCTCTGTAATTAGTCAATGTAGATCTGTAAACCATTGGATTGAGCTTAAATTTAAACAATGTGTTCCAGACACTTGGTTCTTCGTTTTCACCATTCAGATCTTTAATTTAAGGTTTGTAGTTGGAGATATTAACCATGTAGAAGTAGCTTTATTTTTGTAGTATTTTTATTTTCTTGTTCTTGTTTTGTAAGTTTGGATGCTTGAGTTATTTGGCTTGTTGTATACATATTTTGTGCAATGAATTGTGACTCTCTTATACCCTATTTTGATCATAGTAAAGTTATTTCTCTGGTCTTGGTGACCCTTGGTTTTTTACTTCTTACATTGAGGAGGTTTTTCACATTAAAAATCTTGGTGTGTATCGTTATTTTTGGATTTTTTGTACATTTCACTCCTATTGGTGCGTTATTGCTGCCGCCATTTATTTGTGATTGGATGTTGTTGTTCTTATAATTTTTGCAAGTATGGAATTGTGTATTTTTTTTCCTATTATTTGGCATGAGAGTTAAGTTTGAATGAAACTAATTACCATATATGGAAGAGAAAAATGAAGGAGTTATTGTTTGTCAAAAATTTATATTTATCCATATTTGTTACACAGAAACCAGAGTCTAAAATAGATGAAGAATAGGAATTTGAACACTAATAAGTTTATGGTTTCATTAGGCAATGGGTGGATAATATGTTCACAATCACATTGCTAATAAGACTCATGACCACTTTATGAAATCAAATTGAATCCTTGTATGGTTCCAAGTCTGGTAATAATAAATTGTACTTGTTTAAAATATCTTGATGAATTTGAGATACAAGGAGGGGTCTGATGAGCGGATAATTTATACGCTTTTTGACATTGTTTTTACATAGTTTTCAGTATGATTTAGCTAATTTTTAGTATATTTTTATTAGTTTTTAAATAAAAATTACATTTCTGGACTTTACTATGAGTTTGTGTATTTTTCTGTGATTTCAGGTATTTTCTGGCTGAAATTGAGGAACCTGAGCAAAAATCAGATTTAGAGGTTGAAGAAGGACTACAGATGCTGTTGGATTCTGACCTCCCTGCATTCAAAGTGGATTTTCTGGAGCTACAGAACTCCAAATGGCGCGCTCTCAATTGCGTTGGAAAGTAGACATCTAGGGCTTTCCAGAAATATATAATAGTCTATACTTTGTCTGAGTTTAGATGACGTAAACTGACGTTGAACGCCAGTTCCATGCTGCATTCTGGAGTCAAACGCCAGAAACAGGTTGCAAAGTGGAGTTAAACGCCAGAAACAGGTTACAAACTGGCGTTTCAACTCCAAGAAAGACCTCTACACGTGTAAAGCTCAATGCTCAGCCCAAGCACACACCAAGTGGGCTCCAGAAGTGGATTTCTGCATCATTTACTCATTTCTGTAAACCCTAGTAACTAGTTTAGTATAAATAGGACTTTTTTACTATCTTTGTAAGGGATCTTTGATTAGTTTTATGCTATCTTAGACTTTCATGGGGGGCTGGCCATTCGGCCATGCCTGGACCATTATCACTTATGTATTTTCAAACGGTAGAGTTTCTACACACCATAGATTAAGGTGTGGAGCTCTGCTGTTCCTCATGAATTAATACAAAGTACTACTGTTTTTCTATTCATTTCAAGCTTATTCCAATTCTAAGATATCCATTCGCACCCAAGAACATGATGAATGTGATGATTATGTGACGCTCATCATCATTCTCACTTATGAACGCGTGCCTGACAAACACTTCCGTTCTACATGCAAACAAGCTAGAATGAATATCTCTTAGATATCTAATACAGAGGACCGAGTCCGAGATATTAAAATCTTCGCGGTATAAGTTAGAACCCATGGATGGCCATTCTTGAGATCCGAAAAGTCTAAACCTTGTCTGTGGTATTCCGAGTAGGATCTGGGAAGGGATGGCTATGACGAGCTTCAAACTCGCGAGTGCTGGGCGTAGTGACAGACGCAAAAGGATAGTAAATCCTATTCCAGTATGATCGAGAACCGACAGATGATTAGCCATGCAGTGACAGCGCATTGGACCATTTTCACAGAGAGGATGGGATGTAGTCATTGACAACGGTGATGCCCTACATAAAGCTTGCCATGGAAAGGAGTAGAAATGATTGGATGAAGACAGCAGGAAAGTAGAGGTTCAGAGGAACGAAAGCATCTCTATACGCTTATCTGAAATCCTCACTAATGAATTAAATAAGTATCTATATCCTAGTTTATGTTTTATTTATCTTTTTATTATTAAAACTCTATATCCATTTGAATCCACCTGACTGAGATTTACAAAGTAACCATAGCTTGCTTCAAGCCGACAATCTCCGTGGGATCGACCCTTACTCACGTAAGGTTTATTACTTGGACGACCCAGTGCACTTGCTGGTCAGTTGTGCGAAGTTGTGACAAAGAATTAAGATTATGAACGTGCGTATAAAGTTTTCAGTGCCGTTACCAAGGAATGGAACCGTCACGATTTTTGTGCACCAAGTTTTTGGCGCCGTTGCCAGGGATTGTTCGAGTTTGGACAACTGACGGTTCATCTTGTTGCTCAGATTAAGTAATTTTATTTTAATTTTAAGCTTTTTATTTCTTATTTTCGAAAAATACAAAAAAAATTTCTTCTTTTTTCGTTTTTCCCAATTAAATTTCGAAAAAAAAATAAAAATAAAGTTTAATAAAATAATAAAACCAAAAATATTTTGTGTTTCTTGTTTGAGTCTAGAGTCAAGTTTTAAGTTTGGTGTCAATTGCATCTTTTTAATTTTCTAAAAATTATTTTTGAAAATTTCATGCATTGCATTCTTCATGATCTTCAAGTTGTTCTTGGCCAGTCTTCTTGTTTGATCTTCATATTTTCTTGTTTTGTCTTTTCTTGTTTTTCATATGCATTTTCAATTTGTTAATGTCTAAAGAATAAAAATTTTTAAGTTTGGTGTCTTGCATGTTTTCTTTTCTTGAAAATTTTTCAAAAATAAGTTCTTGGTGTTCATCTTTACATTCAAAGTGTTCTTGGTGTTCATCTTGACATTCATAGTGTTCTTGCATGCATCACATGTTTTGATCCAACATTTTCATGCATTGAGTCTTTTTGATGTTTTTCTCTTCCATCATTAAAAATTAAAAAAATAAAAAAAATATCTTTCCCTTATTCTATCATAAAATTTCAAAAATTTGGGTTGACTTTCTCAAAAATTTTTCAAAATTAATTGTTTCTTATGAGTCAAATCAAATTTTTATTTTAAAAACTCTATCTTTTTCAAATCTTTTTCAAAAAAATTAAATCTTTTTCATTTTTATTTCATAATTTTTGAAAATTTCAAATTGATTTTTAAAAATCTTTTTCTTATTTCTATTTCATATTTTCGAATTTAATACTAACAATTAATGTGATTGATTCAAAAATATTAAGTTGTTACTTGCCTATTAAGAAAGGTTAAATCTTTAAACTCTGGAATCAAATCTTTTTAGTTTCTTGTTAGTCAAGTAATCAACTTTAATTTTCAAAATCAAATCTTTTTAAATTTCTTTTTCAAACCTTTTTCAAATTAAGTTTCAATCACATCTTTTTCAAAATCAATTTCAAAATCTTTTCTAACTTCTTACCTTTTTAAAATTGATTTTCAAATTTTTTTAATCAATCCTATCTTTTTGTTTCAATCATATCTTTTTCAAAACTACCTAACTAATTCTCTCTCTCTAATTTTCGAAAATCCCTTCCCCCTTTTTCAATTTTTTTATTAACTAATTGTTTTAATTTTTAATTTAATTTGATTTCAATTTTAATTTTCAAAATTTAACTTTAAATTTTATTTTTAATTTAATTAATTTTCGAAATTCCCTCTCTCTCATCTCCTTCTAATTATTTATTTATTTACTAACACTTCTCTTCATCTCAAAATTTGAACCCTCTCTTCCTCTTGGTGTTCGAATTTCTCTTCTTCTATTCTTCTATTCTTATACTCACATACAGGAATCTCTATACTGTGACATAGAGGATTTCATATTTTCTTTTCTGTTCTCTTTTTTTTCATATGAGCAGGAACAAGGATAAGAACATTCTTGTTGAAGCCGATCCTGAACCTGAAGGAACTCTAAAGAGGAAGCTAAGGGAAGCTAAAGCACAACTCTCTCGAGAAAATCTGACAGAAATTTTTGAAAAAGAAGGAGACATGGCCGAAAATAATAACAATGCAAGGAAGATGCTTGGTGACTTTACTGCACCAAATTCCAATTTACATGGAAGAAGCATCTCAATCCCTGCCATTGGAGCAAACAATTTTGAGCTTAAACCTCAATTAGTTTCTCTGATGCAATATAACTGCAAGTTTCATGGACTTCCATCTGAAGATCTTTTTCAGTTCTTAACTGAGTTCTTGCAGATCTGTGATATTGTTAAGACCAATGGGGTTGATCCCAAGGTCTACAGGCTTATGCTTTTCCCATTTGCTGTAAGAGACAGAGCTAGAATATGGTTAGACTCTCAACCTAAGGATAGCCTGAACTCTTGGGATAAGTTGGTCACGGCGTTCTTAGCCAAGTTCTTTCCTCCTCAAAAGCTTAGTAAGCTTAGAGTGGATGTTCAAACCTTCAAACAGAAAGAAGGTGAATCCCTCTATGAAGCTTGGGAGAGATACAAGGAACTGACCAAAAAGTGTCCTTCTGACATGCTTTCATAATAGATCATCCTGAATATATTCTATGATGGTCTATCTGAGTTATCAAAGATGTCACTAGACCATTCTGCAGGTGGATCCATTCACCTAAAGAAAATGCCTGCAGAAGCTCAAGAACTCATTGACATGGTTGCAAATAACCAGTTCATGTACACTTCTGAAAGGAATCTTGTGAATAATGGGACGCCTATGAGGAAGGGAGTTCTTGAAATTGATACTCTGAATGTCATATTGGCTTAGAATAAAATATTGACTCAGCAAGTTAATATAATTTCTCAGAGTCTGAATGGATTGAAGGAATCATCCAACAGTACTAAAGAGGCCTCTTCTGAAGAAGAAGCTTATGATCCTGAGAATCCTGCAATAGCAGAGGTAAATTACATGGGTGAACCCTATGGAAACACCTATAATCTCTCATGGAGGAATCATCCAAATTTCTCATGGAAGGATCAACAAAAGCCTCAACAAGGCTTTAATAATGGTGGAAGAAACAGGTTTAGCAATAGCAAACCTTTTCCATCATCCACTCAGCAACAGACAGAGAATTCTGAGCAGAATCCATCTAGCTTAGCAAATATAGTCTCTGATCTATCTAAGGCCACTTTATGTTTCATGAATGAAACAAGGTCCTCCATTAGAAATTTGGAGGCACAAGTGGGCCAGTTGAGTAAAAGGGTCACTGAAACCCCTCCCAGTACTCTCCCAAGCAATACAGAAGAGAATCCAAAAAGAGAGTGCAAGGTCATTGAATTAACCATCATGGCCGAACCTACAAGGGAGGGAGAGGACGTGAATCCCAGTGAGGAAGACCTCCTGGGATGTCCAGTGATCAACAAGGAGTTTCCCTCTGAGGAACCAAAGGAATCTGAGACTTATCTAGAAACCATAGAGATTCCATTGAACCTCCTTATGCCCTTCATGAGCTCTGATGAGTATTCTTCTTCTGAAGGAATGAAGATGTTACTGAAGAGCAAGTTTCCAAGTACCTTGGTACAATCATGAAGTTGAATGCCAAATTATTTGGTGATGAGACTTGGAAAGATGAACCTCCCTTGCTCATCAATGAACAGAGTGATCTGGATCAACTAACATTGCCTCAGAAGAAACAGGATCCTGGAAAGTTCTTAATACCTTGTACCATAGGCACCATGACCTTTGAGAAGGCTCTATGTGACCTTGGGTCAGGGATAAACCTCATGCCACTCTCTGTAATGGAGAAACTGGGAATCTTTGAGGTGCAAGCTGCCAGAATCTCATTAGAGATGGCAGACAACTCCAGAAAACAGGCTTATGGACAAGTAGAGGGCGTGCTAGTAAAGGTTGAAGGCCTTTACATCCCTGCTGATTTTATAATCCTGGATACTGGGAAGGATGAGGATGAATCCATCATCCTTGGAAGACCTTTCCTAGCTATAGCAAGGGCTGTGATTGATGTGGACAGAGGAGAGTTAGTTCTTCAACTGAATAAGGACAACCTTGTGTTTCAAACTCAAGGATCTCCTTCTGTAACCATGGAGAGGAAGCATGAAAAGCTTCCCTCACTGCAGAGTTAACCAAGGCCCCCACAGTCAAACTCTAAGTTTAGTGTTGAACCCCCACATTCAAACTCTAAGTTTGGTATTGGAAGGTTCCAACCTTGCTCTGAACATCTGTGAGGCTCCATGAAAGCTTACTGTCAAGCTATTGACATTAAAGAAGCGCTTGTTGGGAGGCAACCCAATGTTATCTAATTATATTTATTTATTTTCCATTGTTATTTTATGTTTTCTTTAGGTTGATGATCATGTGAAGTCACAAAAACTACTGAAAAATCAAAAACAGAGTGAAAAATAGAATGAAAAATAGCACACCCTAGAGGAGAACAGTATGGCGTTTAAACGCCAGAAACAAGCATCTGTCTGGCGTTTAACGCCAGAAACAAGCATCTACCTGGCGTTAAATGCCAGAACAGAGCATGGAAGTGGCGTTTAACGCCAGAAACAGGCAGCAGTCTGGCGTTAAACGCCAGGATTGCATGTATAGGGTGTTTTACATGTCTAAAGGGTACAGGGATAAAAAATCCTTGACACCTCAGGATCTGTGGACCCCACAGGATCCCCTCAAGATCTGTGGACCCCACAGGATCCCCACCTAACCCTATTCTCTCCTCTTCACACCTTTTCATAACTCTCTTCCCCAAATGCCCTTCACCAATCACTTCAATCACTCTTTCCCATCACCCTCTCACCACTCACATTCATCTTCTCTTCCCCATAAACCCCACCTACCTTCAAATTCAAAATATTTTCCCTCCCAAACCCAACCCTAAATGGCCAAACCCTAAACCCCTCCCCACTTCTATATAAACCCCTCATTCCTTCTTCTATTTCACACAACACAACCCTCTCTTCTTCCACTTGGCCGAAACCTGCTCTCTCTCCCTCTCCTCCGTTTCTCTTCTTCTTCTACTTCTTTCTTTTTTCTTTTGCTTGGGGACGAGCAAACATTTTAAGTTTGGTGTGGTAAAAGTATTGCTTTTATTTTTTCATAACCATTTATGGCACCTAAAGCCAGAGAAACCTCTAGAAAGAGGAAAGGGAAGGCAATTGCTTCCACCTCTGAGTCATGGGAGATGGAGAGATTCATCTCAAGGTCCATCAAGACCACTTATATGAAGTTGTGGCCAAGAAGAAAGTGATCCCTGAGGTTCCTTTCAAGCTCAAAAGGAATGAGTATCTGGAGATCCGACTTGAGATTCAAAAAAGAGGTTGGAAAGTTCTCACCAACCCCATTCAACAAGTCGGGATCCTAATGGTTCAAGAGTTCTATGCAAACGCATGGATCACAAGGAACCATGATCAAAGTGTGAACCCAAATCCAAAGTAGTGGCTTACTATGGTTCGGAGAAAATACTTAGATTTCAGTTCGGAAAATGTAAGGCTGGCGTTCAACTTGCCAATGATGGAAGAAAACGCATGCCCCTACATAAGAAGGGTCAACTTTGGTCCAAAGATTGGACCAAGTCCTCATAGACATATGTGAGGAAGGAGCTCAATGAAAAATTGACTCAAGAAGTAAGCCGGTTCAACTAAGAAGGCATGACCTCAAACCAGTGGCTAGGGGATGGCTAGAGTTCATTCAACGCTCAATTATTCCTACTAGTAACCGGTCTGAAGTTACTATAGACCAGGCCGTCATG
Source organism: Arachis ipaensis (assembly GCF_059453495.1). Lineage (NCBI taxonomy): Eukaryota > Viridiplantae > Streptophyta > Magnoliopsida > Fabales > Fabaceae > Arachis > Arachis ipaensis. Next base: position 27,431,732 of record NC_142439.1, on the reverse strand, counting down.
ATCCATAGTATCATGATTGGAGAGGAGGTGGAAGTTCATGAGATTATACCTCAAGAACTTTACAAGGTGGTTGACAAGTCCTCCACTTGGGCAAGGTTAGCCTTTCCTCACTTCATATGCCACCTCTGCAATTCAGCTGGAATTGACATAGATGGAGTTATCCTCATTGAAGAAGATAAGCCCATCACTAAGAAAAGGATGGAGTAAACAAGAGATCATGGACTTCAACATGAGCATGAGAAGATTCCTCACCATGAAATTCCTGAGATGCCTCAAGGGATGCACTTCCCTCCACAAAACTATTGGGAACAAATCAACACTTCTCTAGGAGAATTAAGTTCCAACATGGGACAACTAAGAGTGGAGCACCAAGAGCACTCCATCATCCTCCATGAAATTAGAGAAGATCAAAGAGCTATGAGGGAGGAGCAAGAAAGACAAAGAAGAGACATAGAGGAGCTCAAGAGCACCATTGGTTCTTCAAGAAGAGGAAGACACCATCCTCACTAAGGTGGACTCATTCCTTAATCTCCTTGTTTATTTATTTTCCTATTTTTTTATTTTTGAGCTTTATGTTTATTTATATTTGTGTCTTATTACATGATCATTAGTGTCTAAGTGTCTATGCCTTAAAGTTATGAATTTGAATCCACCACCTCTCTTGAATGAAAAATGTTTTAATTACAAAAGAACAAGAAGTACATGGTTTCAAATTCATCCTTGAAACTAGTTTAATTATTTTGATATGGTGGCAACACTTTTTGTTTTCTGAATGAATACTTGAACAGTGCATATGTCTTTTGAAGTTGTTGTTTATGAATGTTAAATATGTTGGCTCTTGAAAGAATGATGAAAAGGAGACATGTTATTTGATAATCTAAAAAATCATAAAAATGATTCTTGAAGCAAGAAAAAGCAGTGAATACAAAAGCTTGCGAAAAAAAATGCCGAAAAAAGAGAAAGAAAAAGAAAAAGCAAGCAGAAAAAGCCAAAAGCTCTTTAAACCAAAAGGCAAGAGCAAAAAGCCAATAGCCCTTAAAACCAAAAGGCAAGGGTAATAAAAAAGGATCCAAGGCTTTGAGCATCAGTGGATAGGAGGGCCTAAAGGAATAAAATCTTGGCCTAAGCGGCTAAACCAAGCTGTCCCTAACCATGTGCTTGTGGCGTGAAGGTGTCAAGTGAAAACTTGAGACTGAGCGGTTAAAGTCAAGGTCCAAAGAAAAAAGAAGAGTGTGCTTAAGAACCCTGGACACCTCTAATTGGGGACTTTAGCAAAGCTGAGTCACAATCTGAAAAGGTTCACCCAGTTATGTGTCTGTGGCATTTATGTATCTGGTGGTAATACTGGAAAACAAAGTGCTTAGGGCCACGGCCAAGACTCATAAAATAGCTGTGTTCAAGAATCAACATACTAAACTAGGAGAATCAATAACACTATCTGAATTCTAAGTTCCTATAGATGCTAATCATTCTGAACTTCAATGGATAAAGTGAGATGTCAAAACTATTTCAAGAGGCAAAAAGCTACAAGTCCCGCTCATCTGATTGGAGCTAAGTTTCATTGATATTTTGGAATTTATAGTATATTCTCTTCTTTTTATCCTATTTGATTTTCAGTTGCTTGGGGACAAGCAACAATTTAAGTTTGGTGTTGTGATGAGCGGATAATTTATATGCTTTTTGGCATTGTTTTTACATAGTTTTTAGTGTGATTTAGCTAGTTTTTAGTATATTTTTATTAGTTTTTAAATAAAAATCACATTTCTGGACTTTACTATGAGTTTGTGTGTTTTTCTGTGATTTCAGGTATTTTTTGGCTGAAATTGAGGGACTTGAGCAAAAATCAGATTTAGAGGTTGAAGAAGGACTGCAGATGCTGTTGGATTCTGACCTCCCTGCACTCAAAGTATATTTTCTGGAGCTACGAAACTTCAAATGGCACGCTCTTAATTGTGTTGGAAAGTAGACATCCAGGGCTTTCCAGCAATATATAATAGTCCATACTTTGCCCGAGTGTAGATGACGTAAACTGGCGTTGAACGCCAGTTCCATGCTGCATTTTGGAGTCAAACGCCAGAAACAGGTTGCAAAGTGGAGTTAAACCCCAGAAACAGGTTACAAACTGGCGTTCAACTCCAAGAAAGACCTCTACACATGTAAAGCTCAATGCTCAGCCCAAGCACACACCAAGTAGGCCCCGAAAGTGGATTTCTGCATTATTTACTCATTTCTGTAAACCCTAGTAACTAGTTTAGTATAAATAGGACTTTTTACTATCTTTGTAAGGGATCTTTGATTAGTTTTATGCTATCTTAGACTTTCATGGGGGGCTGGCCATTCGGCCATGCCTGAACCATTATCACTTATGTATTTTCAAACGGTAGAGTTTCTACACACCATAGATTAAGGTGTGGAGCTCTGCTGTTCCTCATGAATTAATACAAAGTACTACTGTTTTTCTATTCAATTCAAGCTTATTCCTATTCTAAGATATCCATTCGCACCCAAGAACATGAGGAATGTGATGATTATGTGACGTTCATCATCATTCTCACTTATAAACGCGTGCCTGACAAACACTTCCGTTCTACATGCAAACAAGCTAGAATGAATATCTCTTAGATATCTAATACAGAGGACCGAGTCCGAGATATTAGAATCTTCGTGGTATAAGTTAGAACCCATGGATGGCCATTCTTGAGATCCAGAAAGTCTAAACCTTGTCTATGGTATTCCGAGTAGGATCTGGGAAGGGATGGCTGTGACGAGCTTCAAACTCGTGAGTGCTGGGCGTAGTGACAGACGCAAAAGGATAGTAAATCTTATTCCAGTATGATCGAGAACCGACAGATGATTAGCCATGCAGTGACAGCGCATTGGACCATTTTCACAGAGAGGAGGGGATGTAGCCATTGACAATGGTGATGCCCTACATAAAGCTTGCCATGGAAATGTAGTAATGATTGGATGAAGACAGCAAGAAAGCAGAGGTTCAGAGGGACGAAAGCATCTCTATACGCTTATCTGAAATTCTCACTAATGAATTACATAAGTATCTCTATCCTAGTTTATGTTTTATTTATCTTTTAATTATTAAAACTCTATATCCATTTGAATCCACCTGACTGAGATTTACAAGGTGACCATAGCTTGCTTCAAGCCGACAATCTCCGTGGGATCGACCCTTACTCAAGTAAGGTTTATTACTTGGACGACCCAGTGCACTTGCTGGTCAGTTGTGTGAAGTTGTGACAAAGAATTAAGATTATGAACGTGCGTATAAAGTTTTCAGCGCCGTTACCAAGGAATGGAACCGTCACGATTTTTGTGCACCAGGGTCATAAGAATTAGATCACTTGAATGAATTTCAAGGAGTTCTTGATCAGTTACTAAGTATGGGAAACAAGTTTGAAGATGAGGTTCAAGGATTGTGGTTGCTAAATACTCTACCAAATTTTTGGGAGACATTTCGTATCTCTCTTACTAATTCTGTTCTGAATGGTAAAGTGAGCATGCAACTTGTTAAAGGTGGAATTTTAAATGAAGAGATGAGAAGAAAGACGCAAAATTCTTCATCACAGTCTGGAATGTTAATCATTATAAACAAAGGGAGAAATCAGAACAGATGTAAAAAGGGTAAAGATAAAAGCAGGACCAAATCCAAGTTAAGTTATAAAAATGTTTAGTGTCATTATTGTCACAAAATGTCTCACGTTAAAAAATATTACTTTTTTGGAAAAAGGAGAACAAAGGTAAGCAAGAAAAGAAGGACGATGACGGTAATAATCGTGTATCTGCTATTTCAGATAATCTTCTTACTATTGATATTATTGATTATGAGTACAAGGTCAATCTTGTTTTTTATGATGAGTTCGGCTAGGTAATTGATAATGGTACCTCAATACATGTTACACCGAAGAAGGAGTTCTTCACTTCTTATACTCCAGATAATTTGGAGTGCTTAAGATGGGTAATAATGGCTTGGTCAATGTGATTGGTGTAGGATATGTTTATCCTGAGATTAATATGGGAATGACGTTGCTACTCAAAGATGTTAGACATGCTCCAGTTGTTCATTTGAATTTGATTTCAGTTAAAAGACTTAATAATGAAGGATTTGTAAACATATTTGGTTTTGGACAATGCAAACTTACTAAAGATAACTTAGTGATGGCAAAAGAAAAAGGTACTTCAAGTTTGTATGTGATGCATGCATGATTGCAAAAGATAGTGTGAATGCGATTAAAAGTAAAGAAGTTTGCAACTTGTGACACAGAAGACTTGGTCATATTAGTGAAAAAAGACTTAATTGTTTAGCTCGAAAGAATGTTCTTTCCGGTTTGAAGAATGCGGAGTTAGAGAAATGTTCTCATTGCATGACTAGCAAACAAAGAAGATTATCCTTCAAGAAGTATCAACCTTCAAGAAAATCAGACTTCTTGGAATTGGTGCACTCTAATATTTGTAGTCCTTTGAAGGTATGCTCTTTTAATGGAGCTATTTATTTTATTACTTTTATTAATGATTATCTAAGAAAGCTTTGGACTTATACTTTGAAGACAAAGAACTAAACTTTGGAAAAGTTCAAACAATTCCAAGCTTTTGGTTGAGAGGCAAATAGGTAAAAAGTTTAAATGGTGGTGAGTATCGTGGACCATTTGATGAGTATTGCAAGTAGCAAGGGATTAGACATGAAACGACACCTCCTAAAATACCTCAGTTCAACGGTTTAGCAGAAAGAATGAATAGAATGTTGATTGAAAGAGTTAGGTGTATGCTTACTGGAGCTAAGCTACCTAAAGTCTTTTGTGCTGAAGCGCTACTTACAGCGGTTCATGTGATTAATTTGGATCCTATAATTGCTTTGGACAATGATGTTCTAGATCATGTTTGGTTGGAAAAAGATGTCTCGTATGATCACTTGAGAGTCTTTGGATGCAAAATATATGTTCATATTCCAAAGGATGAGAGGTCAAAGTTGGATGTGAAGACAAGAAAGTGTATTTTTATTGGGTATGATCAACATGAGTTTGGTTACAGGATTTATGATCCAGTTGAAAAGAAAGTTAGAAGAAGTCAAGATGTAGAACTTATTGAAGACCAGACCATTGAAGACATTAATAAGGTAGAGAAGAACCAATCACACGAGAGTAGTGACTTGACTGATGTAGATCCAGTTCAGCCACTTCCTTCACCAGAACTAGCAGAGAATTAAGATCAAGATCATATGCAGCAAAATGAGCCTTTGGTTCCTGATGATTAGGAGATGGGAGATCCGATTGATGCTCCAGTTGTTGATGATGTTAAAACTCAACCTGAGCTACCTAAAGATCCACCAGGTTTCCATCCTAGGAGGTCTATTAGAAAGCAATGACCTTCAACGAGGTCTCCTTCTAATGAGTATGTGACATTTACTGATGGGTATGTGACCTTGACTGATGGGGGAGAACCTAAATGTTATGAGGAAGTTATGGAAGGTGATGACAATAAAAGTTAGTTAGATACAATGCAAGATGAAATAAAATTTTTGCATGATAATCAAACATTTGATCTTATAAAGTTGTCAAAAAGAAATAAAATGTTGCAGAACAGGTGGATTTATAAGTTGAAGCATGAAGAAAATTTTCAATGTCCAAAGTATAAGACTAGATTAATGGTCAAGGATTATATGAAAAAAAAAGAGAGTTGACTTTAATAAAATCTTTGGTAATAGTATGTTTATAATCCTAACTAATAAACAATAATAATTTAAACAACAAAAATAACAACCACCAATTTAAAAAATAACAGCAATTTGGAGGTGTGCACTACTACTAGAGCATATATGAATTCATATTGATGTAGAATTGGATAGGTTGCATATTCATTGGAGAAAATCCTTGTGAGTGGGTTTACTTCTATTAACTATGCTTATATCATGTAATTAGTGGTTGGATTAATGAGTTGGATATAGATAGGATTGGAACAACAGGGAGGCGACTAAGTCTTTTTCTCTCTTTGGATATCAACTTGTGAGTCTCTATGTTTCAGCGGTGCTACTAGTTATTGTGTAGCAGAAGTCGATGACTTGGTCTCATTTTCACTAGTAGCAGTGAGTATGTTAGAGAATAGAGTCAAAGACTTTCTTCTTTATTTTACTCTTCTGTTACTCCAAGTGATAGGTATTTTTAGTTGGGTTATATTTTAAGCATTATGTAACTATTTTTTTTTAAATATTGACCCAGCTTTGGTGTTTTTGTTGGATATAACCTATTTTGTGTGTAATCTAAATTTGTGGGAAACATTATAAGAGGGTCGAAATTACCAACTCCATACATCAAGCCCAGATGAAAAGGGCAAATTGTAGCTGTTCTAAAAAATAAAAAAAGTTCATCGTGAGAGATGGAGGCCCAATTACAGGGTATTTTGGGGCATTCAAAGCAAAATAATAGGAGCTCCTGGGTGTGGGGGATTGTTGGGGGAATGGACAAGTGTCCACAACTGGTCTAGCCTGAAGGGGGACACATGCCTAGCTAGTTTAATCTCACTCCTTCACGGGTGAACTTGAGTAAATAGATTACCCCAAAGTAAAGTCATTTTCATTCTACTTCATTCAAAAAAAATTTACAAATAGGAAAAAAGGAAGAATGGCCTGCATGAATGGTGTTCTTAGTCCCAGGGTTAAAATTTGAAACTTAAAAGAGTAAAATAACAATGGTGGTTCATGATCTCACTAAACCTGAAGAATACATTGTGCGATTTTTAGATCATTCTATATATATAAGTTAATTTATTTAATATTAATTTTAATTAGTATTAGTGTTGATTGTATTAGTTAGTATTATTTAGAGACTACTAATATGTTAGAGTTTGTTAGTACGGTTTAAAAATGTAGTATAGTTAAGATATTAGTAAAGTAATTAGTGCTTTAATATTTATATATATGTTTTGAAATAACTAAAAATTGTTTGTTGTTAGTTAAAATGTTAGCATATGTAGAGTGAATTATTTTTGAAATATTTAAGGTTAATATAAAATTGATGTGATTAGTTAAAGTTTTAGATTTTGTGATATAATTTTTTTGTAATATATTTAGGTATAATAGAAATAGAAATAATATTAAAAGTTAAGTTGTATTAGAATGAAAATATTAAAAGTTATTATTAATATTTAAAAAAAAGTTTACGAATTTAGATGTGTGATTATATACTAGTAAATCATGATTCATGAATGTTGGGTTGTATAGGTTCATTTGGTTTTCATCTTATGATTTCAGTTAGGAAATGATCTTTTTGTGAACAAAGAAATATATAATTTTTTGACAGTTGGGCTTTGGATACTTAGGTTTATTTTAAGGAAATTTCTTGATAAAAAATAAAATTGAGTGAAAAAATAAATTGTTGTTTTGCAAAAAAAATGATAATTAAAATAGAAAACAATTTGCAAAAGTTTTTTAATAAGTTTAATTATAATTAAATTTGTTTCAGAATATTCTTTTTACATATGAAGCTACTGTATTCAAATGTTAACAAAAATAAATCATTCAAAGTATGAAGGAAAGAGTTATAATTTGTTTATTTTAAGTTGTATTTCCATTCCAAGTATGAAAAAAATTATGATATATGCTCTAAATTTAATTTTTATCGTAATTTTCTATTTGGTTATCAGGGTTTAAGATTATTGGAACCCAGGCATCCAAACGTGCCAGAACCCTGTGATCCAATTACTACTGAACTTTTGAAGGAGACTGGATTTGGACACACATCTCGCATTGGAAGAGTGCAAGGGCATTCGACAATGTTGACAACCTTGGTTGAAAGATGACATCCAAATATACACACCTTCCATCTTTTGACTGCTGAATGCACGATAACATTGGAGGATGTAGCAATGATTTTTGGCCTTCGGTCTGATGGCATGCCAATTTTAGGGTTAACGATAAGTAGTCAAAGCCTCCTAATGAATGAGTGCATGGATCAGTTTGGAAGTGCACCCACAAAAAAAGATTATCGGGGAAGTTTCATTAAGTTGATGTAGCTTAGGCGGTATAAAAATAGTATAGACATGATTGATGTTTTTGCTATACAAAGGTATGTAAAAGCTCACATTATGATGCTGTTTGGTACGACCCTATTCTGTGATAAATCTGGCACAGGAGTCCATTGAAAATTTTTGCTGTTGCTCTATGAATTCACCAGATAAGGGAATTTAGTTGGGATCGGCATGTCTTGCCCATCTGTATCGGTCACTGTCTCGAGCATCATGTTTTGATTGTAAAGACATAGATGGTCTGGTGCTTCTCCTCCAAATATGGGCTTGGGAGTGGATGCCCTTTCTAGCTCCGGTTCCTCGAACTCCACGGTTTCCACTAGCTTGTCGGTATGTGTTACTTTGTATAATGTGGTGCATAGTTTCTTAAATTGATGCTTTAATTTGACTCTTAAATCATTTTTCATAATGACTTAGTTACTTGAGTAATGAAATTTGTTTCGACAGGTGGGTTGATTGGATACTTCCGTCGAATGATTATAGAGTTTGGACAACACGACGGTTTAGGAAGTTATTGGATACAGTGGATGATGCTGTTAGGGTATAGATTCATATATTCATTTAGTTGTCATTTAATCTTTCTTTACAATGCTTAGCATCTGTTGAAATAAAATTTATTTTTTGCCGTGTTGTTGCAGTTTGTGTGGGATTTATACAATGAAGACAGGCTTCCTCCCCACCTGGTGCTGGCCGATATCCGTCTCGACGGATTATGTTGGAATGCAACGGTTTCTTTGATCTCATTTGAGTGCATGGAGTGGCATCCAACCGATAGGGAGACGAGACAGTTCGGTATACAACAAGGCATTCCAGGAGCCCCAAGAGATCTTGGTGGTGCGCATAACAATGTGTTGACCAGACCAAAAAATTTAAATTGGATTGTAGTACACGATAAGTGGATATCAATATGGCAGGATCGCATTGATCACCGACTTACTGATCTTAATGCAGTCGTTACTTATGATGCGTTTGAGTTTTATATGAGTTGGTACAGATGTCAATTTTCATATCACTTGCTATTGGCTGTAGTCAATACTCCTAGTGTCCAACCAGTGCATACACCACCACTATCACAAGCACATCCACAACAAGAAGTTCAACAGGGTCTTGATTTGTTGTCTTCCAACCAAGATGGTGAACAATAGTGGTTTATCCCTGAAGAGGATCAAGCCCCCATGAACCAAATTTGGAGGTTCCTTGATGATACAGATCAATCACATTGGGGCAGTTATCCAGGTCAAAGTGAAATTCTCCAACCTCAATATGATAGGCCATCTGAAGTGATTCCTGGCCGCATGTCTTTAGATTCGAGACTTGAGATCCCATCGATGTCTTGCCATTCTGGGGATCCATCTGGGCATCATTTCTCGTTTGACTCAGGTAAGAGTGGTCTCGGTCGAGGAGTTGAATTTGTTGGTCCCGTAGGTCCTAGTGGGAGCATACCTCATTTTGATCTTAACACAATTGCAGCAACAATTCAAGAGGAGGTCGAGGCAGAGGACGAGGAGCCAGAGGTAGATGCATTTATACGCACCGTAGTGAATGCACCCCGTGATAGGATAGATGATAGTGACGATGAGGATGCTGATGATGATGACAACAACACTCATGATGATGATGATGATGATAATGATGGGGTTGTTAAGGATGCATGTACACCTGCCACATGTAGTTTAAATTGTGTTTACTTTAACTCCATACAATTGAATCTACTAGTAAAGCTTTGTTGTGTTCTAGGTAGGATTTATCTTTAATTCACATTTAGGGAACTCTATATAGTTGTGATTATGGTTTTGTATCATTGTATAGGTGCTGGATGTGTTCGGGATAAGGGTTACGACTTACGGACTGATCCTCCGTGAAGAAGCCATAACCGATATACCCCGACAACAATCAAGAAGAATGTTGGTAGAAAGATTAAGAGTATGGCAAAGGCGGTGAAGAAGTAGTTTACCAAGTAGTATGGGTTTTGTTGTCATTGTGGTTTGTTTTATTCAGGACTTTGTTATTTTGTTTTATCGTGTTTGAAGACATGGACTATATTGAACTTTGTTATTATTGTAGTTTGTTTCTTCTAGGACTTTATTGTTATTTTTATTGTGTTTAAAGACATAGACTATATTGAACTTTGTTGTTATTGTGGTTTGTTTCGTTCAAGAGTTTGTTATTCTTTTATCGTCATTCATAGTAATAATTAGGCGTATGTGTCATTAGAGCTTGATTAGGTTTTTTTATAATGTTATTAAGCACATAAATTATTGTTCAAGGTTTCTACTATTAGCAAATGCTAGCTAGTATAAGTTTTTCTGTACTACATTTAATTTGTTAGATAATTTAAGAAACAAAAATGTTATCTATTGAAAAATCGTGTCCAATAGCTATATAAAAATTTTACTAGGAAAATATTTAATTCAAAAAATATGTAACGACCGTTACCATTTTTAATTAATGTTATTTTTATTTTATAATAAATTAGTTAAAATATTAGATCATATCTATTAAACTTTTGTTTTAAAATAATATTTTGTGCATTTAGATCTATTCAAATTCAATTCTGACTGATGTATACTCTTAGTTAAATCTACATAAAGCATTTACATGAAGCACTAAATTGGTGTGACTACATACATTATCACTTTAATCACTAACTACTTGGTCCATTGCCTCCTGTACTTGATCCACCCCTCTACTACGACTGTGACCCTCTGCACTACATAGCATGCACTGCCTAGGAGCATGCATTTTGCGCATGTCCATTACATTCAAGAATCGTGTGAGTTTTGGATGCCCTTTGCACACTCGTCTAAGGTTAGGATTAGGTATCATCCTTGGTCCTTCAACCACTGGCCATGTAGTTGGGTTTCCCAATGGCTTAAACCTGGTTCTATAGACCTTTCTGACCTCATCCATTCGATAAACCGCATTCACATAAACTTACCAGTCAAGACGCTGGTTCGCACAACATGCAAACACATGGCGACATGGAATTCAATCCACCTGAAAATCACCACAATCAAATTGTTGGCGGTGTCTATCGACTGCGTATTCCATATCGGATGGCATCTCGCGGACCTCGAACACCTCGTTCTACTTGTCAAACATACTAACCTGAATGTTTACGGATGCTCACTGGTTTGTTTCAAGTCGAATCATAGCAGCTTAAAAAAAAAACATGTCCAGCATTAATGCGTGCCTCGGTCTCGGCCCTCTTTCTGGTGAACAACTCATTGAGTATGTAAAAAGTGGCTCTAACAAGTACTGTCACTGGAAGATTGTGTGCCCCTTTCAAGACGCTATTGATACACTCAACTAGATTCGTGGTCATATGTCCCCATCTATGTCCACTATCAAATGCCAAAGCATACTGATGCCGAGGGGCCCTATCTAAGCACAGAGTATATACCTCACCGCAGTCATGTAGTCGTTGGTATCACGTATTAAGTTCATGCACTATCCTAGAATAGCCTGTTTCAAAAAACGACCGTTAGGCATTTACACACAATGAAAAACATTCAAAATTCTATAATGTTAAATTTTATTTACCTATGTTGACAATAAGCTTTTGCAAGTACAGTGCCTTGAACTTTCTCAAAACGTTTGTTGCTATGTGCCTAATACAATGCATGTGGATAGCTTTCGAAGGATCTTATGCTCCATTGCTACTGGCTATGGCTGAAGTAATGGGCTCATGACGATCAGAAATAAGACCCACACTATCCCGAGTCACAACATGTTGGTGCACAAAATTGTGATCTCAACTTCGCCAACAACTTGGTACGCACGATTGTAATCTCAACTCTTTTTCACAATTCTGCACAACTAACCAGCAAGTGCACTGGGTCGTCCAAGTAATACCTTACGTGAGTAAGGGTCGATCCCACGGAGATTGTCGGCTTGAAGCAAGCTATGGTCATCCTTGTAAATCTCAGTCAAGCAGATTCAAATGGTTATGAAGTTTTGATAATTAAAATATAAATAAAATATAAAATAGGATAGAGATACTTATGTAATTCATTGGTAGGAATTTCAAATAAGCATCTGGAGATGCTTTGTTGCTTCTGAATTTCTACTTTCCTATTGCCTCCTTCCAACCATGCGTTACCTCCTTCCATGGCAAGCTGTATGATCCTCTCGGATGAAAACAAATCCATATGCGCTGTCACCGCACGGGTAATCATCTGTCGATTCCTGCTAGCGTTGGAATAGGACCATTTTCCTTTTGCACACTGTCACTTGTGCCCCACATTCGCAGGTTTGAAGCTCGTCACAGTCATCCCTTCCCAGATCCTACTCGGAATACCACAGACAAGGTTTAGACTTTCCGGATCCTAGGAATGGCTACCAATAATTCTAGCCTATACCACGAAGGTTCTAATCTTAGATTAGAAACCCAAGAGAATATACTCCAGCTGTCGTCCAATGACTACGTTGAACATCATGTAGATCGCTTTGTGGTTGTCAGGCACGCGACCTTGGCTAAGCGAGTAACGAAGATTGGGTGATTGTCACGGGACACCCCTTCATTCTAACTTAACTGAATTAAGTACGAGAATATATCTTGGAGAAGAAGAAGTAGGCGTGAATTGAATAGAAAAATAGTAGTAATTGCATTAATTCATGAAGAACAGCAGAGCTCCAAACCTTAATCTATGGGGTGTAGAAACTCCACCGTTGAGAATACATAAGTGAAAGAGGGTTAGGCATGGCCGAGTGGCCAGCCTCCCATGGAGGTCTCAAAGTGTCAAAGTTACACAATATGATCCAAAGATGTACAAAAGACATGTAAAAGTAGTTTTTATACTAAACTAGTAACTAGGTTTACAGAAAATGAGTAACTAAGTGCAGATAGTGCAGAAATCCACTTCCGGGCCCACTTAGTGTGTGCTTGGGCTGAGCATTGAAGCTTTTTCGTGCTTAGGCTGTTCCTGGAGTTAAACGTCAGCTTTGGTGTCGGTTTGGGTGTTTAACTCCAATTCTGGTGCCAGTTTGGGTGTTTTACGCCAAGATGTTTTAGGCAGAATTTGAACGCCAGTTTGGGCCATCAAATCTCAAAAAAAGTATTAACTATTATATATTGCTGGAAAGCCCAGGATGTCTACTTTTCAACGCAATTGAGAGCGCACCAATTGGGCTTCTGTAGCTCCAGAAAATCTATTTCGAGTGCAGGAAGGTCAGAATCCAACAGCATTTGCAGTCCTTTTTCAACATCTGAATCAGATTTTCGCTCAGGTCCCTCAATTTCAACCAGAAAATACCTGAAATCACAGAAAAACACACAAACTCATAGTAAAGTCCAGAAATGTTATTTTTGAATAAAAAATAATAAAAATATAATAAAAAGTAACAAAAACATACTAAAAACTATGTAAAAATAATGCAAAAAAGGGTATAAATTATCCGCTCATCACAACACCAAACTTAAATTATTGCTTGTCCCCAAGCAACTGAAAACAAAATAGGATAAAAAGAAGAGAATATACAATGAATTCCAAACTTATCAATGAACTTAGTTCTAATTAGATGAGCGGACTTGTAGCCTTTTTGCTTCTGAACAGTTTTGGCATCTCACTTTATCCTTTGAAGTTCAGAATGATTGGCATCTATAGGAACTTAGAATTAAGATAGTGTTATTGATTCTCCTAGTTCAATATGTTGATTCTTGAACACAGTTACTTTATGAGTGTTAGCCGTGACCCTAAGCATTTTGTTTTTCAGTATTACCACCGGATACATAAATGCCACCGACACATAACTAGGTGAACCTTTTCAGATTGTGACTTAGCTTTAGTAGAGTCCCCAGTTAGAGGTGTCCAGAGCTCTTAAGCACACTCTTTTTTTTTTGTTATGGAGTGCTTTAGCTCCTCAATGTCTCTTCCTTGCCTTTGTTGCTCCTCCCTCATGGCTCTTTGGTCTTCTCTAATTTCATGAAGGAGGATGGAATGCTCTTAGTGCTCCACCCTTAGTTGTCCCATGTTGGAACTCAATTCTCCTAGGGAGGTGTTGATTTGCTCCCAATAGTTTTGTGGAGGAAAATGCATCCCTTGAGGCATCTCAGGGATTTCTACATGAGGAATTTTCTCATGCTCTTGTTGAGGTCCATGAGTGGGCTCTCTTGTTTGCTCTATCTTTTTCTTAGTGATGGGCTTATCCTCTTCAATGAGGATATCTTCCTCTATGACAATTCCAGCTGAATTGCATAGGTGACAAATGAGATGAGGGAATGCTAACCTTGCTAAAGTGGAAGACTTGTCCGCCACCTTGTAGAGTTCTAGGGATATGATCTCATGAACTTCTACTTCCTCTCCATTCATGATACTATGGATCATGATAGCCCGGTCTATAGTAACTTTAGACCGGTTGCTAGTAGGAATTATAGAGCGTTGGATAAACTCCAACCATCCCCTAGCCACGGGTTTGAGGTCAAGCCTTCTTAGTTGAACCGGCTTGCCTCTTGAATCTCTCTTCCATTGAGCGCCTTTCACACAGATGTCCCTAAGGACTTGGTCCAACCTTTGATCAAAGTTGACCCTTCTAGTGAAAGGGTGAGGATCTCCTTGTATCATTGGCAAGTTGAATGCTAACCTCACATTTTTCAGACTAAAATCCAAGTAGTTCCCCCGAACCATTGTGAGCCAATTCTTTGGGTTCGGGTTCACACTTTGATCATGGTTCTTAGTGATCCATGCATTGGCATAGAACTCTTGAACCATTAAGATCCTGACTTATTGAATGGGGTTGGTGAGAATTTCCCAACCTCTTCTTCGAACTTCATGTCGGATCTCCGGATATTCACTCTTTTTGAGCTTAAAGGGGACCTCAGGGATCACCTTTTTCTTGGTCACAACTTCATAGAAGTGGTCTTGATGGACCTTTGAGATGAATCTCTCCATCTTCCATGACTCGGAGGTGGAAGCAATTGCCTTCCATTTCCTCTTTCTAGAGGTTTCTCCGGCCTTAGGTGTCATTAATGGTTATGGAAAAACAAAAAGCTTAGCTTTTCCCACACCAAACTTAGAAGGTTTGCTCGTCCTCAAGCAAAAGAAGAAAGAAAGGAGTAGAAGAAGAAGAAGAAATGGAGGAAATGGAGGGAGGTGAGTGGTTCGGCCAAGGGGGAGAGAAGTGTGTATGTTGTATGAAGATGAAGGTGGTAAGAAGGGGTATTTATAGGGTAAGGGAGAGAGGGTAGCCGTGTATAAGGGGTTGGGTTTGGGAGGGAAATGGTTTGAATTTGAATAGTGAGGTAGGTGGGGTTTAATAATGGATAGATGTGAGTGGTGAAGAGAATATGGGGAAGAGGGTAAGATTTGATAGGTGAAGGGTATTTGGGGAAGAGTTTTTGATGGGATTGGTCAATGGTATTTAGGGAAGAGTGTTATGGAAAGGTGTGAAGAGGAGAGAAGAAGAGGTGGGGTAGGTGGAGATCCTGTGAGGTCCACAGATCCTAAGGTGTCAAGGAATTTGAGTCCCTGCACCATTCTGGCGTTCAAACATCCATTCTATGCCAATTCTGGTGTTTAACGCCAGCTCTGCTACCTTTTCTGGTGTTAAACGCCACTCTGCTGCCCATTTCTGGCGTTAAACGCCAGCCAGATGCCCATTTCTGGCGTTTAATGCCAGCCTGTGCCAGACAGCCCTTTCTGGCATTAAACGCCCAGAGTACTGCCTATTCTGGCGTTTAACGCCCAGAATACTGCCAGGCTGGGCGTTAAACTCCCATTCTGCTATCCTTACTGGCGTTTAAACGCCAATAAGCCTGTCCTCCAGGGTGTGCTATTTTTGATGCTGTTTTTCATTCTGTTTTTTATTTTTCATTTGTTTTTGTGACTTCACATGATCATCAACCTAAAGAAAATATAAAATAATAATGGAAAATAAATAAATATAATTAAATAACATTGGGTTGCCTCCCAACAAGCGCTTCTTTAACGTCAATAGCTTGACAGTGAAGCTCTTAGAGAGCTTCACAGAGACTCAGAGCTTGATGTTGGCTTCCCAACACCAAACTTAGAAGTTGAGTGTGGGGGCTCTGTTTGACTCTGCATTGAGAGAAGCTTTTCATGCTTCTTCTCTATAGTTACAGAAGAATATCCTTGAGCCTTAAACACAAGGTAGTCCTCATTCACTTGAAGGACTAACTCTCCTCTGTCCACATCAATCACAGCTCTTGATGTGGCTAGGAAGGGTCTTCCAAGGATGATGGATTCATCTTCATCCTTCCCAGTGTCTAGGATTATGAAATCAGTAGGGATGTAATAGCCTTCAACCTTCACTAAGACATCCTCTACAAGTCCAGAAGCCTGTTTCCTTGAATTGTCTGCCATCTCTAGTGAGATTCTTGCAGCTTGCACCTCAAAGATTCCTTGTTTCTCCATTACAGAGAGGGGCATGAGGTTTATGCTTGACCCAAGGTCACACAGAGCTTTCTTAAAGGTCATGGTGCCTATGGTACAGGGTATTAAGAACTTTTCAGGATCCTGTTTCTTCTGAGGTAATATCAGTTGAACCAGATCATTTAGTTCATTGATGAGCAATGGAGGTTCATCCTCCCAAGTCTCATTACCAAATAGCTTGGCATTTAGCTTCATGATTGCTCCTAGATATTGAGCAACTTGTTCTTCAATAATATCTTCATCCTCTTCAGAGGAAGAATACTCATCAGAGCTCATGAATGGCAACAGTAAGTTTAGTGAAATCTCTATGGTCTCTATATGAGCCTCAGATTCTTTTAGTTCCTCAATAGGGAACTTCTTAGTGGCCAGTGGACGTCCATTGACGTCTTCCTCAGTAGAAATCACTTCCTTTTCTTCCTCTCCAGGTTCGTCCATGTTGGTTATATTTATGGCATTGCACTCTCTTTTTGGATTCTCTTCTGTATTGCTTAGGAGAGTACTAGGAGGGAGTTCAGTAACTCTTTTACTCAGCTGACCCACTTGTGCCTCCAAATTTCTAATGAAGGACCTTGCTTCAGCCATGAAACTAAGAGTGGTCTTAGATAGATCAGAGACTACAGTTGCTAAGTCAAGGTGGCTCTGCTTAGAATTCTCTGTCTGTTGCTGAGAAGATGATGGAAAATGTTTGCTATTGCCAAACCGGTTTCTTCCACCATTATTATTATTGAAGCCTTGATTAGGCTTCTATTGATCCTTCCATGAGAGATTAGGATGATTCCTCCATGAAGGATTACAGGTGTTTCCATAGGATTCTCCTATGTAATTCACCTCTTCCATTGCAGGATTCTCAGGGTCATAGGCTTCTTCTTCAGAAGAAGCCTCCTTAGTACTACCTGATGCAGCTTGCATTCCAAACAGACTCTGAGAAATTATATTGACTTACTGAGTCAATATTTTTTTTTGAGCCAGTATGGTAGTCAGAGTATCAATCTCAAGAACTCCTTTCTTTTGAGTTGTCTCATTACTCACAGGATTCCTTTCAGAAGTGTACATGAACTGATTATTTGCAACCATTTCAATGAGTTCCTGGGCTTCCGCAGGCATCTTCTTCAGATGAAGAGATCTACCAGCAGAGTGATCCAATGACATCTTGGACAATTCAAACAGACCATCATAGAATATACATATGATGTTCCATTCTGAAAATATGTCAGAAGGACACCTTCTGATCAGTTGCTTGTATCTTTTCTAAGCTTCATAGAGGGATTCACCTTCTTTCTGTCTGAAGGTTTGGACTTCCACTCTAAGCTTGCTCAACTTTTGAGGTGGAAAGAATTTGGCCAAGAAAGCATTGACCAACTTTCCCCAAGAGTTCAGGCTATCATTAGGTTGTGAGTCCAACCATGTCCTAGCTCTGTCTCTTACAGCAAAGGAAAAAAGTATAAGTCTGTAGACGTCAGGATTAACCCCATTGGTCTTAACAGTGTCACAGATTTGCAAGAATTCAGCTAAAAACTAATGAGGATCTTCCAATGGAAGTCCATGAAACTTGCAATTCTGCTGCATTAGAGAAACTAATTGAGGCTTAAGCTCAAAGTTGTTTGCTCCAATTGCAGGAATTGAGATGCTCCTTCCACAGAAGTCAGAAGAGGGTGCAATAAAGTCACCAAGCATCTTCCTTGCATCTCCACCATTGTTGTTGGGTTCGGCCATCTCGTCTTCTTTTTCAAAAAATTCTGCCAGGTCCTCTCTAGAGTGTTGTGCTTTAGCTTCTCTTAGCTTCCTCTTTAGAGTCCTTTCAGGTTCCGAATCAGCTTCAACAAGAATATTCTTATCCTTGCTCCTGCTCATATGAAAAAGAAGAGAACAAAAAAGAATAGGAATCCTCTATGTCACAGTATAGAGATTCCTTTATGTGAGTAGAAGAATAGAAGAGTAGAATGAAGAAGAGAGAAGATGAAGAATTCGAACACAGAGAGGGAGAGAGGATTCAAATTATAAGAAGAAGAAAAGTGTTAGTAAATAAATAAATAAATAGAAAGAGATGAGAGAGAGAGAATTCAAATTTTAAATTAAAATAAAAGGAAAATATTTTTGTTTTTATTTTAATTATTAGTTATAATTCAAAAATTATAAAAAGGAACAAAATTAAATTATAATTTAAAACAATTAGTTAATTAAAAAGAATTTTGAAAAAGTGGTGAGGAGTTTTCGAAAATTGGAGAGAGAAAAAGGTATTTTAGTGGTTTTGAAAAAGATATGATTGAAATAGAAAACTTTTTAAAATCAAACAAAAAGTCAAGTAGTTAATTGAAAAAGATTTGAAAATCAATTTGGAAAAGATAAGAAGTTAGAAAAGATTTTGAAATTGATTTTGAAAAAGATATGATTGGATTTTATTTTGAAAAAGATTTGAAAAGGAAATTAAGAAGATTTGATTTTTGAAAATTAAAGTTGATTACTTGACTAACAAGAAACTAAAAGATATGATTTTAGAATTTAAAGATTGATCCTTTCTTAATAGGCAAGTAACAATTTGAAAATTTTTGAATCAAAATATTAATTGTTAGCATTAATTTCAAAAATTATGAAATAAAAATAAGAAAAAGATTTTGAAAATCAAATTTTAAAATTTTCAAAAATATTAAGAAGGAAATTGAAAAAGATTTGATTTTTGAAAAAAGTTTGAAAAGATAGAGTTTTTAAATTCGACAATTTGACTTGACTAATAAAAAATAACTAAATTTTAAAACTTTATGACTAAATCAATCTAAAATTTTGAAAATTATGAGTGAAATAAGGGAAAAATATTTTTTTATTTTTGAATTTTAATGAGGAAAGAGAAAAACATCTAAGTGACACTTAACATAAAAATTATGAATCAAAACAAGAAAAACATGCAAGGACACTTTGAATGTCAAGATGAACACCATGAACACTTTGAAGATCATGATGAACATCAAGAACATATTTTTGAAAAATTTTTAAGAAAAGAAAGACATGAAAGACACCAAACTTAAAAATTTTTTAAACTTTAGACACTAATAATTCAAAAATGCATATGAAAAACAAGAAAAGACACAAAACAAGAAAATGTAAAGATCAAATAATGAAAATCATCAAGAACAACTTGAAGATCATGAAGAACAAATGCATGGATTTTTGAAAATTTAAAGAAAAAATCAAAACATGCAATTGACACCAAACTTAAAATTTGACAATAGACTCAAACAAGAAACACAAAATTTTTGGTTTTTATGATTTTATTAATTTTTTTGTATTTTTCAAAAATTATTTGGAAAACAAAAAATAAGGATTTCAAAATTTTTAATAAGAATTCCAGGAATCATGCAATGTTAGTCTAAAGCTTCAGTCTAAAAAGATTAGACATGGCTAGCCAAGTTTCAGCAGGACATTACATACAACAGCCAAATTGATGGGAATCAATTAGCTCCTGTGATGATAAAAGTATCATCTGAAACTCTGGAATTCATTCTTAAAAATTCTGAAGAACAAATATAAATTATATATTATTTTTTTTTTTGAGATTTTTTTCGAAAATAAAAAGAATAAAAACAAAAAGCTTAAAATTAAAATAAAATTACCTAATCTGAGCAACAAGATGAACCGTCAGTTGTCCAAACTCGAACAATCCCCGGCAACGGCGCCAAAAACTTGGTGCACGAAATTGTGATCTCAACTGCGCTAACAACTTAGTACGCACGATTGTAATCTCAACTCTTTTTCACAACTCCGCACAACTAACCAGCAAGTGCACTGGGTCGTCCAAGTAATACCTTACGTGAGTAAGGGTCGATCCCACGGAGATTGTCGGCTTGAAGCAAGCTATGGTCATCCTTGTAAATCTCAGTCAGGAAGATTCAAATGGTTATGAAGTTTTGATAATTAAAATATAAATAAAATATAAAATAGGATAGAGATACTTATGTAATTCATTGGTGGGAATTTCAAATAAGCGTCTGGAGATGCTTTGTTGCTTCTGAATTTCTGCTTTCCTATTGCCTCCTTCCAACCATGCGTTACCTCCTTCCATGGCAAGCTGTATGATCCTCTCGAATGAAAACAAATCCATATGCGCTGTCACTGCACAGCTAATCATCTGTCGGTTCCCGCTAGCGTCGGAATAGGACCATTGTCCTTTTGCACACTGTCACTTGTGCCCCACATTCGCAGGTTTGAAGCTCGTCACAGTCATCCCTTCCCAGATCCTACTCGGAATACCACAGACAAGGTTTAGACTTTCCGGATCCTGGATCCTACTCGGAATACCACAGACAAGGTTTAGACTTTCCTGATCCCAGGAATGGCTACCAATAATTCTAGCCTATACCACGAAGGTTCCTATCTTAGATTAGAAACCCAAGAGAATATACTCCAGCTGTCGTCCAATGACTACGTTGAACATCATGTAGATCGCTTTGTGGTTGTCAGGCACGCGAGCTTGGCTAAGCAAGTAACGAAGATTGGGTGATTGTCACGGGTCACCCCTTCATTCTGACTTAACTGAATTAAGTACGAGAGTATATCTTGGAGAAGAAGTAGGCGTGAATTGAATAGAAAAACAGTAGTAATTGCATTAATTCATGAAGAACAGTAGAGCTCCACACCTTAATCTATGGGGTGTAGAAACTCCACCATTGAGAATACATAAGTGAAAGAGGGTTAGGCATGGCCGAGTGGCCAGCCTCCCATGGAGGTCTCAAAGTGTCAAAGTTACTGGTGGACGAAATTGTGATCACATTAATGTAGTACTCTTTGTTATTGTATGGAATCATTATTATGGCTCTTTACTATGTGTGGACACAACTCCGTTCAACTAACCAGCAAGTGTACTGGGTCGTCCAAGTAATAAACCTTACGTGAGTAAGGGTCGATCCCACAGAGATTGTTAGCTTGAAGCAAGCTATGGTCACCTTGTAAATCTCAGTCAGGCGGATTTAAACATGATACTTTATTAGATTAAAATAAACAATAAAAGGGATAGAGATACTTATGTAGATTCATTGGCAGGGATTTCAGATAAGCGAATGGAGATGCTTTTCGTTCCTCTGAACCTCTGCTTTCCTGCTATCTTCATCCAATCAGTCTCACTCCTTTCCATGGCTGGCTGTATGCAAGGGCATCACCGTTGTCAGTGGCTACATCCCCTCCTCTCAGTGAATCATATGCTCACGCACCCTGTCACGGCACGGCTATTCATCTGTCGGTTCTCGATCATGCTGGAATAGGATTCACCCTCCTTTTGCGTCTGTCACTAACGCCCAACACTCGCGAGTTTGAAGCTCGTCACAGTCATTCAATCATTGAATCCTACTCAGAATACCACAGACAAGGTTTAGACCTTCCGGATTCTCTTGAATGCCGCCATCATTCTAGCTTACGCCACGAAGATTCTGGTTAGGAGATCTAAGAGATATTCATTCTAGCTTAATTCATGTAGAACAGAAGTGTTTGTCAGGCACGCGTTCATAAGGGAGAAGGATGATGAGCGTCACACATAATCATCACCTTCATCACGTTCTTGGGTGCGAATGGATATCTTAGAAGCGAAATAAGAAGAATTGAATAGAAAACAGTAGTACTTGCATTAATCTTTGAGGAACAGCAGAGCTCCACACCTTAATCTATGGAGTGTAGAAACTCTACTGTTGAAAATACATAAGTGAAAGGTCCAGGCATGGCCGAGAGGCCAGCCCCTCTAATCTAAGAACCAGGCGTCCAAAGATGTCTAATACAATAGTAAGAGGTCCTATTTATAATAAACTAGCTACTAGGGTTTACATGAGTAAGTAATTGATGCATAAATCCACTTCCGGGGCCCACTTGGTGTGTGCTTGGGCTTGGGCTTGAGTGTTACACGTGCAGAGGCCATTCGTGGAGTTGAACGCCAGTTTCTGTGCCAGTTTGGGCGTTCAACTCTGGTTTTGGATCCTTTTCTGGCGCTGGACGCCAGATTTGGGTAGAAAGCTGGCGTTGAACGCCAATTTACGTCGTCTATTCTTAGCCAAAGTATGAACTATTATATATTTCTGGAAAGCCCTGGATGTCTACTTTCCAACTCAATTGGAAGCGCGCCATTTTGAGTTCTGTAGCTCCAGAAAATCCACTTTGAGTGCAGGGAGGTCAGAATCCAACAGCATCAGCAGTCCTTTTTCAACCTCTGAATCTGATTTTTGCTCAAGTCCCTCAATTTCAGTCAGAAAATACCTGAAATCACAGAAAAACACACAAACTCATAGTAAAGTCCAGAAGTGTGAATTTAACACAAAATCTATTAAAAACATCCCTAAAAGTAACTAGATCCTACTAAAAACATACTAAAAACAATGTCAAAAAGCGTATAAATTATCCGCTCATCACAACACCAAACTTAAATTGTTGCTTGTCCCCAAGGAACTGAAAATCAAAATAGGATAAAAAGAATAGAATATACTATAAATTCCAAACTATCAATGAAACAGAGCTTCAATCATATGAGCGGGACTTATAGCTTTTTGCCTCTTGAATAGTTTTGGCATCTCACTTTATCCATTGAGGTTCAGAATGATTGGCATCTATAGGAACTTCAGATTTCGAATAGTGTTATTGATTCTCCTAGTTCAGTATGATGATTCTTGAACACAGCTTCTTTATGAGTCTTGGTCGTGGCCCTAAGCACTTTGTTTTCCAGTATTACCACCGGATACATAAATGCCACAGACACATAATTGGGTGAACCCTTTCAGATTGTGACTCAGCTTTGCTAAAGTCCCCAATTAGAGGTGTCCAGGGTTCTTAAGCACACTCTTTTTTTTTTTTTTTGCTTTGGACCTTGACTTTAACCGTTCAGTCTCAAGTTTTCACTTGACACCTACACGCCACAAGCACATGGTTAGGGACAGCTTGGTTTAGCCGCTTAGACCAGGATTTTATTCCTTTAGGCCCTCCTATCCACTGATGCTCAAAGCCTTGGGATCCTTTTTATTTGCCCTTGCCTTTTGGTTTTAAGGGTTATTGGCTTTTTGCTCTTGCCTCTTGGTTTTAAGAGCTTTTGGCTTTTTCTGCTTGCTTTTTCTTTCTATTTTTTTTTCTGCAAGCTTTGCTCTTTGCTGCTTTTTCTTGCTTCAAGAATCATTTTTATGATTTTTCAGATTATCAAATAACATGTCTCCTAGTCATCATTCTTTCAAGAGCCAACATATTTAACATTCTTAAACAACAACTTCAAAAGACATATGCACTGTTAAAGCATACATTCAGAAAACAAAAAGCATTGTCACCACATCAATATAATTAAACTGAGTTCAAAGATAAATTCGAAACTCATGTACTTCTTGTTCTTTTGAATTAAAACATTTTTCATTTAAGAGAGGTGATGGATTCATAGGACATTCATATCTTTAAGACAGAGTTACTAACTACTAATGATCATGTAATGAAGACACAAACACAGATAAGCACATAGAAAACGAAAAAAAAACAGAGAAAGTAAGAACAAGGAATGAGTCCACCTTGGTGATGTCCTTGAGCTCTTCTATGTCTCTTCCTTGTCTTTGCTGCTCCTCCTTCATTGCTTTTAGATCTTCTCTGATTTCATGAAGGATGATGGAGTGCTCTTGATGTTCCACCCTTAGTTGCTTCCAATAATTGTGTGGAAGAAGATGTATCCCCTGAGGTATCTCAGGGATCTCTTGATTTGCAGTCAAATGTTCTACCACTGAGCTATAGACCCTTGATGGAAGCTTTTGTCTTCCCTTTTCTCTTTCTAGAGGTTTCTCTGGCCTTAGGTGCCATCAATGGTTATGGAAAAAACAAAAAAGCTATGCTTTTACCACACCAAACTTAGAATGTTGCTCGCCCTCGAGCAAAAGAAGAAAGACTGAAGAATAAGAAGAAGATATAGAGGAGATGGATGGGAGTGTGTGTTCGGCCATATGGGTGGGATTGGGTGGGAGAGAGATGTTGAATTTTGAAGGTAGTGGGTGTATGGATGTGAGTGGTAATTGGAAAGTAGAAGGGATGATCATGAATGGGAAGAGAGATGATGAGGTAGGTGGGGATCCTGTGGGGTCCACAGATCCTGAGGTGATCCTGTGAGGTCTACAGATCTTGAGGTGTCAAGGCATTTACATCCCTGCACCAAT
Source organism: Arachis ipaensis (assembly GCF_059453495.1). NCBI lineage: Eukaryota > Viridiplantae > Streptophyta > Magnoliopsida > Fabales > Fabaceae > Arachis > Arachis ipaensis. Next base: position 27,407,170 of record NC_142439.1, on the reverse strand, counting down.
TTAGGCATGCAAAATGCCCTTGCACACAACTCTGGGCGTTCAGCGCCAGGTTGGTGCCCATTTTGGGCGTTCAACGCCCATTTGCTGCCATTTCTGGCGTTGAACGCCAGAACCATGCTTGTTCTGGGCATTCAGCGCCAGGATGCTCCCATTCTGGGTGTTCAGCGCCAGAACTATGCTCTGTTCTGGCGTTTGAACGCCAGACAGATGCTCCTCCAGGGTGTGATTTTTCTTCTGCTGTTTTTGATTCCGTTTTCAATTTTTATATTTATTTTGTGACTCCTCATGATCATGAACCTATAAAGACACATAACTAAGAAAAATATAGTTAGATAAATAAACATTGGGTTGCCTCCCAACAAGCGCTTCTTTAATGTCAATAGCTTGACAGTGGGCTCTCATGGAGCCTCACAGATGTGCAGAGCTTTGTTGAGACTTTCCAACACCAAACTTAGAGTTTGGATATGGGAGTTCAACACCAAACTTAGAGTTTGGTTGTGGCCTCCTAACACCAAACTTAGAGTTTGACTGTGGGGGCTCTGGTTGACTCTGCTTTGAGAGAAGCTTTTTCTGCTTCCTCCCCATGGTTGCAGAGGGAGATCCTTGAGTTTTGAATACAAGGGAGTTCTCATTCCATTGAAGGACTATTTCACCTCTGTCAACATCAATCACAGCTCTTGCTGTGGCCAGGAAAGGTCTTCCTAGGATGATGGATTCATCCTCTTCCTTTCCAGTATCCAGGACTATGAAATCAGCAGGGATGTAAAGGCCCTCAACTTTTACCAATACATCTTCTACGTGTCCATAAGCCTGTCTTCTTGAGCTGTCTGCCATCTCTAGTGAGATTTTAGCAGCTTGCACCCCATAGATTTCCAGTTTCTCTATTACAGAGAGGGGCATGAGGTTTATTCCTGAACCAAGGTCACACAGAGCCTTAAAGATCATGGTGCCTATAGTACAGGGTATTATGAACTTTCCAGGATCCTGTCTCTTCTGAGGCAATGTCAGTTGATCCAGATCACTTAGTTCATTGATGAACAAGGGAGGTTCAACTTCCCAAGCATCAATGCCAAACAATTTGGCATTCAGCTTCATGATTGCACCAAGAAACTTGGCAGTTTGCTCTTCAGTGACATCCTCATTCTCTTCAGAAGAGGAATACTCATCAGAGCTCATGAAGGGCATAAGGAGGTTCAATGGAATCTTTATGGTCTCTAGATGAGCCTCAGAGTCCTTTGGTTCCTCAGAGGGAAGCTCCTTATTGATCACTGGACGTCCCAGGAGGTCTTCCTCCTTGGGATTCACGTCCTCTCCTTTCCTTATAGGTTCGGCCATGGCGCTTATGTCAATGGCCTTGCACTCTCCTTTTGGATTCTCTTCTGTATTGCTTGGGAGAGTACTAGGAGGAATTTCAGTGATCCTTTTACTCAGCTGGCCCACTTGAGCTTCCAGATTTCTAATGGAAGACCTTGTTTCATTCATGAAACTTACAGTGGCCTTAGATAGATCAGAGACTAGATTTGCTAAATTAGAAGCATTTTGTTCAGAGTTCTCTGTCTGTTGCTGAGTTGATGATGGAAAAGGCTTGCTATTGCTAAACCTGTTTCTTCCACCATTATTAAAGCCTTGTTGAGGCTTTTGATCCTTCCATGAGAAATTTGGATGATTTCTCCATGTTGAGTTATAGGTGTTTCCATAAGGTTCACCTAAGTAATTTACCTCTGCTATTGCAGGGTTCTCAGGATCATAGGCTTCCTCTTCAGAAGATGCCTCTTGAGTACTGTTGGATGCAGCTTGCATTCCATGCAGACTCTGAGAAATCATATTGACTTGCTGAGTCAATATTTTGTTCTGAGCCAATATGGCATTCAGAGTATCAACTTCAAGAACTCCCTTCTTCATAGGCGTCCCATTGCTTACAGGATTCCTTTCAGAAGTGTACATGAACTGGTTATTAGCAACCATGTCAATGAGTTCTTGAGCTTCTGCAGGCGTTTTCTTTAGGTGAATGGATCCACCTGCAGAGGTATCCAATGACATCTTAGATAACTCAGACAGACCATCATAGAATATATCCAGGATGGTCCATTCTGAAAGCATGTCAGAAGGACACTTTTTGGTCAACTGTTTGTATCTTTCCCAAGCTTCATAGAGTGATTCACCTTCTTTCTGTCTGAAGGTTTGAACATCAGCTCTAAGCTTGCTCAGCTTTTGAGGGGGAAAGTACTTGGCTAAGAAAGCCGTGACCAGCTTATCCCAAGAGTTCAGGCTGTCTTTAGGTTGAGAATCCAACCATAATCTAGCTCTGTCTCTTACAGCAAAAGGGAAAAGCATGAGCCTGTAGACTTCAGGATCTATTCCATTAGTCTTAACAGTATCACATATCTGCAAGAATTCAGTTAAGAACTGAAAAGGATCTTCAGATGGAAGTCCGTGAAACTTGCAGTTCTGCTGCATCAGAGAAACTAATTGAGGTTTCAGCTCAAAATTGTTTGCTCCAATGGCAGGAATGGAGATGCTTCTTCCATGTAAATTGGAATTAGGTGCAGTAAAGTCACCAAGCATCTTCCTTGCATTATTATTATTTTCGGCTGCCATCTCCTCTGCTTGTTCGAAAATTCCTGAAAGGTTATCTCTGGATTGTTGTATTTTAGCTTCTCTTAATTTTCTCTTCAGAGTCCTTTCAGGTTCTGGATCTGCTTCCACAAGAATGTTCTTATCCTTGCTCCTGCTCATATACAAGGAAGAATGGCCAGAAAAATGATAATAATAATAGAGATCCTTTATACCACAGTATAGGGATCCCTTTGTAAGTAGAAGAAGAGGGGGAGATAAAGGATGTGATGTAAAGGAAGAAACACAACTGTACCAATGGAAGAGATGTGAGATGACATGTAAGGATATGAATGAATAAATAGAATGAGATGAGGGTGGGATAATTTTCGAAAATTATTTTGAAAAAGAGTTAGTGGTTTTTGAAAAATGGTTTTTGAAAAATATTTAGTAATTTTCGAAAATCAAGTTTTTTTAAAAATTAAAATAATTAATAAATTAAAAAGAAATTTTGAAAAAGGGGAGAGATATTTTCGAAAATGAGAGAGAGAGAGTTAGTTAGGTAGTTTTGAAAAAGTTAAGAAACAAACAAAAAGTTAGTTAGTTAGTTGAAACAAATTTTGAAAAGATAAGAAGTTAGGAAGTTAGAGAAGATATTTTGAAAAGATATTTTTGAAAAAGATAAGATAAGAAGATTTTTTTTTTTTGAAAAGATATGATTGAAGTTAGTTTTGAAAAAGATTTGATTTTTAAAATCACAATTAATGACTTGATTCACAAGAAATCATAAGATATGATTCTAGAACTTAAAGTTTGAATCTTTCTTAACAAGCAAGTAACAAACTTCAAATTTTTGAATCAAAACATTAATTGATTATGTTATTTTCGAAAATTTGGTATAACAATAAGAAAAAGATTTTTGAAAAATATTTTTGGAATTTTCGAAAATAACCAAAAATTTTGAAAAAGATTTAATTTTTTGAAAAAGATTTTGAGAAAGATAAGATTTTCAAATTGAAAATTTGATTTGACTCATAAGAAACAATTTGATTTTTTAAAATTTTTGAAAAAGTCAATCCAAATTTTCGAATTTGATGAGAGAAAAAGGGAAAGATATTTTTTTGATTTTTGAATTTTTATGATGCAAAAGAAAAATACTAAAAAGATGCAATGCATGAAATTTTTAGATCAAAACAATGAATGCATGCAAGAATGCTATGAATGTCAAGATGAACACCAAGAACACTTTGAAGATCATGATGAACATCAAGAACACATTTTTGAAAAATTTTTAATGCAAAGAAAACATGCAAGACACCAAACTTAGAATTCTTTAATGCTTAGACACTAAGAATTCAAGAATGCATATGATAAACATGAAAAGACACAAAACAAAAAATCATCAAGATCAAACAAGAAGACTTACCAAGAACAACTTGAAGATCATGAAGAACACTATGAATGCATGATATTTTCAAAAAATGCTAGATGCATATACAAGTGACACCAAACTTACAATATGACTCAAAACTCAAACAAGAAACAGAAAATATTTTTGATTTTTATGATTTTCTAATTTTTTTGGATTTTTATTTTATATTTTTCGAAAAATTATTTTGAAAAAGAAAAATAAGGATTCCAAAAATTTTTAATATGAATTCCAGGAATCTTATGCTCTAAAGCTCCAATCAAAGGGTCAGGCATGGCTTAATAGCCAGCCAAGCTTTAGCATGTAATTCAGATATGACATGCCTGACATACTCATTACCAAAGGAATAGACATGGCTTTGCAGCTAGCCAGGCTTCAACATGCTTCATGAAACACTAGAATTCATTCTTAAAAATTTTGAAGCCATAGAATAATTTATTTTTGAAAACATTATTTTTAGTAAAATTTTTTTTTTTTTTGAAAACAAGTGAGGAATTTTTGAAAGATTTTTGAAAAATTTTTGAAAACAAAACAAAAAGAAAATTACCTAATCTGAGCAACAAGATGAACCGTCAGTTGTCCAAACTCAAACAATCCCCGGCAACGGCGCCAAAAACTTGGTGGACAAAATTGTGATCACATTAATGTAGTACTCTTTGTTATTGTATGGAATCATTATTATGGCTCTTTACTATGTGTGGACACAACTCCGTTCAACTAACCAGCAAGTGTACTGGGTCGTCCAAGTAATAAACCTTACGTGAGTAAGGGTCGATCCCACAGAGATTGTTGGCTTGAAGCAAGCTATGGTCACCTTGTAAATCTCAGTCAGGCGAATTTAAACATGATACTTTATTAGATTAAAATAAACAATAAAAGGGATAGAGATACTTATGTAGATTCATTGGCAGGGATTTCAGATAAGCGAATGGAGATGCTTTTCGTTCCTCTGAACCTCTGCTTTCCTGCTATCTTCATCCAATCAGTCTCACTCCTTTCCATGGCTGGCTGTATGCAAGGGCATCACCGTTGTCAGTGGCTACATCCCCTCCTCTCAGTGAATCATATGCTCACGCACCCTGTCACGGCACGGCTATTCATCTGTCGGTTCTCGATCATGCTGGAATAGGATTCACCCTCCTTTTGCGTCTGTCACTAACGCCCAACACTCGCGAGTTTGAAGCTCGTCACAGTCATTCAATCATTGAATCCTACTCAGAATACCACAGACAAGGTTTAGACCTTCCGGATTCTCTTGAATGCCGCCATCATTCTAGCTTACGCCACGAAGATTCTGGTTAGGAGATCTAAGAGATATTCATTCTAGCTTAATTCATGTAGAACAGAAGTGTTTGTCAGGCACGCGTTCATAAGGGAGAAGGATGATGAGCGTCACACATAATCATCACCTTCATCACGTTCTTGGGTGCAAATGGATATCTTAGAAGCGAAATAAGAAGAATTGAATAGAAAACAGTAGTACTTGCATTAATCTTTGAGGAACAGCAGAGCTCCACACCTTAATCTATGGAGTGTAGAAACTCTACTGTTGAAAATACATAAGTGAAAGGTCCAGGCATGGCCGAGAGGCCAGCCCCTCTGATCTAAGAACCAGGCGTCCAAAGATGTCTAATACAATAGTAAGAGGTCCTATTTATAATAAACTAGCTACTAGGGTTTACATGAGTAAGTAATTGATGCATAAATCCACTTCCGGGGCCCACTTGGTGTGTGCTTGGGCTTGGGCTTGAGTGTTACACGTGCAAAGGCCATTCATGGAGTTGAACGCCAGTTTCTGTGCCAGTTTGGGCGTTCAACTCTGGTTTTGGATCCTTTTCTGGCGCTGGACGCCAGATTTGGGTAGAAAGCTGGCGTTGAACGCCAGTTTACGTCGTCTATTCTTGGCCAAAGTATGGACTATTATATATTGCTGGAAAGCCCTGGATGTCTACTTTCCAACGCAATTGGAAGCGCGCCATTTTGAGTTCTGTAAGACCCGGTCAATTAACGGCTAACTAACCCATAAAATGAGAATTTATTCTAGAAAGCCAAAAATGTTATTTTTATGGCTAAATGTGATAGAGGAGATTGAGACGAGAATTTCGGTACCAATTTTATAGAAATCGGACCAAGATTGGACCAAACGGGCCAAACCGGTCCAACCGGACCCAAAGTGGGCCCTTGGCCCAACTAAACTAAACCAAAACCCTAGTTTTCAGCACTCTCTCTCCTCACAACACACTAAACACGCTGAAAATGGAGGCCATGGAGGGAAGAACACTCTCTCAAGTTCTATCTCTCACTTGATCTTCAAACCACCATAACTTTTGATCTAGAGCTCCGATTGCCGCTCCGTTTGCGGCCACGCTTTCACCGCGGAGAGCTCTACAAAACCCATACAATTAATCTTGAGGTAAGCCACGTTTTACTGTTCGAAATTCCAGCCCTTGATTTCGAGTTTCATGAGTAAAAATGTGAGATTTTGGGTTCTTTGATGTTATAGGACCCAACTCTCTTGAAGGAGACGGTTAATCTTGTCTCTTTGGACCTTGGGTGTGGTAAGATTCTCAACCCTAGTGTAATTTGTTGTTCTATGAGGTTTGGGCATTGAGATGTTGTGTATGGGTATGATGATTGTGGCTTAGGTTGTGTATATGTGAATATTGGAGCTTGATTGGTGATTTTGGAAAGCTTGGAAGAGGGTTTTGTGTGATAAAATCTGTTCTTGGAGGTGTTGAGACCTTGAGAGCTTGAGGAAAAGTGGTTTGGAAGTGCTCCGGTTGAGCTTGGGAAATCGGCTAAGGTATGGTTTCGATTTCCCGTATCTAATATGTAATTGGTAGGAAATACTTAGGCTAGAGGCCCTAAGATAGGCATTGGATTGTTAGTGTTGTTGAATGGTTGAGATATATGATGTGTTCATATATGTGATTATGAATATTGATGCCTTGATTGTGTGATATATAAGAAATGCATGTTGTGATATATGCTTGATGGATGATTAAGGTTGAATTGATGGGTGGTGCCATATTGTTGGTGAGTATGATGATTATGTATAATGATGGTTGATTGAAAATTGATATTGTTAGAAATTGGGACGAGAAGGATGTATGACATAATATTGTGTTTATCCTTTGGCCTTTTGGTTGAGAAGTGTTAAAATGGTTGGAGGTAGTTTTGAGAATTTTGGTAAAATGTCAATGCGTGAGTTTAGGATGGCTTGTTGTTGATTTTGGTACATTTTGAATGATTTCAAAGAGAAGGGTTGAAATTGGCATGTTTTGATTGATCTTGAAAAGAGTTGAAAGTGGCTTGTTTTGAAAATGGCACTTTGTGGTTTTGAATGAAAATATGATTTTTGGGCATACTTTGACGGGACATAACTTGGACTACGGATCTTTGATTTATGCCAAATCTGTTTAGAAATAAAATTGGATCCGGGATGTCCATGCCGTTCGAAGAACGGGTGAAAAATGATTTAAAATGAGAGAGTTATGACCGTCGGAAGATTGGGAGTTGAATCTGTGAATTCTGCAGCTTTTAACTTAGAAAATTTTTAGCAGAATAACCCCTCGCGCGTAGGCGCACTTGGCGCGTATGCGCCGTTCTTCGAGAAAGCATCATCCACGCGTGCGCGTGGAGTGCGCGTACGCGTGGCCCTGTTTTCATCCCAAAGTTGATTTTTGAGTTTTAAAAGCCAAATTTCATACTTCTAAGCCTCCGATCTCACCACTTATGTCTTAAATCATTATGATATGCCTAGCATGAGGAAAAGGGCTAGTGAATGTGGTAACTTGCGAGTGAAGCAAAGGAAAAATGAATGATCCATGAGGATCAAAGATGATTATGTGAGATGTGGAGGATGGCGGTGGAAGTGCTTGTTATGCCATGGGCCGAATGGCCGTAATTGTTAATGAATTGGCTGGTTATGGATTTAACCGTGAGCCGGATGGCTGGATTATGCCGTGTGGCGACGGAGCCATGTTTATGGCTAAGTATAAATGCATATATGCTGTTGAATGAATTGTGAATGTTGGCACTTCCACCATTGGAGATGAGGGTTTCCCTGGGTAGTAGCAATGGCTAGCCACCATGTGCTCCAGGTTGTGACTCGAAGCTCTGTTAACCCAATGTCGTAAGTGTGGCCGGGCACTGTGAAAGGCCCGGATGAGCTCGCCCCCATAAATATTCACCAGTGAGGGTGATGGATATGGATCATGATTATGATCAAGTTTATGATGAGTATAACTCGAGTTGGGGATGCACGACAGAGGGACAGTCCAATGGTTAGCTACCAGGACTTGTCGGGTTGGCTCTATAACCGACAGATGATTTCATCAGCCACTAGGGACAGGCATGCATCATAAGCATACTACATGAATTGTTTGAGATTGCCTATTTGACTGCATATTACTTGCTAATTGCCTAAATGCCTTATCTGTTCCTATTTGTAAATCTCTTGTCTGATATAACGTGTTTGCTATATTATACTCCTGCTGGTGGTTGGGAGGTCTGAAGGAATTGGAAAGGGAAGTATTAGTTAGACTGAAGAATCTTTAGTCAGTTGCCACTTACGGTTTAGCTTGTTTATAAGCTTTGATATTATCTGAAGGAAGTTCTAGGATTGCCTTCGGCTTTCCTCTATTATTATGTATTATATATGTGGAAGCTGTTACCGTGCTGGGGACCTCTGGTTCTCACCCATGCGGATTTTGTGGTTTTCAGATGCAGGACGCGAGGCTTCTCGTTGAGGCATGCTGGAGACTTCTGGATTAGCGAAGATCCTTTGTTCTCGGGACTCTGTTTTGGGTTATATATCTTGTTTAGATACTTTTATCTCCATTAAATAATACAAACTGTGATGACTCCTTCTAGAGGGGATTTTTGGAGAATAGGTTTTCTGTATTTGTGTCCCTTTGGGTTTCCTTTGGGGTTTCCTTATTTTATCATATGTATATATTGCTATGCTCGGACCGGTTCTCTTCGCAGCCGGGTTTTGAGTCTTGATATTCTTGTTTTTGACACTCTTTATATATATGATCTCGCGTTAGCTTATCCCGGTTCGTTACGTTATCGATCAGAGTGTTGCGCGTTCGAGTTACGGTTTTTGTTTACCCCTTTTTTTTTTCAAAGGCTCCTAGTTATAATCAATCATTCATACTACTATTCGTACTAGATTTTGTTTTAGAGGTCGTAATACCTTGTCATCTCTGAATTATGACTTAAGCATAAGACTTTGTATGGTAGGGTGTTACATTATGGTATCAGAGCAGTTCGTTCCTGTAGAGCCTGAGAAATGGACTGACTATGCTTCTGTGCATTCTCTGTATGTGTGTTATGTGCTGTTAGTATATCTACTTGATATAGTTAGCATAAACGTTCATGAGCATGCATTTGGGACTTTGAAGCACTAAACTTCCGATATTGAGACTGATCAACTTAATATCGATTGTTTGGTGTGTATAGGAACCAGATGGCGCCTCGTGGACGCGGTAGAGGCCGTGGGAGAGGACATACTAATGCTCGTGTGCCGGAGAATAACCCTAATGACCCGGTGAACTTTATGACTGCGTTTGAGAACATGGCTGCTGCTATGCAAGCCACTGCTGAGGCTCTTGGTCAACAGATGAACAACCATGGTAATGACGGAGGTAGAGTTCAGGGTCCGATGACACTGGCGAACTTTTTGAAGGTTAATCCCCCGAAGTTCAAGGGAACCACTAGTCCGACTGAAGCCGATACATGGTTTCAAGCCATGGAACGAGCACTGCAAGCGCAGGTGGTACCTGAAGGGCAGCGTGTAGAGTTCGCTACCTATTTGCTCACTGGGGAAGCGTCACATTGGTGGCAAGGAATCTGACGCCTCCTGCAGCAGGGTGATGATTATATCACCTGGAATGTCTTCCAAGAGGAGTTCTATAAGAAGTACTTTCCGACTTCTGCCAGGACAGCCAAGGAGCTTGAATTGTTGCAGCTGAAGCAGGGTACTATGTCCGTATCGGAGTATACTGACAAGTTTGAGGAGCTGTTCAGATTCTCTCGTATGTGTCAAGGGACTTCGGTGGAATATAAGGAATGGAAGTGTGTTAAGTACGAAGGAGGACTCCGGAGCGATATTTTCAGTTCAGTGGGACCAATGGAGATTAGGACTTTCTCCGAATTGGTGAACAAGTGTAGGGTTGCTGAAGAGTGTGTGAAGAGGGCAGCCACTGAGAAAGGAAATCACAAGGGATCATTTCTACAAAACCGAGGGAAGAGCTTTGCACCTAGAGGTCCGCCCTTCAAGAGGGGAGGTTCTTTTAGGAGGCCCAACAACAACAACTCCCAAGGGAAAAGGTTTGGGAAGCAGCCTCAGAATGATCAAGCTTGTACTAGGTGTGGAAGTCACCATCCGGGAGTACCATGCAAGGCCGGATGGGGTTTGTGCTACAATTGTGGAAAGGCGGGGCATAAAGCCGCAAGTTGTCCGGAGAAGCAAAAGCAAGGTGCTGGGAAAGCACAACAGACTGGTCGGGTGTTCACAACCTCAGCTGTGGGTGCAGAGGGATCCGAGACACTCATTCGAGGTAACTGTAAAATGGCTGGTCAAACTTTAAATGCTTTATTTGATTCGGGAGCATCGCATTCATTCATTGCATTTGAGAAAGCCCATGAGTTAGGATTGAAGATCGTAACCTTAGGTTATGACTTAAAAGTGTATAATGCTACCCATGAGGCCATGGTAACTAGGCTAGGATGCCCGAAAGTTTCGTTTAGGTTCAAGCAGCGTGATTTTGTCCATAATTTAATCTGCTTACCGATGATCGGTCTTGATCTTATCTTGGGATTGGACTGGTTATCTGGGAACCATGTCCTGCTTGATTGTTCTACAAAGTCGGTGTACTTTATGCCAGAGGATACAGAAGGGCCGGTCGTGGTGAATAATTATTACTTGAATTCGATGATGGTGAACTGTTCTGGAATCGAATGTCAGGGTATCCTGTTGTTAACCGCTGGTGTTTCGGGTGATGATCAAAAGTTGGATCAGATTCCGGTAGTGTGTGAGTTTCCGGAAGTGTTTCCCGATGATATTGAGGAATTTTCACCTAACCGAGAGGTCGAGTGTGCTATTGAGTTGGTGCCTGGGGCGGGACCAATCTCAAGTGCTCCTTATAGGATGTCACCGTTAGAGATGGCCGAGCTAAAGTCTCAGTTAGAGGAATTATTGGGTAAGAACTTTATCCGACCAAGTGTTTCCTCGTGGGGTGCTCCAGTGTTACTGGTAAAGAAGAAAGATGGAAGTATGTGGCTCTGTGTGAATTACAGGCAGCTGAACAAGGTCACCATAAAGAATAAGTACCCATTGCCGAGGATTGATGATCTCATGGATCAGTTACAAGGAGCTGGGGTTTTCTCTAAGATCGATTTGCGATCCGGTTATCACCAGATAAGGGTGAGGGGTGAGGATATCCCTAAGACCGCTTTCAGGACTCGTTATGGTCATTACGAGTATACTGTAATGTCCTTTGGGTTGACGAACGCTCCTGCAGTATTTATGGATTACATGAATAGAGTGTTCCGTCCGTTTCTGGATAAATTCATTGTTGTCTTCATTGACGACATACTAATTTACTCCAAAACTGAAGAAGAGCATGCGGAACACTTGCGGACCGTGTTGCAGATTTTAAAGGAGAAGAAACTCTATGCGAAACTGTCTAAGTGTGAGTTTTGGAAGAGTGAGGTAAAGTTTTTGGGTCACGTGGTGAGTAAGAAGGGAATAGCCGTAGATCCAACTAAGGTGGAAGCTGTGATGGATTAGAGGCAACCAACCACAGTAATTGAGATAAGGAGTTTTCTGGGTTTAGCTGGCTATTACCGAAGGTTTATCAAAGGCTTTTCGCAATTAGCCTTGCCGTTGACAAAGTTAACCCGCAAAGACACTTCGTTTGTTTGGACTCCTGAGTGCGAGGAGAGCTTTCAGACATTGAAGAAAAAGTTGACCACTGCACCTGTGTTAGTGTTACCTGAGCCGAACGAGCCTTTTGAGGTGTACTGTGATGCATCGTTAAAGGGTCTAGGGTGCGTGCTGATGCAGCATCATAATGTGGTGGCGTATGCCTCACGACAGTTAAGACCTCATGAAGTTAGTTACCCTACGGACAATCTGGAACTCGCTGCAGTCGTGTTTGCCTTGAAGGTGTGGAGGCATTATCTCTATGGGGATAAGTTCCAAGTCTTCTCCGATCACAAGAGCTTGAAATACCTCTTTGATCAGAAAGAGCTTAATATGAGGCAAAGGAGGTGGATGGAATTGTTGAAAGACTATAACTTTGAGTTAAATTACCATCCTGGAAAGGCGAATATAGTGGCGGATGCGTTAAGTCGGAAGTCGTTGTATGCGTCTTGGATGATGCTTTAAGAGGAAAAGTTGCTCAAGGAATTCGAGAGTCTAAAAATTGGTGTTCGAAAAGTATCCGGAACCTTGTGTTTGAACCGATTAGAAATCTCGAGTGACTTTAAGTACAAACTCCTAAAGGCTCATGAAAATGATGAAGCGTTATGGAAGGTGTTACCGGCTATCGAGCAAGGAAAACAGTGGAGAGTGTCGGAAGAAAAAGACAGGTTATGGAGATTCAAGGGTAGGATCATTGTGCCGGATGTTGGCACTTTGAGGCAAGATATCTTAAAGGAGGCACACAAAAGCGGATTCTCCATTCACCCGGGAAGTACTAAGATGTACCATGATTTAAAGGCGATGTTTTGGTGGCCGGGTATGAAGAATGATGTGGCGGAATATGTTTCAAAGTGCTTAACTTGTCAAAAGGTAAAGATTGAACATCAAAGACCTTCCGGGATGTTGCAACCCTTAGAGGTTCCGCAATGGAAGTGGGAAAGTATTGCAATGGACTTTGTGTCGGGATTGCCAAGGACTAGGACTGGTTTTGATGCTATCTGGGTGATCGTGGACCGACTGACGAAGTCAGCTCACTTTTTACCCGTTCGGATGACTTACACCCTTGAGGAGCTAGCTCGGTTATACATAAAGGAGATTGTGAGACTTCATGGTGTACCTGCTACTATACTCTCTGATAGAGATCCTCGTTTCACTTCGAGGTTCTGGGGTGCATTTCAGAAAGCTTTTGGAACCCGATTAAGCTTGAGTACAGCTTACCATCCTCAAACAGATGGTCAATCCGAGAGGACGATCCAAACACTAGAGGATATGTTGAGAGCTTGTGTTTTGGACCAACCGGCGAGTTGGGATCGGTATATGCCATTAGTGGAGTTTGCATACAATAATAGTTACCATGCGAGCATCGGAATGGCTCCGTATGAGGCGTTGTATGGGAGGAAATGTCAATCTCCACTATGTTGGTATGAAGCTGGAGAGAAAGGCTTGTTGGGGCCGGAGATGATAGCTGAGACCACTGAACAAGTGAAGAAAATCCGAGATAGGATGCTTACGGCGCAGAGTCGCCAAAAGAGTTACGCCGATCAGAGGCAGAAGCCCTTGGAATTTGAGGAAGGAGATCATGTTTTCCTTAAGGTTACTCTGACCACAGGAATAGGTAGAGCGATTAAAGCGAAGAAGTTGAATCCTCGATACATTGGTCCATTTCAGATCCTGGAGAGGATTGGACCGGTGGCATATCGGATGGCTCTACCACCCCATCTTTCAAACCTGCACGACGTATTTCACATGTCGCAGCTTCGAAAGTACACTCCTGATGCTAGCCATGTGTTAGAACCCGAATCGGTTCAGTTAAGAGAAGATTTGACGCTTCCAGTGGCTCCAGTCAGAATTGATGATACTAGTATCAAACGGTTGCGTGGAAAAGAGGTTTCATTAGTCAAAGTGGCATGGAGTCGAGGCGGTGTTGAGGAACACACTTGGGAACTTGAGTCGGAGATGCGAACGGATTATCCGCACTTATTCTCAGGTAATTGAATTTGAATTTGAATTTTGTGGGCAAAATTCCCAATTAGGTGGGTAGAATGTAAGACCCGGTCAATTAACGGCTAACTAACCCATAAAATGAGAATTTATTCTAGAAAGCCAAAAATGTTATTTTTATGGCTAAATGTGATAGAGGAGATTGAGACGAGAATTTCGGTACCAATTTTATAGAAATCGGACCAAGATTGGACCAAATGGGCCAAACCGGTCCAACCGGACCCAAAGTGGGCCCTTGGCCCAACTAAACTAAACCAAAACCCTAGTTTTCAGCACTCTCTCTCCTCACAACACACTAAACACGCTGAAAATGGAGGCCATGGAGGGAAGAACACTCTCTCAAGTTCTATCTCTCACTTGATCTTCAAACCACCATAACTTTTGATCTAGAGCTCCGATTGCCGCTCCGTTTGCGGCCACGCTTTCACCGCGGAGAGCTCTAAAAAACCCATACAATTAATCTTGAGGTAAGCCACGTTTTACTGTTCGAAATTCCAGCCCTTGATTTCGAGTTTCATGAGTAAAAATGTGAGATTTTGGGTTCTTTGATGTTATAGGACCCAACTCTCTTGAAGGAGACGGTTAATCTTGTCTCTTTGGACCTTGGGTGTGGTAAGATTCTCAACCCTAGTGTAATTTGTTGTTCTATGAGGTTTGGGCATTGAGATGTTGTGTATGGGTATGATGATTGTGGCTTAGGTTGTGTATATGTGAATATTGGAGCTTGATTGGTGATTTTGGAAAGCTTGGAAGAGGGTTTTGTGTGATAAAATCTGTTCTTGGAGGTGTTGAGACCTTGAGAGCTTGAGAAAAAGTGGTTTGGAAGTGCTCCGGTTGAGCTTGGAAAATCGGCTAAGGTATGGTTTCGATTTCCCGTATCTAATATGTAATTGGTAGGAAATACTTAGGCTAGAGGCCCTAAGATAGGCATTGGATTGTTAGTGTTGTTGAATGGTTGAGATATATGATGTGTTCATATATGTGATTATGAATATTGATGCCTTGATTGTGTGATATATAAGAAATGCATGTTGTGATATATGCTTGATGGATGATTAAGGTTGAATTGATGGGTGGTGCCATATTGTTGGTGAGTATGATGATTATGTATAATGATGGTTGATTGAAAATTGATATTGTTAGAAATTGGGATGAGAAGGATGTATGACATAATATTGTGTTTATCCTTTGGCCTTTTGATTGAGAAGTGTTAAAATGGTTGGAGGTAGTTTTGAGAATTTTGGTAAAATGTCAATGCGTGAGTTTAGGATGGCTTGTTGTTGATTTTGGTACATTTTGAATGATTTCAAAGAGAAGGGTTGAAATTGGCATGTTTTGATTGATCTTGAAAAGAGTTGAAAGTGGCTTGTTTTGAAAATGGCACTTTGTGGTTTTGAATGAAAATATGATTTTTGGGCATACTTTGACGGGACATAACTTGGACTACGAATCTTTGATTTATGCCAAATCTGTTTAGAAATAAAATTGGATCCGGGATGTCCATGCCGTTCGAAGAACGGGTGAAAAATGATTTAAAATGAGAGAGTTATGACCGTCGGAAGATTGGGAGTTGAATCTGTGAATTCTGCAGCTTTTAACTTAGAAAATTTTTAGCAGAATGACCCCTCGCGCGTAGGCGCACTTGGCGCGTATGCGCCGTTCTTCGAGAAAGCATCATCCACGCGTGCGCGTGGAGTGCGCGTACGCGTGGCCCTGTTTTCATCCCAAAGTTGATTTTTGAGTTTTAAAAGCCAAATTTCATACTTCTAAGCCTCCGATCTCACCACTTATGTCTTAAATCATTATGATATGCCTAGCATGAGGAAAAGGGCTAGTGAATGTGGTAACTTGCGAGTGAAGCAAAGGAAAAATGAATGATCCATGAGGATCAAAGATGATTATGTGAGATGTGGAGGATGGCGGTGGAAGTGCTTGTTATGCCATGGGCCGAATGGCCGTAATTGTTAATGAATTGGCTGGTTATGGATTTAACCGTGAGCCGGATGGCTGGATTATGCCGTGTGGCGACGGAGCCATGTTTATGGCTAAGTATAAATGCATATATGCTGTTGAATGAATTGTGAATGTTGGCACTTCCACCATTGGAGATGAGGGTTTCCCTGGGTAGTAGCAATGGCTAGCCACCATGTGCTCCAGGTTGTGACTCGAAGCTCTGTTAACCCAATGTCGTAAGTGTGGCCGGGCACTGTGAAAGGCCCGGATGAGCTCGCCCCCATAAATATTCACCAGTGAGGGTGATGGATATGGATCATGATTATGATCAAGTTTATGATGAGTATAACTCGAGTTGGGGATGCACGACAGAGGGACAGTCCAATGGTTAGCTACCAGGACTTGTCGGGTTGGCTCTATAACCGACAGATGATTTCATCAGCCACTAGGGACAGGCATGCATCATAAGCATACTACATGAATTGTTTGAGATTGCCTATTTGACTGCATATTACTTGCTAATTGCCTAAATGCCTTATCTGTTCCTATTTGTAAATCTCTTGTCTGATATAACTGTGTTTGCTATATTATACTCCTGCTGGTGGTTGGGAGGTCTGAAGGAATTGGAAAGGGAAGTATTAGTTAGACTGAAGAATCTTTAGTCAGTTGCCACTTACGGTTTAGCTTGTTTATAAGCTTTGATATTATCTGAAGGAAGTT
The DNA here is from genome assembly GCF_059453495.1 of Arachis ipaensis. Classification (NCBI taxonomy): domain Eukaryota; kingdom Viridiplantae; phylum Streptophyta; class Magnoliopsida; order Fabales; family Fabaceae; genus Arachis; species Arachis ipaensis. Next base: position 27,390,581 of record NC_142439.1, on the reverse strand, counting down.
CTAGGATTGCCTTCGGCTTTCCTCTATTATTATGTATTATATATGTGGAAGCTGTTACCGTGCTGGGGACCTCTGGTTCTCACCCATGCGGATTTTGTGGTTTTCAGATGCAGGACGCGAGGCTTCTCGTTGAGGCATGCTGGAGACTTCTGGATTAGCGAAGATCCTTTGTTCTCGGGACTCTGTTTTGGGTTATATATCTTGTTTAGATACTTTTATCTCCATTAAATAATACAAACTGTGATGACTCCTTCTAGAGGGGATTTTTGGAGAATAGGTTTTCTGTATTTGTGTCCCTTTGGGTTTCCTTTGGGGTTTCCTTATTTTATCATATGTATATATTGCTATGCTCGGACCGGTTCTCTTCGCAGCCGGATTTTGAGTCTTGATATTCTTGTTTTTGACACTCTTTATATATATGATCTCGCGTTAGCTTATCCCGGTTCGTTACGTTATCGATTAGAGTGTTGCGCGTTCGAGTTACGGTTTTTGTTTACCCCTTTTTTTTTTCAAAGGCTCCTAGTTATAATCAATCATTCATACTACTATTCGTACTAGATTTTTGTTTTAGAGGTCGTAATACCTTGCCATCTCTGAATTATGACTTAAGCATAAGACTTTGTATGGTAGGGTGTTACAAGTTCTGTAGCTCCAGAAAATCCACTTTGAGTGCAGGGAGGTCAGAATCCAACAGCATCAGCAGTCCTTTTTCAACCTCTGAATCTGATTTTTGCTCAAGTCCCTCAATTTCAGTCAGAAAATACCTGAAATCACAGAAAAACACACAAACTCATAGTAAAGTCCAGAAGTGTGAATTTAACACAAAATCTATTAAAAACATCCCTAAAAGTAACTAGATCCTACTAAAAACATACTAAAAACAATGTCAAAAAGCGTATAAATTATCCGCTCATCAGTTACACAATATGATCCAAAGATGTACAAAAGACATGTAAAAGTAGTTTTTATACTAAACTAGTAACTAGGGTTTACAGAAAATGAGTAACTAAGTGCAGATAGTGCAGAAATCCACTTCCGGGACCCACTTGGTGTGTGCTTGGGCTGAGCATTGAAGCTTTTTCGTGCTTAGGCTGTTCCTGGAGTTAAACGCCAGCTTTGGTGCCAGTTTGGGCGTTTGACGCCAAGATGTTTTAGGCATACTTTAAACGCCAGTTTGGGCCATCAAATCTCAGGCAAAGTATGGATTATTATATATTGCTGGAAAGCCCAGGATATCTACTTTTCAACGAAATTAAGAGCGCGCCAATTGGGCTTTTGTAGCTCTAGAAAAACTATTTTGAGTGTAGGGAGGTTAGAATCCAACAGCATCTGCAGTCCTTTTTCAGCCTCTGAATCAGATTTTTGCTCAGGTCCCTCAATTTCAGCCAGAAAATACCTGAAATCACAGAAAAACACACAAACTCATAGTAAAGTCCAGAAATGTGATTTTTGAATAAAAACTAATAAAAATATAATAAAAAGTAACAAAAACATACTAAAAATAATGCCAAAAAGGGTATAAATTATTCGCTCATCACATGTCTTCTCAAATTAGAAAGGAAAAAGTACCATGCATCAGCAGTCTCCCTTTTGACAATGGCAAAGGCAATAGGGACAATATTCTCCCTTGTAATTTCCATATAAGTCTGTGCCATCTATTTGCACAACAGGTTTACAATGTCTGAATGCTCTAATATAAGGCTAAAAACTCCAGAACACACTATATACACGGGTATCCTGAGCCAACTCATCTCCTCGATAAACAGGCAATCTTTTGAACTACACAGCTGCTGATGGTTCTTTGTTACACATAGCTTCAAACCATATTGGCAGAGCCTCATATGAGGCCTCCCAACCACCAAAAATCTTTTCCACTGCTTTTTGTTTTGCCAACCATGCTTTGCGATAGCTGATGTTGTAATTGAACTTTGCTTGCACATTTGCAACCACAGATCGCACTTTCAGAGATGGGTCAGCTTCAACTAATGGCTTTATCGCTTCTGCGATTATGTCTGAGTCCAGCTTGCAGAGGTCTTGAGAAATGGTAGATCTAGTGTAACTTTGGCTACCGTTATAACGACTTATTTCCCAACAATATTTCTTTTAGATCAAACTTACCCTGATAAGCCAATCACAATTGTTGCCATATTGTACACATTTGGCATAAAATATCGTTGGTTCAAACTCGTATACCCGGTAGTCAACTCCTCTATGAATTGTATAGTCTTTGATGGCTACAACCACAACTTTTATGGAACTGAATTTCATCCCAATAACAAATTCGCCGTCTGCAACAATAGGTGGGTCTGCAACAATGCCACAAAAAGCAATTATACAATATGATTTACCAACCATGGTAGAATCATCATCATCTTAGTACAGAAAATATATCTACTCTCTTAATATCATATTCACATACCATCAGTCACATACTCAGCAAACTCTAGTGTATTCAACGCCGCAAGGTCCAAAGAGCGCATAAAAGACGACTCTCCAAATGGATGTTGGCTTGCTAGGACATTTGCCACTTCTTCTACATCTGGCTCATTAATGCAATCAACATCGTCTCCATCTACGTTTGGATCATCTATTTCATAGATGCATTCAAATTCATCTTTGCTTTCACTATTATAGCCTTCCCAATCCATGTCTCCATCGGCTTCTTCAACACCATAAGTCAAGTGTTCGAACTCAACGTATAGCTCGATGACAAAGTCTTGTGGTTGACTTTCGTGATATATTGAAAACATTTCTTGCATCGTTGCTTCATCAATGAAATACTTCATCTTAAATTGTATGAATCCTCCAAATACTATTACAGGATACCTGTACACAACACTAGTCACTCTTTTTAATATCTGAGAATCTATCCTTTCACAAATTATATCTTTTAGTTCTTCAAATAATATGGTAAAAAAGAGCAACAATATCACATGAATTCTCACACATAAATTTTACACTTTTAGATGTTTGAAATAAAATTTGGCCATTATAATACACTCTCAAACGAACTCTATCACCCATTTTTTCCAATATTTTTTTTAAAAAAATTAGTTACAACAGCAACATATTTGCAAGAATGAAAAAAAAAAACAGAGACGTAGAGTAGGAAGAAGAACAACAAGACAAGAAAGACGAATGCGAAGCCTGGCTGAGACCTTATTTGTACCGGTATGCAATTCATTTATTTTCTGGACATATCGCCCCGTTTATATGTCAAGTCACCCCACCATACCTCAAGTCGCTCCCACTATCTATAAATTCACCCCCTCCATTTTGTTCTATTAAAAAAAAAAAAAACTCCCACACATGTGCAGTAATCGCCCCCCTTCCCGCTTTCTAGTTTTTCTTTGTCGTTTTCCATTCCTCCACAAATCGCTAGTAGCGATTGTAATTTTTGCCTTTATTCAGTATTCAAGTAAAACACGAATTCACATTAGAATGGAGAATAACACCAAAAGCACTCCAATATTAAAAAAAATGAGCCTAACTAGGTTTATGGAGCTGGTTATACTATTGACCATGTGGTGTAAACAGTGAATTCTATGTCTGTAAAAGTAAACATTAATTAGAACTTAAGTTGGCATTAATAGAACTATTTTATGTTATGAGAATTTAACTTTACCACCAAAAAGTTGGATAATTGCGCTAGCAACTTTTTCAGTAAAATCTACTTTTTATTTGGTGTCCTGTTTCCAGAAATTTTTTTAATAAAATAAAATAATTAAATATAACATTAACACAATTCTAGAAATATTTACGTTTTTGCATTTCGTTATTTGTCTTGTTTACTTTGGTTGCGAAGAATATATACATTAAAATCTAAAATGGGTACAAATAAAACTAAAATAAAGAGAAATTAAAATTACATATTTTTCCTAAATCAAAATTGAAGACACGAATATCCTTTTTAATAAAATATATAAACCGTGACACTTAACTTTAAGTTAAAACGTAAATCCTTGTGTCTTGAAACGATTTATGCTTACAAATTTATTTTGGATTGATAATTAATCGTGCTAGAGTGTTGTGAGGCTATAAAAAACACACAAATTACAACAGTCTATTGTAATTTATGTTCAAATTGAAGCACACAACAAAAAAGGACGATTTATATTTCAACTTTCCATTCTCTTTTTAATCTAGGCTAAGACCGTAAAACCCATGTGCATCCACTTAAAAGATTGTATCCTTTACCTTAGCTTCATCAAAAGCTAGAAAACTTATTTTGATTTAATAATCCAACTCTTATTGTTTTATTGACCTATTTAAAGTCTTAAGAAGAGTCCAACTAGTTAATAATAATTTAATTATTTAATCAAGATATTTAGTTAAAAATAAACAAAATATTTTTTTGTATAGATAGAAAAATTGTTAACTTTTATTTAAATCATAGCTAACTAGAATATTTAATTAGTCATTATTGTTTGCTGTACATAAATTAAACTATTATTTCTTTAATTCTCAAATAAATTTTATTTCTTTACTTATTAGAATAAAAAAAAATTGTAGTACAAATAGTTACTTTCTTCAATTAATTTACTAATTTATCTCTTTCTCTCTCTCTCCCAATTTGAACATAAATCACAATAGCCTACTATGATTTATGTATTTTTATTATTTTGCAACATTCTAGCACCATTAATTATCAATTCAAAATAAATTTTTAAGCATAAATCGTTTTAAAGTAGAATAATTTACCTTTTAATTAAAATTTGGGTCATTTAAAATGATTATATATATAAAATTAAAGACGAAATTCGTATTTTTAATTTTTATTTAGAGAAAATATGTAATTTTGGTTCCTCTTTATTTTATATATGTAAAAAGTCCTAAAATTCAAAAAAATAAAAGTAGAGTTGCAAACTTCTTGTGCTTTGTTACGTCAAGTACATTATACTTTGAATATTTAAAATTAAATTCTCATTCTCTTAACAAATAGAACAAATAACATTTTTAATTACTACTCTGTTATAGAAGTAGGTAGTAGAAGTATAACAAATAAACCAAAAAAGAGAGAGAACTTTATTATACGCAGATAAATTCATCTAATAGGTTGTTAATTGATGAATGATCAACCTTTTCTATTTTAAATCTAAGGCAAAAACTTTTTAGCTATAGCAGAACACAGGAAAGTGCAACGACAAAAATCAGTAAATTGTGGAGGAAGTACTAGTTGGCATCTTCCTTGAGCTTTACGGCGAGGATGCTTGCTAATACAAGCAAGAGTACACTTCGTATCTTCACAATTATCACTCAATAAAAAGTCTTCAGTACATGTTTTCCCGAAAGCGGCGGTGCAATCGCCATTTTCTTGCTTGCACCGGTCACTAGCCACCATAACCATGAGAGCACCTATATACATATATATTTATATATGTTATTACAAAACATTGTTTGTGTCAAAATTTTAGAGTATTGTTTTTCGAATGTTATCTTATTTATTATAACTAGTTTTGGAGGATTATAGTTATGATCATTTTTTAGATTTCATTACCAATAACAATAATCACTGATTCGTCATATAGTCTCGCGAATAAAAAGGTTCAATAATAGAAAAAAAAATACTAAAATTTTAACATTATTCACAAATTACAATTTGCAAGTAATATATAATATTTCTTAAAAGTATAATATACTTTTTGGTCCCTTAATATAAGTGCAAGAATTATTTTTAAAAGGGTAAAATATGTTTTTTATTCTTAATATTTGTAATTTTTTTTAAAAATATTTCTAACGTTTAATTGTATTCAATTTTGTCCCTAACATTTTTGGTTTATATCAAAATTATCTCTGGATATTAGCTTCATCTAAAAAATATTGGGGACAAAGTTAAAGATATTTAGGGATGGTTTTAAAACAAATAAAAAATGTTAGAGACAAAATTGAATAAAATTAAATGTTAAAGATATTTTTAAAAAATTATAAATATTAGGGACAAAAAATATACCTTATCATTTTTAAAAAGTTGTTGCTGATTGTTAATCACAAAAAAAATAAACTTCAAAAAAAATTATCACAATATTACTCACTTGATGTGAAGAGGAGGAGTAGAGTGGCATAGAGTGAGAAGTGGTTGGCCATGCTTGCTAAGAAATTCTATAACGAAAACAAAAAAACACTCTTCAGAAGTTTTTTGATGATATATGATAATGTTGGAAATTCTCAAATTTCTCAAAACTATAGAACTCTATTTATATTTGGCTATTAGTTCTCATTAAAGCCTAAAAGTCTAAATAAAATAAACATTTAATTTAATTTTCATTTAAATTTAAATAAAAATAATAAAAATTTATTCTATTAAGTATTTATAACAATAAATGAAATTATCTATATATGTAAAGAGTAAAAAAGTATATGTAAAGTACTAAAACTGACTATGAAAGATTATAATACTTACAAATTTAACTAAGAAAAAATTAAAAAACTAACTTATATCCATAAAAGATAGATTTCACTTGACAAAATTAATTAAATCTTAAAAAAATTATTTAAAAATTTTAAACTATCCTTCTGAATAAAAAAATAAAGAAAAAAAAAGAAAAGACATAAAGACTAATTAAACCACTTTTAATTTTTTCTATTCTTGTTCCCTTTATTTGATTGATTACTTACTATTATTGAGTGTCACAACCATTCTAAGTATTTTCTCCAATAAAACTCACAAATTCAACATCATCACCTTCAACCCTAACATCACTACCGTCACTATCTTTATCATCAACACAACCAGTGTTGCCACTTTTGCTATTTTCTATTACAGATTGTAAATTTCGAGTAATTAGTAATTAATTAATTAATAAATTAATTTTTATTTAAAAAATTAAAAAATTAAATTTTATAATTTAATAATATAAAAATAATTAAAATATAAATTTTAACACTAATTTCAAAAATTTTTATCTAAAATTGGATTAAATAAGTCGAACCGAATAAATCGGGTCCAAAACCCAATCCACTTACCCATTAACTAAGAGCATAAGCTTTTCTTCCCCCAAGCACAGGGGAAAGTGGGAAACACGCTGAACACTCAAGAAAAAGGGGGAGAAACACCAAATCCGCACTCAAAATTCAATTGGTCATAACTTTTAATTCGGGGCTTTTATCACTGCACTGTTTGCAGCCACACGATCACCGCGTTGAACTCTACAAAATTCACTAAACAATTTGGTAAGTACCTCACTATTTTTTTCTCAATCTTTCTCCTTATAATTTCAAAAATTAGGGGTTTGATTTTGAGAGATTATGTGATTTTTGTGGTTTAGTGCTGAATTAACCTTGGAGATTCACTGGATTTTGTCTCAAACGATTGTTGGTAAGGTGAAAAATTACTAACTCTTGTTAATTAATGATAGTTATGAATCCTATGTTGATTGTGAGTAATATTATTGATATTAGATTGTATACATGTGACTTGGAACTAAATTGATGGAGTTGGAATATTGAGTTGGGTGTTGGATGCTGGAAATTCTTGTGGTGGAGGCTTGGAGCTTGTGAATTGAGGACTTTTGGGGTGTTTTGGCACTAGGGAGGAATCAACCAAGGTATGATCTTAATTTTTCGTAGATAATATGTAATGTCATGTGAAAATATAGGCTAGACAACCATAAGATAGGTTGGATTATGCTAGTATGTGAAGGTTAGTAATTGATGCAAATGTTGAACTTGTTATAATGTTATGTTGAGTAATGTGGTTGATGTTTGATGACATGGTGATTTTGAGAAATAACAATGAAACATTGATGATTGAGCATAAAGTGGTATTGGACATGAATTGTGGGGTTGAACTTAATGAAATTGTATATTGGTGTACCATGGAGTGAATGAGAAGGATTGAGATATGGTTTAGCTTGTTTTGGTGCTGTTTAGAAGCTTGATATATTGGTCTTGAATTGAAAACTTGGTAAAAATAAAGGTTTGTGATTTTTGAGCAAAATTGATTTTTGATTGAACTTCGGCGGGGCAAAATTGATTTCAAACTATTTTCTAACTTCCAAACCTCTATGGTTGCCTTTTGAGTTCCAAATTCAGTTTCCACTCATGGTGAGAGGGGTAAAATTTGAGAGGGTGTTGGCTTGGTGGTGAAGAAAGATTGTGAAGTGTTAACTGAAACAATGAATGGTTGGTTGATTGAGGAAGTGCGGAATATTGAGACTATTATGAATGAAGGCTAATTGATGATGATTGATTAATATTGAATGGATATGATAAATGAGACATGATTGACGATAATTGATGATGAGCAGGTTTATGTTTTCTCTCTGTTTGTAAAGTGTATCGGGCACTATATCCCAAGAGCGTGTCGGACACTATATCCCAAAGAGCGTGGCGGACACTATATCCTAAGAGTGTGGGAGCACTTTACCCTAGGAAGTGTATTGGGCACTATATTCCAGGAGCGTAGTGGGCGCTATATCCCAAGAGTGTGAGAGCACTTTATCCCAGAAAACGCGACGGACACTATATCCCATGAGTGTGACAGGCACTATATCTCAATAGTATGACGGGCACTATATCACAAGAGTGTGGAGCATGTCAGAGAGATGATATATGGGTTAGCTAGTGGGTATATCGGGTTCTGGCAAAGCAATCGACATGTGAGCTCACAGCCAGTAGAAAAGGCATACATCATATGCATTTGTTTGTCTTGTTTGAATTTTTATTACTTGGGTTTGCCTATTTGAATATCTATGCTTATTTGCTATATGTACTATTTGCTATAACTGTATTTTTATCTGTGTTTTCCTTGTCTATATTGTATGTCTGTACAACTGAGAGATCCTTCGTCTGGTGGAGGAGTGACGAGGGTAGTTCCACCAGTGTTTCGGAGGGCTGGAGGAAGCAAGATTTGAAAGGTTAAGTTAGACTTTGAATTGTAACCTGAAACCTAAGATTATATAACCAAAATCTTGTTTAGCTTGTTTTTCAAGTTTAAATTCTGAGTGTCGGAGCTCTAGGATCGCCTCTACCTTTTCTGAGACCTTATATATTATGTATGTTAGAACCATTACCATGCTGAGAACTCATGGTTCTCATTCGATACAAATGTTATTTTCAAATGCAGGTCGAGAAGCACCTCGCTAGGCGTCTAGAGTCTTCGGAGCAAGCGGAGTTGGTTCTTTTGGGGATTCTATGTCTTGTATTAGGTCATGTTCATGTGTGTGTCTTGTATTAGGTCGTGTGTGTGTGTGTGTGCGCGCGCATGTGTGGTGCGTGTGTGTGTGCATGTGTGTGTGTATGCGTGCTCCTTAGACTCTCTTTTTATATATTTTTGGATATTGTACCTCTTAGAGGATACTTTGGAGAAAACAGGTGTCAGTTGTGTTTTGGGTTAATTTTTGGGTATATGTATATATGTATATGTACTTATACTCCGGCCGGCCTTGGCTTCGCAAGTCGAACCCGGAGCTTGCTATTCTGTATTTTGGTACTCTATCCTTTATATATATTTCATGTCTTATTCTTATCTGTTTATCGGTTTACTTGATTCGAGTGCGATGCGCTTTTCTTTTACGGTTGTTATTTAAACTTTTATTCAAGGCTCCTAGATATAATTTTCTTCCACTATATCTATACATATATTTTATTTTTAGAGGTCATAATATCTCACCACCTCTATTTTTCAAACTTAAGCGTAAAGTTTTGTGTGGTAGAATGTTAACACAGATTCCATCAATTCATCAGATATTATATGCGGCAAGCCAGTCAGCTCTCCAAACTTGCTGTTACAAGAATCTTTCTTGTTGCTCTTGTCTTTCTTCTTACCTTTTAGAAGCTTGGTGTTGTGTGCTAACTAGTAGGTGAAAATAAAACATAAGAATGAAAAGTGTGCCCGATAAGTTCACAGGTGACAGAGAGGGAGAGATAAATGGTAGCATTGGAGTTGATGTCATTGTTGTAGTAGTGGTGGTGAAGAGGTAAGAGATTATAGGTGGAGTATGGTTAGAATTTGGATAAGGTTAGATTAGAAGGGATAGTTTAGAAATTTTCAATAGTTTTTTTGAAAGAGCAATACTACATAGTCAAAAATCACAAACAATAAATATAATATATATTCAATAATATTTTCACTTATAAGAGATTGCGAATCACTCTCTTTAATTAATTGACATAATTAATTTTCTTTATAAATATCTCTTTTCATTTAATTATAGCAAAAATCAATTCGAATTTTATGGGAATCAAGTCACAAAAATCTCTCATTATTAGTTTATTACATCCATAATTATACAAAAAAAAAGAATTTTAAATAAAAGTCTTAAATCTTTATATCATTAACCCTAAAAAATATTTTATCAAAACAAATTATATAAAAAATATAAAATCTCAAATTTGTTAGTCTCACTTTATTGATGATCAAAATCGTAAAAAATTATTGATTTATGACTTGCAAAATAAAAAAAAATAATAATAAATAATAACAAATTAATTTCAATTCATGAATTATGCTTATTATATGTTTGAAGTTAGGAAGGTTATACATATAAAATTATAGATATTAAATTAAAGATATTTTAATAACTTCTACTATACAATTTCTATCTTTATATATAGATTATATATTATAAAATAAAAAATAAAAATAAAATATGAAAGAAAATTACGAAATAAATTATTAAATATAATAATTAACTGGTAAGATAAAAATCAATAAATAAATATATATACATATGAACATCAACTAAAAATATTAAAATAATTTAAAATTATGATTTACTAATGTACATGTGAGATAATTTAAAAAAAGACATATCTTAAAATTGGATAATATTAATCATAAAAATTCGTTAATTATAAATATTATATGTATAAAAATATAGACATTATGAGGATGAAATAAAACAAGAAAAAAAATAAAGAAAATGAATTAAACAAATTGTGTGCATTATAGGATGAAAATTGACATAGACATGGTAATAAAAAAATCCACCAGATTTAATAGAATTGCTAATAACAGACAATATCTTCATATTAATAGTTGCTTAAACAATTTGAAAATTATTAATGTACTTTATATTGTTACTATTAATGTAATTATTAATTCATATCTTATTCAATTATTATGAAAAAATGAAGAGTATGAGAAGAAGAATAATAAATATGTGTTGTAATTTAAAAAGTTAATACATGAATTTTTAGGCTGTTTTTGATTTTTTTTTTGTTACTAAATATTTTTGAATATTAAATAATTAATGTTATACTATTATAATTAAATATATGTATTACCATGAATAGATTACAAAAATAATTTTTTAACAGATAATTGTTGTACATTATCATCTATTTATAAAAGATGCATTTTTTATCTATTACCTATTATCATTACAATTATATTTTTGCTATTCATCCTTTAAAAGGCTACATAGAAGGAAACTAATTTGAAAACATGAATCAAAATATGTCATATTACCAAGTTTTAGGTTTATTTTTTTCTATTCAAACATTTTATGTCAACAATTTGATTCCTATTGCATATTGGTTATATTCCTTATTTAATTTTTTTCTTATAATCAAAATTCCTAATTGATTACATTGTATTAGGAGAAAAGTAATTCAAATCCTCGCACAAAAATGCACATCATCATTAAATTTTTCACTCAATTTTACATATTCAAATATTTATACTCACGGTTAATTTATTCCAACTGTATCTAGAATATATTTTTTAATTGATTTTTTTATAAATAAAATTTTTAATTTATTACCCTCCAATGTTCAATTATATACTAGGATTAATTCATCCTTTAAATACATCTATAGAGATAACAAATTCAAATGACTGCATCAAAATATGTCATATATTTTTAAGCTTCTTTCTCAATTCTACTTATTAAATTTTCTATATCAAATATTAATACCCTATTAAATCTTAGTTACTTCAGTTATTGATTTTTTTATAACTAAAATATCTAGTTTATTATATTTTCAATTTATATCATGTGATTTGATTTTTTTAATAGAATAATATATTGAATCTCATTATAAATAATTAATTATTTTCTTATAAATGTTATTGTATTTAAAATGCATTACATAATTATTCTTTCTTTTTTATTTAAACATTAACAAATCTAATTATTTATTAGATGATTTTTTTCTAAAAATAACATATGTATTAGAATTATTGATTAACAAAAATATATAAAAAATCATGATAATTACCGAAATATCTATTTTAGTCATAATTTAATCATTAAAAATATATTAAAAACTTATTTTATGTGAAAATGATTTAATCATTCATGGAAAAAGATATTTAATTATTAAATCATGTGTTAATATAAGATATGAATTAGGATTATTAGAAGAATTATTTAAAGTCAGTAGTATTTTAATTATTAAATATTAATTTGCGCATAATTGAATAGAAGATACTTTTTTAAAAATGATTGAAAATAAAGAAGTATGGATTATAGCTTTAGAATATGCCATGTCAACACCCTACCATATAGAACTTTATACCTAGGATGTAAAATAGAGGTGGTGTAGTATTACGACCTCTAAAATAAAAATATATAATAATACATAACAAAGGATATAGTGTACTAGGAGCCTTGAAAAACGGATTAAGCGAAATTCGTAAAATAAAAAGCGCAACGCTCAGAACAACGTAACGTGCGTACCAAGAAAACTAAAGTTCAAAGGCATAAGTAAACAGAGAGCCGGAATAGAGGGTCAAGAATACAAAATAACAAGCTCCGAACTTAGCCTGCGAAACTAAGGCTGGTCGGAGAATATTTACATACATACAAAAGTATCCCAAAATACCCAAAATACAGAAATAAAACCTTAACTTTCCTTAAACCTCTAAGAGGAACAAAATAAATAAGTTTCTTGGAGAGAAAGCTAAATACATATATACATAAACAGCTAATCAAAAGAACCCAGGGACCACTCCGCTTCAGGGATCTAGATGCCTAGCGAGAAGCCTCTCGACCTGCATCTAAAAATAATAACACGGTATGGGGTGAAAACCGGAGGTTCTCAGCATGGTAAAAGTGCCACACATATAAGATATAAGGTCGTGGGAATGCCAGAGGCAATCCTAGAATGCCAACACTCAGTTATAAAACTTAAAATTTAAACAGAAGCCATAAAGAGGCTAGGTGTTCTAAGGAATTCTAAACTTACTTACTTACTTAAACCTAACTTTATTACCAAACCGGTCCATCCTTCCTCCATTCCTCCATCACCAATGACTTAGTAGAGACAGACAACCAAACAAATTCAAGCACAAGTAGAAAACAGGTAGTGCAGGTAGAAAATATAACAAATAGCATAATATATATTTAGTTAGGCAATCCCAAGTAAGGCATATCAAACAAACAAACAAAATGTATATGATGAATATCTATCCTACTGGCCGTGAGCTCACGTGTCGGTTACTTTGCCAGAACCCGACACATCTGGTAGCTAACCCAGACATTAGTCTCTAGGTTGCGCATCTCCAAGAGGATCATAAATGAAGGAGAGTGCCTTTCTACCTTCTCCTGGAGGTTTCACGAAGGAGAGTGCCTTTCCACATCGAAGGAGTGTGCCTTTCCACCTTGCAACCAGAGAAGAATGTGGGGGAAACAATACAAAGGAGAGTGCCTTTCCACCTTCCACACATCTACATCACGACAAGAGAGGGAACTTCCGTCCTCAACTTGCCGTATCGACCATTTTGGTTACACACAGTCATCCCCAAATCTCATCATTTATCATCATCATTTCCTTACATTCGTTCTTTATAGCTATAACAACATGTATTCATTTAGCTTTCACATCATTCTCTTGTAATTCATCACGTTTACCCTTTTCTTCATCCCTAAGTTACCTTAATTTCCTAGTTCCAACTAATTACTAAGCTTACTAATAAGATCTAGGGTTAAAAGAATAAAAATAGAGGTTTAGAGATCCGAAACCATGTTTGAATCATAAAAATACAGGTGCTAGAAAAACAGAGTGTGTGCAGATGCACACAGGTGTGCATGCGCACAGTTTGTGAAAGGCAGAGCGTGTGCGTGCGTGCACACACCAACCAGGAACTACTTGGTGTGCTTGCACCTCACCTATGCGAGCGCCACTAGTAGAAAGTATATCCTGGTGCATCCGTACGCACAACTAAAATTGTTGCTACTGCTGGGTGCGTGCGCACATCAGTGTGCGTAGGCACACACCAGAATTTCTGGTTCTGCTGTATTTTAAAAGATTTCAGTTTTTTGCACCAGATTTCCGGCGTCCATAACTTCCTCTACAGGATTCGGTTTTATGCAAAATTTATATTGTTCTCAAGCTTATAAAACCTTCTTTGATCTGAAGCAAATCTCATCTTCATCCAAAATTTGAGATTCAAGTTATGGACTGCCGAAGTTCATTAAAAATAAGTTTTTGTCAAAATTTACCAAACCTGTATTTTTACTAAAATCTCATTCCATACCAGAATATTACACCACCCAAGCGTTACCAATACTCAACTCCATACCTCCCATTCATTTTACAACACACTACACCCAATATTCTCAATCATTCAATAACTCCCTACATATACACATACATCTTCATAATCCCTCAACCCAAATCAATGGCAAACATACTCATGTATACACATAATTCCTTTGTCACACATTCCAACATATACACTTAACCCTTTTATTCAACAATTACCAACAATAAATACTCCATACTACTCTCATGAATGGCTCAACATTTACATCAAAAATTGCTAATTTATATCAAGGACACTAAATCAACTTCCATCAAACTTAATTGAATTCATCATCAAACACCAACACCACACTTTCAGCAAAATCATCAATCACTACTCATTCTCAATATTATTCAATAAATCCATCAAAGTTACTAAACATTAACATATTTACACATTTCAACTTATCCTAGGGTCGTCTAGCCTAAGTTTTCACAGAACATTACATATTAAATACGCGAAACCTAAACCATACCTTGGCCGATTTTTGCGTATTATCCAAGGTAACCCACAAGGCAAAGTTGTAAGCCTCAACTGCCAAAAATCCACCAACTAGAATTCTCACCAAGCTTCCAACATATCCAATTACCTCATATCACACATGCATCTAACATAATTATCACAAGCATATTCCAAAAATTCAATACCCAAAATACCAAATTAATGAATAAACTAGAGTTCTAGGATTCTCACCTTACCAATAGAAAATTGGGATAAGACTCGGCAAGTTCACCAAGTTAATTTGATCTTAAACACCGAAATTGAACAATTTTCAACATAAATTTTCGAAATTGGGGGAAAGTGGCTGAGAAGAAAATAGTGATTTATCTACTAAATTGTTCTATAGGTTTTGTAGAGCTCATCGCAATGAACGCGTGGTCGCAAACAGTTCGTCAATCGGAGCTCCGGATCAAAAGTTATTGAGAAATGAAATTTGAGTGAGGGTTTTGGAAGTGCTTACATGCTCTCTCCCTTCATGCTGAGCTTCCCAGCATGTTTGCATGCCAAATGGGGGAGGAGACTGAGCTGTGCTCATTTGATTAAGGGGAGTTAAGTTGGGCTTGGGCCCAATACGGGCTCGGTTCGACCGGTTCAGTTTGTTCGGTCTAATTTTGGGCCAAATTCTTTGAAATTAGTGTCAAAATTTTTATTTTAATTAACTCTATATTATTTTAATATAAAATTTATATTGCCAATTTATTTTATTAAAATTTAATTTATTGATTAATTATTTGCTAATTTAACGGAGTTTACATCCTACCTACCTAATTAAGAATTTTGTCCTCAAAATTCAGATTCAGTTATTTGGAAAGAGGTGTGGGTAGCCTGTTCGCATACTCAGAGTTTCTTGAAGTTGACCTCTTTACTCGAAACGTCCATCTCCTTTTATTTAAAACTAACTTAGGTTGTAAGACATGACTTTATTTTAGAAGCGTGTTTCAGAAGTTACGAAATATGGAGGACGTCGAATAGGTTCGAAAGGTATGGAAGAAAAACTATTTGGTATGCCACAGACCATCAATATTCTCATAAAATTGAAAAGGGCTAACTTAGTGGGGTTTAACTTCTTAGTTTTGATTGTTTTTCCGATTCCAGTTTGTTGAAGTAATCTTAATTCGGCTTTTTCGTTATCTCAGTGCAGAACCTTCAATAGTTGCAGCATTCCAATTGGCTTCTGGTGGTCATTCTTTACTTCCTCATGTGTCAAACACGCAGTTACATGCATCGCCACTTTGTTCTTCATCCCTGGCCACCCAAAAATGTCTTCTTTGATTCGTGGTACATTTTATTAAGTTCAGGGTCAATTTGAAGATCTTCTCTCATAAGCTTCGGATAGTTTCTCGTCTCAACTTCCGATTTTGACACATAACTCTCTCTTGGTATCTTGTTGATTCAACAGGCTTCAATACTCTTAGTAGCTCCTTATCACCATTATTACGCTCCCCAAGTCCTTGACTTTACGATCTCTATTTCGGCATTAGGCATATAAATCTCTTCTTAATTCCCTTTTGTTTACCAGACTTCGATATCTTTAGTGGCTTCTTATTGTCTTGTTACACGTCCCGTATCTTATTGTTACCATGTTGTAAACTGGCAATGGATTTAGTCCGACACTTCCAACCACATTCTCATTCTCAAACTTAGAACTTTAACTCATCTAACATTTTCTCATTTGGAATTAACGTCCAAGAATCTCTTAGAAACTTCTTTCTTAGGGCGTTTACTACAACCTCACGATGTTGCATCAGCACGCATCTTAAGTCCTCCAATAATGCATTGTAGTAATTCCCTAAATGGTTCATTAGGCTCAAGTGATACAAGCATTGGCATAAAGATCAATCTTCTTTCTATGGCTCGAAGCTTCCATCGTATCCTGGTATTTCATTCACACGGTGTACCTCATTGCATCTATTTAGTCACGAGCGATACGATCGGCGAGGATTAAGGCTCTAAATTCCCTAGTAATATCACTGGTTCATTTTCATGTTCAGAAGTCTTGCTCTAAAGGATTGACACTCTAATAGTTGCATCTAAGAGTTATGCACGACGCAAAATTCAGTACGAGTTGATTTTTCAAAGAAATGTTATGTTCAAAGAGGCGAACAAGTAACACAAACGGTGTTCACAAGAAATCAAAAGAAAGTCTTGCATACAGTTAGCCAGAGTTGTACAGAACTAATGGAATGCACAAAAAGAGAAACCTAGTTGCATCTTAGGGGAGAAGTTCGAATCAAAGCTTGAATAGAAAGAACAAGGCATGTCGAATTAAATAGGTTCTAGTTGGCTTTAAAGGAATGCGAGTTTCCACAAGAGAGCAACTCTACGCACCGTATGTCTCCAGTATTCAAAGATTATGTGATCATATTAGGATGAGTTCAGGCTTATTCCAAAAGAGACAAGCTTTATACGAGTAAGGAATAAAATCAAAAGAACGATGAATTGAGCTTTTACAGGAAAAGATTCAAGATAGAGTTTTAAATGTAAGCTATAAGGGAAATGTTAGATTAAGTCGTGAAGATTAGTTGGCACGCTCTCGCAAAAAAATACTTAGTTGGACGATTCTCTCTTCCAGTACTCCCTTCAACTCGGTCCTGAGTTCTACTGATTATAATGACGTCTTCACTTGTGATGCAATCAACACTGATCCGGCTTTTGGCACTAAGTCTATCGCAAACTCACGTTCTCTCTAAGGTGGAAATTATGGTACATCTTCAAAAATGGTCTCGAAAACTCTCTCGTATAGGAATTTGGTCTCACCTTTACTCGTCTCTTAATCAATTAGCAACTAAAAGTTGAATCCGCTCTATTCCTCTTCCTCAAAGTCTTAACATCATTGGATTTTCAAACAGTAACTCCGCATAGCTCTCGACAGTTCCAATTCCTTAGGTATAATCCACCCTGCTTCCACTGTGTCATTCTGATTCTTATCCTTCAAGAACCTAGCCACTCCTCTAAGTTATCTAAGTAGTGCTCCGTCTCAACAACTAATAGTCTTCGACTAACCATCGATTCATACTCCACGATTATCAAAACTTGTCATGCTTCACAAACGGATATTACATATTAATGATATGCAAGGAAGTTAAAAACTCAACTGCTAGTTTGTATTACCTCGGGTGTGAGAGTCAGATTCGACTGCATCCCAGCCTTCTCTATATGGAAAATTCCAAGACATATGTCCTGGTCTCTCGCTCTTGTAGCATACGCCTAGTCCAGTCCTGCATGGGTTGTTTGGATGATACTTTTTGCACCTCGAACACTTTAAGTCTTCCGGTTGACTACTAGTCTGCCCTTCTGAATCTTGTCCCTGACGGTTGTCGTTTCTTCGGTCATTGTTCTGGCATTGAGAACGTGAAGTGATAAAACGATCCCTCTTGAAACTTTAGCTCCTAGGTGTAATCATCGTCTTCTTTCCCTTTTTCTTTGTGAAACATCCCCGGCGGTTACTCCCTTCCCCATAGTCCCTCTTGAGCCTCCTCCCGTTGCTTGACCCGTGTTAACCAACTCCGGATAGTTTACTATTCCCACTGGTACCACTGTACTCGGAACATTATTTTCGCCTTCATTTTTATTACCACTGTCATTACCAATCCTAACTTGTGTTTCCATCCTACCCATACATCGGCTAGTCGCAATAGCAACAGCACCAATGGCAGCAGCAGCACTTGTCATCGCGGTCACAAACTCGGTCAAATTACCTACCGGTATGGTTACCTCATTAGCTCTCCATTTTCGACCTCGATTACGCTCACGACCGCACCCACGAGATTCCATTTGGTTCCTGTTCACACCAAACAAGTGATATCAAGGTGATCAGTCTCAATATCTCAAGTCTAGTATTTCGAAGTCCCAAATGCATTCTCATGAGCATTCATGCCATATATACATATATATATATATATATGTATATATATATATATATATATATATACATATATATATATATATGTATATATATATATATTAGTTAGATACTCTAAATAGCATGTATAGACACCCAGAGTATGCCCAGAAGCATAGTCAGTTCATCCCTCAGGCTCTACAGGGACAAACTGCTCTGATACCATAATGTAACACACTACCACACAGAGCTTTACACCTAGGATGTAAAACAGAGGTGGTGTGGTATTACGACCTCTAAAATAAAAATATATAATAATATATAACAAAGGATATAGTAAACTAGGATCCTTGAAAAACGGATTAAGCAAAATTCGTAAAATAAAAAGCGCAACGCTCAGAACAATGTCTCAACCCTTTACTACCAGAGCATTGTAAATATTTGGCATCTTCCCTGGAGGGAAAGCTACATCCAATACCGGACCTATTATTTGGTCGATACATCTCAGGTTTTTTTTTTCAAGCACAGAAATATCAGGACCAGAAGTGGTAGGATTTATTCTCATATTTTAATATATCCCTTTTTAGTTTTAGTTAGATTAGAATATTTTTGAAATCAAATTCAAAAAAATGCTTGATAACAAAGCAAAGTAAGTTGATCAGTTAATTAAATAGAAATAATAAAATAATAAATCGGAGTTAGTACTCTAGTTTGTACCATCCAAACAATTCAATTGTTTAACGTACTCTCTCCATTGCAATGGTTGAATTTTTCAACTTCAACCAAATGATTCAAAAAATTAATAGAAGTACCAAGAAAACTAAGGTTCAAAGGCATAAGTAAACAGAGATCCAGAATAGAGGGTCAAGAATACAAAATAACAAGCTCCTAACTCAGCCTGCGAAGCTAAGGCTGGCCAGAGAATATTTATATACATATATAAGTATCCCAAAAAACCCAGAATACAGAAATAAAATCTTAACTCTCCTTAAACTTCCAAGAGGAACAAAATAAACAAGTTTCTTAGAGAGAAAGCTAAATACATATATACATAAATAGCTAATCAAAAGAACCCAGGGACCACTCCGCTTCAGGGATCCAGATGCCTAGCGAGGAGCCTCTCGACCTGCATCTGAAAACAACAACACAGTATGGAGTGAGAACCGGAGGTTTTCAGTATGGTAAAGGTGCCACACACATAAGATATAAGGTCCTGGGAGTGCCGGAGGCAATCCTAGAACGCCAACACTCAGTTATAAAACTTAAATTCTAAACAGAAGCCATAAAAAGGATAGGTGTTCTAAGGAATTCTAAACTTACTTACTTAAACCTAACTTTATCACCAAATCGGTCCACCCTTCCTCCATTCCTCCATCACCAATGACTTAGCAGAGACAGACAACCAAACAAATTCAAGCACAAGTAGAAAATAGGTAGTGCAGGTAGAAAATATAACAAATAGCATAATATATATTCAATTAGGCAATCCCAAGTAAGGCATAGCAAACAAACAAACAAAATGCATATGATGAATGTCTATCCTACTGGCCGTGAGCTCACGTGTCAGTTACTTTGCCAGAACCCGACATATTTGGTAGCTAACCCAGACATTGGTCTCTAGGTTGCGCATCTCCAGGAGGATCATAAACGAAGGAGAGTGCCTTTCCACCTTCTCCTGGAGGTTTCACGAAGGAGAGTGTCTTTCCACATCAAAGGAGTGTGCCTTTCCACCTTGCAATCAGAGAAAAATATGGGGGAACAATACGAAGGAGAGTGCCTTTCCACCTTCCCCACATCTACATCACGACAAGAGAGGGAACTTCCGTCCTCAACTTGCCATATCGACCATTTCGGCCACACACAGTCATCCCCAAATCTCATCATTTATCATCACCATTTCCTTACATTCGTTATTTATAGCCATAGCAACATGTATTTATTTAGCTTTCACATCATTCTGTTATAATTCATCATGTTTACCCTTTTCTTCATCCCCAAGTTACCTCAATTTCCTAGTTCCAACTAATTACTAAGCTTACTAATAAGATCTGGGGTTAAAAGAATAAAAATAGAGGTTTAGAGGTTTAAAACCATGTTTAAATCATAAAAATACAGGTGCTGAAAAAATAGAATGTGTGCGGACGCACATAGGTGTGCGTGCGTGCGCACACCAACCAAGAACTACTTGGTGTGCGTGTGCCTCACCTATGCGAGCGCCACCAGCAGAAAGCATATCCTGGTGCGTGCGTGCGCACATCAGTGTGCATAGGCACACACCAGAATTTCTGGTTCTGCTGTATTATAAAAGATTTCAGTTTTTTGCACCAGATTTCCGACATCCATAACTTCCTCTACAGGATTAATTTTTTTGCAAAATTTATATTGTTCTCAAGCTTATAAAACCCTCTTTGATCTTAAATAAATCTCATCTTTATCCAAAATTTGAGATTCAAGTTATGAACTATTGAAGTTCATTAAAAATAAGTTTTTTCCAAAATTTACCAAACCCTTATTTTTACCAAAATCTCATTCCATAACAGAATATTACACCACCCAAGCATTACCAATACTTATAACACCTCGAGTTTTTGAAAAATTAAATAATGAGTTATTTATGATTTATTATTTTATTTAAAAAATTATTATTATTTTCCTAAAAATGGTTAAATTAAATTTTTATAATTTTTTAGATAAAATAATAAATCATAAATAACTCATTATTTAATTTTTCAAAAATTCGAGGTGTTATATCCCATCCACCTTACAAAAATTTTCGTCCTCGAAAATTGATATAATAAAATGAGTTCGAATTCTACAAAAAAAAAACTAGCGCACAACTAGAAAATTGATTAATACAGACAGATTTACTCTTTATTACAGATGGATTTTTGGTTACCGACGAAATTACCGACGGATTTTGTCCCTCTGTAAAAGCCCCGTCGGAAATTATTTACCGACGGATTTTTTTTCCGTCGGAAAATTACAGACGGATTTTTATCAGTTACCGACGGATTTTCCCTCTGTAAATTTTCTATCCATTTCCCAAAGGCGACAAACTTTTCGATGGATTTTCCGTCTGTAATTACAGACGGATTTTCAGACGGATTTTCCGTCTGTAATTATAGACAGATTTTCCGACGGATTTTCCGTCTGTAATTTGAACCTTAGAAAATTATCTCACACTCTGATTGTAGACAGAAAATCCGTCTGTAAATCCGTCAGTAAGGTAAAATAGAATTTTTTTTATTTTTTCAATTACAAAATAAACTTGTTTTCATACAAAATAAATATAAATTTAATACAAATTTTTATCTAATTTGTATTCAAATATTTATAATATTTCAAAAAAATAAACAAATTTATTGTATTATCAAACTAAAAGAAAAGTGCTATAATAAACAAACAAGTCAATATAATTCAAAATACAAACAAAATGTATTGATACATCAACTATAATCCTCAATGTATTATTCAACCATACTAAAACTATCAACTATACTAAAAGCTGTGTTATTTTTCATACTAAAACAGAAATTGAAAAACTTCAAAATCTCCAAATCAATTTAGACCTCAGATACAACAATCTCTCAAGTGAAATCCCAACTTTTCTTGGGAATCTATTGAAATTAGAAGCACTTGATCTTTCCCACAATCAACTCACTGGAAAAGTCCCTCCACAAGTTGGTGACATGAGTAGCTTGAGAGTGCTTGATCTCTCCTACAATAACCTTCAAGAAAAATTGGACAGGAAATTCTCTCATTGGCTGGACAGAAAAATCATGATCATGCTCACCATATACTGGCTTTGAATTAAGGTCATTAATATCAAAATTATAGAAAGTGCAGCAAGCCAAATGTTCCACTTAGTTGACCAATAAAAGTCTTTTTTCTTTAATATTTTCTTTAATAACTTAATTACAAGAATAATAATCACAAATTGAGAAGTATTATGTGTGATTCAATTTGTTAGCTGTTCCATTCTACCGTATACACTTGACACAAGCAATGAAAAAGGATACACATGAGAGAGACAATAACCATTCATGCTACCTGCTGCCATATGTCCTAGACATGTTACCACACACATGAAAACATTAGTGCAAATTAAAGTATAAGCAAACCTGCAACAAAAAGTGAAAGCATAGGAGCATAAACCATTACTTCAAATCAAAAGCTCTAATATTAGTTAGTATATAACATGGTTCTAATCATTAGTACTAATGTCATTATTAATTTATTACTAATGAAGAATGATAACAGATTTCGGACAGTATCAATGTTGATTTCTATTGATACCCATCCAGATTTTGGACACTCTGTATAGAGGAGACAGAGTAAGAAAATCAGTATAAACATAATAATATAAAGATTGATGAGGGGCAGAAGTTGGTGAATTAAAAATTATTAGAATAGTTACGTTGCAAGTATAGTTCTTAACTCACCGAAAATCTGCCTATCAATTTAGAAATATGTCACAGAGAGTTTAAATTAAAAATTACTGGGAGTTTAAGTCCCAGGTCGTCTCCCAACGAGTTGCAGAAAAGTGTGCTATTTTATTAATCAGATGTTCCAAGAAGTTGAGTTAAGTAGAGGGAAAATTAAAAAAGAGGAAATTTAAATAATATGAATAAAAGCCTTGACTGGGAGTTGATTAGTTGGAATTTCTATTATTGATGGAATGATCTCAAGATTAATTTATAATTAATGGTTGTTCTATTTAGTTATCCTTTACTAGGTAAAGGAAAGTCAAACAAGTTGGAATGCTAGATCTATTCACGAGTTGCAACCCACTTAGTTCAAAGGGATTGGTGTTAGTGATTAGATAACAATTCAACAGTTAACCCAATTACAATTTTTCTTTCAATCCTTCCAACTCAAGAGTTCCTTTCAATCAACTCCCCATCAAGTGAGGGAACTACTCACTCATTGCAAATAATAAATCTATAACATGTGAAAGGGAATTAAAAGAAGACATGATTATTGGAACGGAAAATAAATTAAATTGGGAGAAATAATCCTTATATGAGATAATCATAAAAATATTCAAATAACAAAGTTGAACAAAGCAAAGAACATGGAAGAATAAAACCAAGTTAAGAGAACGAACTAGAATGATGAGGTCTTGATGAGGAAATAACTCTTCTCAATGTTCCAATGCTAAGACCAATTGAAAATTAAAATTCTTAAACCTAGGGAAAGAAACCTAGAGGGGGGAAAAACTAGATCTAAAACTATCTACTCTCTAGAATGAATGCTGTCCTTTGTTTCTGCATATTCTCTGGCTCTAGTCTACTGTTCTGAGCCGAAAATTGGGTCGAAATAAGGTCCAAAATCGCCCCCAGCGAAGTCTGCAGATTATGCAGATCGCACATGTCACGCGATCGCGTCATCCATGCGGACGCGTCATTCGCGCTTTTCCTTGCCACGCGTTCGCGTCGTCCACGCTACCGCGTCGCCTGAGCTTTTCCAATCCGCGCGGCCGCGTGAGTCATGCGGCCGCATCACTGCGATTTGCTCTCCTTTGCGCGGTCGCGTGAGCCATGCGACCGCGTCACTTCTCGCTGGTTATCTCCTCAAATTCTTGTGTTCCTCCCATTTTTGCTAGCTTCCTTTCCAATCTCCAACTCATTCATGCCCTATAAAGTCTGAAACATTCAACACACAGATTACGGTATCGAATGGAATAGAGGAGAATTAAAAATACATAATTAAAGTCTCTAGTAAGCAGTTTTCAAACATGTTATAAATTCAGGAAGGAATTATAATTTCATGCTAATTTAATGAATAAGTGGGTAAGGATAATGATAAAACCACACAATTAAACACAATATAAACCATAAAATAGTGGTTTATCAACCTCCCCACACTTAAACATTAGCATGTCCTCATGCTTAATTGAAGGAGAAAAGGAAATAAGTATGAACATGTAGAAAGTCATGAAATGCAATGCAAGCATATATATATATATATATATATATATATATATATATATATATATATATATAAATGCAACTATATGATTCTTACCCACTTGATCAAAAGTAAATAAGCTCTTTAAAACAATTACAAATCAAATTCCTCTAATTCTATCATTATACAATAAAACAGATAAAGGTGCAAGAAGATAGCTCATGAAAGTAGGGAACATGAAAATTCAAGCATTGAACCCTCACTGATAATGTATGTATGCTCTAATCTCTAGTGTATAGGGTAATCACTCTATCCTTCTCTAATCATGCTTTCTAACTTTTGTTTTTCTCCTAACCAATCAACAATAGTTAATATACCAATGCAAACATCATGAGGTCTTTTCAAGGTTGTAATGGGGCTAAGGTACAGGTAGGGATATACATTTGGTTAAGTGAGCTAATAAATTGAATCTTTAATTAACCCAAGCTTCAACCCAACCTATATATTTTTAATGTAATCTTAAAGTTCATACCTAGCTACCCAGAATTCTCTTTTTCTATTCATACTTATGTATTAACTTTATATTTGGTTCTATCATATGTGCATTGATCTTTGAATTCTGAATTTAACATTGGGGTCATTTTGTCCCCTTATTTATTTATAAATTTTTTTTGACATTAAAATAAATATAGCTTATCAATGCACATAGATTTTTAATTCTTATAGTTTCACATGAGTAGGTATCCAAATTCCCATTAAATTCTCATGACACATTCCCTTAACAACTTTTGTTCCCACAATTTCCCATACTTAACTAGCACACAATTCTATCTTAAGCTAACCAAAGATTCAATTTGGAATATACAATTGTTTTTCAGCTTAAGGTTAGTAATGTGGTAAAATATAGAACAAATGGGATTTAAAGGCTCAAAGTGGTTAACAAAGGTAATTGAAAAGGGTAGGCTTAATTTGGATAAGTGAGTTTAAACAAATAATGGCCTCAATCATGTGCAAGCATGTAAATATAATAAATATTGGACATATAAGATAAAACAAAATATAGATTACAATCACAGAGAAGTAAACACACACGAATGAAATAATTATGGTTAAATAATGTAACCATGCATAAAGGCTCAAATCTCTCACAGGTTGTGTGTTCTTTAGCTCAAATGTCATGTTCCAAATACAACTCAAGCAAATTTATCATAAAATTTTGAAAAATTAGTGAAATTTTGTTCCAAAGATAGAGTCTTAAAAGAAACTTATTGTCTTTTCAATCAAGTAGAACATGCATGCAACTATCCTAACCTATGCAATTTATTCTATTCTATAAAAGAAAGAAAATCTAACTAAAATATCCTAATTATTGGTGCTAGAGAAGAGAGATTACCTCCGGAAGTCAGGTATTGACCGACCTACCCACACTTAAGGCTTTGCACCGTCCTCGGTGCCGTCTGTCAGGAACAGGGGTGGGCTGGTAGCAGTATCTCCACAATCGGGACCGTCATGGCTCCATGTGCTGGTAAAAGAAGTGGAGTCCGGGGTATCCAAGTCCCTGAAGTATCCCTTGAGTAGCTCCTTGAGGTGTTTGAATCGGCGCTCGTTACGGCGCTCTCTCAACTTAGCTTTGTGTTCTTGCCGATCCAACCTTTCGATTATCTGCTGGAGCAATTCATCAGTTGTGGGTGCTTGTGGTGTTGAATAAGGATTATCTTCAACTAGAGCAGTAGGAAGACTTGTAGTGGCTGCTGGAAGTTTGAGTTATTTCCCATTAGGGACATACTAATCATCCCGTGGAAGCACGGCTTTGGTGTCCCCAGCTCTGTAGGAGACTCTGGCTGCTGAGACAAGATCTGAGACCAAGGCGGGGAAAGGTAAGTTGCCCGCAATTTGTACGTGTCCCATAGCATTCTGGATATGTCTTGAGAGATTCAGAGGTTGGTCTGTAAGGATGCACCATAGTAGAACGGCCATGTCCGCAGTGAAGGAGGACTCATGAGTGCTCGAAAAGACGTAATGGGATATAATCTGTGCCTATACGCGAGCCTCCAAGGTAAGTGCTGAAGCCAAGATTCTCTTAGGGCGGGTACGGTGGTATTCGTAGATCCAACGGCTTCCAGGTAATGCGATAACTCCGAGAACGGAGTCCCAGTTAAATTGGTACCTCTGGCGCTTAAGTGTGGCTTCTTGGAAGGCGTCCATTCCTTTTGAAATAGGGGGAAGACTCAGAGCTTGCTGAATGGCCTCTTCTGTGATGAGGACTTGCTTCTGCCGAACATAAACAGATTGCAGGGTTGGCATGTAGAAGTTAGAGTAGAACTCAACTACCCAAGAAAGGTTGACCTGCCTTGGCTGTCTCCGTAGGAAACCCCATTGTCTTCGTTCAATTTGCGGCTTAACAAAGGTAGCAATATTGGACGGGAGGATAAGAAGGTATTCATTGTTATAGTTTCTTTCCGCCAGGATAGGGAACATCTGCTCACAGTAGCGATTGGAAAATCGCCCAGTGTCCTTTGCTGGAAAGGCTTTCTCCTTTTCATCAACCTTTATTATCCTCTTAACTCTTTTTGTTGAGGGCTTGACTGCGGTTGAAGAAGGCTCTACCACTAATGCTCTTTTAGTGCCTCTTCTTGCTGGGGGTTAGGAGTCGCTTTATCCTTTCCTTTCTTGGTGGCCATCCTGAAAAAGAGAGGAGAAAGTAAATTAAATTCAAATAGATATGTAGCAAGGAAGAGAACGGAAGAGTGGTGATGGGTGCACATTAGGATGTAGGTGACATTAACACATGCTCTCGAGTACATGTGAAAAGCCAATAATGGAAAATAGCTAGTGCATATAAAGACAAGTGACTGCAAGGTGTTTATTGGCATGCCGGCAAAAGGGCATGAGTAGCATAGACCAAGCAAGACTTTGTAACAAACCATCACGTTTGTATTGACAATTAAATTCAATTAATACAATAGTAAAGAAAAGTTGTGAAAAGCAAGCATTGAATAGTATAACAACATAGAGAAGTGCATAATGCCATTTGAGCTTTTTCACAAACACATAGCATGCATGATGAATAAGGTATAGAAAATATGAAGGTGAAAATGCAAGCAATCCCTTAATTAGAATAAAAATAATTGTCAAACAATTTGCAACAATCCACAAGCATATAATGAGGGATAATGACTCAAAAAATTTCTAACACCATGTAAAAAGGAAAAGAAAAAGAAAGAAAATATGAATAATGAGAAGAAGAATAATATATAAAATAATATATAAAATGATAGAAAAGAGAAGAAGGAAGAATAAAATAGAACCTTGGCAATGGAGGTGAGAGAGAGAGAGAGAGTGATAGGTGAGATTGGAAGAAGAAGGGAGAAGGAAGAAATAAGGAGGGAAAAGAAAAATTAGGATTTGGAGGAGAGAAAGATAAGATATGTGGCAATTTTTGGATGAGCTGTGCGGTGCATGCAACGCGGCCGCGTGGGGCACGCGTTCGCGTGAATGCGCTTCAAGTAAGGTGACACGATCGCGTCGGTCACGCGGTCGCGTGACCCATATTATGCGTCTGGCGCAAGTGCAGCCTCGCTCTAGCACAACTCTCTGTTCAAATTAAATTGTTTGCCAAAATTGGGACGGCGCGATCGCGTGAGTGTGCGCCAGGAGATGGATGACGCGGCCGCGTCAGCGATGCGGTCGCGTGATAAGGATTGTGCTTCCAGCACCAATCCAGCATCACTTTCTCACAATATTTCATTGTGCACCCTTTTACGTCGAAAACTTCAGGGCACGCGGCCGCGTGGGGCACGCGGTAGCGTGGGAGGCCATGATTCCCATGGGACGCGAACGCGTCAGTGACGTAGTCGCGTGGGTTGATTTGTGCCATTGGCACGCCTCCAGCCATACTCCAGCGTAACTTTCTGTTCATTTTTATTTTTCTTTACTCTCCCTGTGATGCGGACGCGTCGCTGATGCGATCGCGTCGTGTAGGCGAAATTTTTTTTTTAAATTAAAGTAAAAACATGTAAATGCAGATACATGAAAGTACTAAGAAAGAGAAGAGTTATTGAATAGGAAAGAAAAACTAAAAATAAAGAAAGGAACGATCATACCATGGTGGGTTGTCTCCCACCTAGCACTTTGCTTTAACGTCCGTAAGTTGGACGCTCTACTAGCTCAATCTTCTGCTATGTGGGGATCTTCCAAGAGGAAGATCTCAAGCTCCTTATTTCTTTGTACCTTCTCGCCCTGGTATAGCTTCAGGCGTTGTCCATTAACCTTAATAAGTTCAGAGCTCGAAGGATGGCTTAGGTGATAAACTCTGGTTCGGCCTTCTCTACTCTGTATGGACCTTCCCATCTTGATCTCAACTTGCCTGGCATGAGCCTTAGTCGAGATTTGTAAAGGAGGACTAAATCCCCAGGTTGGAACTCTTTCTTCTTGATGTTTTGATCATGTACAACCTTCATCTTTTCCTTGTATATTCTGGAGTTTTCATAAGCTTCTAGGCGAAGGCTCTCCAGTTCCTGCAGTTGCAACTTCCTTTCAGCTCCGGCTTTCTCAATTCTGATGTTGTACTCCTTAACTGCCCAAAAGGCTCTGTGTTCTACTTCAACTGGGAGATGACAAGCTTTTTCATAAACCAAGCGGAAAGGACTCATCCCAATGGGTGTCTTGTATGCTGTTCTGTATGCCCAGAGTGCATCTTGTAGCCTGGTGCTCCAGTCTTTTCTATAAGGCTTTACTATCTTTTGCAAGATATGTTTAATTTCTCTGTTTGACACCTCGGCTTGCCCATTAGTTTGGGGATGGTAAGCTGTTGCAACTTTATGAATTATCCCATGCTTCTTCATTAATCCTGTTAGTCTCCTGTTACAAAAATGGGTGCCTTGATCGCTCACGATTGCTCGTGGTGATCCGAAGCGACATATAATATGGTTTCTGGTGCACGAATTGTGAATCACACTTTTCACAACTCGTACCACTAACCAGCAAGTGCACTGGGTCGTCCAAGTAATACCTTACGTGAGTAAGGGTCGAATCCCACGGAGATTGTTAGTTTGAAGCAATCTATGGTTATCTTGCAATTCTTAGTCAGGAAGTCAATTATATTTATCAGTTGAATTGCGAATAAACAAGAGAGCATGGGTTAAAGGTTACTTGTTATGCAGTAATGGAGAATATGTTGGAGTTTTGGAGATGCTTTGTCTTCTGAATCTCTGCATTCCTCTGTCCTCTGATTCACGCACGCACGTCCTTCTATGGCAAGCTGTGTGTAGGTGGATCACCGTTGTCAATGGCTACCATCCATCCTTCCAGTGAAAAGGGTCCAAGTGCGCTGTGATGAGTATTTTGGTGGAAAAATGAATTTCTCCCAAAATACACAAATCTAACCGGCAAGTGTACCGGGTCGCATCAAGTAATAAAAACTCACGGAAGTGAGGTCGATCCCACAGGGATTGAAGGATTGAGCAATTTTAGCTTAGTGGTTAATTTAGTCAAACGAATCAAGATTTGGTTGAGTAATTTGTGATTTGCAGAAATTAAATTGCATGGAAAGTAAAGGGAATGGGTAAATTGCATGAAGTTAAAGAGAGCAAGAAATTAAAGTGCTGAATCTTAAAGAACAAGAAATTAAATGGCAGAAACTTAGAATGCAAGAAATGTAAATTGCGGAATCTTAAAGTGCAAGAAATGTAAACGGCTGGAATTGTAAAGGGAATTGGGGATTGGATTTGCAAAATTTAAACAAGGAAAAGTAAATTGCATCAAACAGAAAAATAAAAGAGTGTTTGGGTTGAATCGGATCTGAAGCAAAACAAGTAAATGAACATGAAAAGCAAAAACAGAATGTAAATTGCAATTTCAGATCTCAGGGGTCCAGAGACTAGAAAACCAGGTCTAGATCTCACTACCTTCCTTGATCTAACAAGAACAATTGCAAGGGAAAAGTAAATTGCAAAGAAAGTAGATGAAGAGCAATTAACAGAAATTAAATTCAATCAAGCAGTAAATAAAGCAGAGAGATCCAAGGATGAGATTGAAACAGAATTTCTTCAATTCTCCAACCCAAGATCCAAGACAATTGTAATTGAAATTGAAAGCAATAAAACTAAGAGGAAGAGAAGTGAATTCTCCTTCCCCAAGACTAAGAAATTAAAGATCACTCAATATCCAAAGCTCTCCGAAAACTATTATGAAAATTCAAAGGAAAAGCTCCACGAAGAACTTGAATTCTATCCTATTTATACACTTTCTTCAAATGATCTTCTAGCCTTGAGTTGGGCCTTTGCTCTTGGTGGAATTGGGTTGAAAGAGTCCTTGGTTGATTGCTCTTGGAGTTGGGAGAAGAACCAAAGTGAACCAAATGAACCGGGTTGGAGTTTTGCAAAAGTTGGAGTAAAAGTTGGAGCAAAAGTTAGGGTCTAACTTTTGGTCCAACTTTTCATATCAGCCCCCATATTTTGCTGATACCCACGTTGGTGCAAAAGTTAGGTGTCTAACTTTTGCTCCAACGTTGGCCTTCCTTGGTGCACTTATGGAGCCAACGTTAGCCCAAAAGTTAGGGGCTAACGTTGGCGCAAACTTTTGCTCCTTCCCTTTTATTTTTCATGTGCCAACGTTAGCCCAAAAGTTAGGGGCTAACGTTGGCGCAAACTTTTGGTGGCCAGGGAGGTTTTTCTTATGCCAACATTAGCCACCAAGTTAGGTGCTAACGTTGGTGCAAACTTTTGGTGCCCAGGGTTGATTTTCATGTGCCAATGTTAGCCCAAAAGTTAGGGGCTAACGTTGGCGCAAACGTTTGGTGCCCAGGGAGTGATTTTCAAGTTCCAACGTTAGCCCAAAAGTTAGGGGCTAACGTTGGGGCTAACTTTTCACCCAAAAGTTTGTGCAAAAGTTTGAGGCTAACTTTAGGTCCAGCTTTTTGCTTCCTGGTTCAAGTTCACTTATTCCATTGTCCTCTCTTTACTCCTAGCTATTCCTTCTTGCTTCAACCTTTCTCCAAGCTTTCTTCACCTATCATTAATCAACCAAACACATCAAAGCTATGCTTAAAATCATGAGATATTCATTCTTTCATAATATGTGACAATTATAGTATAAAACCTCATGAAATAGCATGAATTCATACATGGTTGATTAAATCAAAGGAAGCATGAAAATCTACCCAAATTAGCTTACTTGTAGCTCAAGAAAGTGCATAATTCAATTGAAAACTAAAGAAAAAGGCTAGTGAAACTAGGCTAAGATGACTTGTCATCACAACACCAAACTTAAAGCTTGCTTGTCCCCAAGCAAGAAAAGATTTATTGAGAAGAAAGAATGAAATGGAAGAGGCTGTTCATGCTAGGAGAGTATTATTGATAGTTCATGGGATTTTGTGTGGATATGTGAATACTCACTTCTTATTGACTCCTAGGCCTAGAAAGTCTCCTTCAAGCTTCAAGTAACATACTGCTATGACCTCTCATTATTCCTTTATCCTTGGCTATTACTTTGTTTATAAGCTTTATTTGAGTGTCATGTGTAGCAAGTTCATTTCCTTTTCTTTATACTTGACACATTATTCACTATAGACACTTGGCTCACATTCCTTCTTAGAACATTGATGCCCAGCACCTCTTTGGGCTACTAAGTGCCTTGTAGTTAGGTTGCTCTTGATAGTGGACTTTCAGCTGATGATCCCGGGTTAGTTAACCCAAGTCACCGAGTGTTGATGCACTCCAAAGAACTTAGTAATCCAAGCAGATCCTAATACAAAGACACCACAGGCATATATTCTAAGGTTCAAGCTATTGGTGTCCAGCTTTGTTTCTTTTTGTTTTTCTTTTGTTCTGTCACTTCTTTTTTTTTTCTTTCTTTTTGTTTTTCTTTCTAACCAAGGATTTTTATTCGATTGGGATTCATAGACAGTAGGTCACTCTATACTTAGAAGGAGATATCCTGGCTCTTTATTCACTAAAAGTGAGCTATTATACAATCACACACATACCACCACTTACTTTTATTCTACTTCTATCTAACAGAGACTATCTTACTTCACATTCAAACATTTCTTTTATTGAACTTAAAGATGCAGGGGACAAAACATACTTTTTGCTAAGTGAAAGTAAACACACAAGCACACACATAGACTAGCTTACTTATTCTAAGAGAAACAAACAAAATGCAAAGATTACGAATTATGATAACTACTTAAAGATGCAAGGACCACTTAAAACAGACACAATGCATGCTTTCTTAGTGTTGAACAAGGATCAAGTCCACCTTTTATTTGTCATGCTTTTTCTTTCTTCTTTCATACACCTGGTTGCTGGTGTTCCCTGTGTCCATGTCTGTTGTCTGTTGATCCCGCCAGAACCCAGCTCTATTCATTGCTTCCTCTACTCTATCTTCAAGTCTCATAGCATTGCTTACCTCTACCTCACTTCTCTTTTTGAAGAATTCATCAAAAGTTGGGAAAGCTGGATCCATGTTGTGCAAATGTTCTCCAATATAGTTTAGTTTGATTTGGCTATTGATGTTGTAATCGGCTTGTACTTCATACCTTGCATCTTGGAGTGTTGTGAACTCTTTGAGAGCCCTCAAATTTTCAGCTTGCATTTGTTCCAACTTTCCAAATGATTCATGAGATTGAAAAGCATGTTCTTCTTGCATCACAAGGAATCTTGACTCGAATTCACTTTGTTTGTTCATCATTCTTAGCTCCCGTTCTTCTTGTGCTTGTTGGTTTTTCATGTATAGTAAATGATATTCCTCTTGCCTTTCTTGAATTCTCATGCACTGTTGTGATAATCTTCCAATTGCTTCCTGCATTTGAGTCATATCCATATTGCCATGTGGGAAAAAGTGCGGCTGTTCCTCCTCCTCTTGTGGCTCTTCTTCTATGTGTGGCTCATCTTCTTCCATTGGTTCTTCTCTTTCCCTTCTTCCATGTGGTCTTCGGCCTTGATGTGCTTCAGGGGGCATCATCATTCGTTCAATGGTTATGGGCATGCCTTGGCTTAACCACATTGGATTCTCCTCTTCCATTGGAACTTTAGCCTTTGCACACAACCTCCAAATGGTACTCGGATAGTACAACCAAGATCCGGCCGAATTCTTCTCAGCCAGCTTTTGAATGTCTTTTGCAAGGATTTCATGAACTCTTATCTCTCCTCCCACAATGATGCAATGCAACATCACGGCTCTCTCCCTGTTAACTTCTGAGGTGTTCACTGTGCCCAGAATTGATCTTTTCATCAACTCATACCATCCTTTTGCTTCCGGGGTGAGGTTACATCTCTTCAGATACTTATATTTGTTCTTGTCATCTCCTTCCCACTCTGAGTTCTCCATACAAATGTCTCTCGCAATCTCATCATAATCCTGATCCTCATTCAATCTTTGTTGGTATCCCGGTTCACTAAAGCGGACTGACTTTAGTCTCAAGACTTTCTTGATTGCATCCGGGCTAAAGTCTACTTCCACCCCCCGCACATAGCTCTTGTACGTTGGGGGCTCACGCATGTCAAGCCTTGAGACATTTGCATAGAACTCTCTTATGATATTGGCATTGATTCGGGTGGCTGGTGATGCAAGTTCCTCCCACCTCCTCTTTCGAATTTTGTCCTTCATTTCTTGACATCCATCATCCGGCAACAAGAGTGGAATTTCAGGATAGATTCTTTTCTCGTTCATCCATTCAATTTATATTTGATGGAACCAAGACTTGAATCTCCGTTGGTCATATTCATGTGTGTCTTCCTCCACCATGGGATCTTTCCCTTTTCTTCGTTTGGTTTTTTAGGAGGAGGCCATGATCACTTGGTTGGTTGAGTCTTGTGAGGTTAGAAGGAGTGTGAAGAATGTTGGAGAGTTTGATGTGTGTTTGGAGCAAGAAGAAATTTAGGCCGAACTTGCTATGACAAGAAATGATGAAGGCAAGTTTAAATGGTTGGAGTTTAAAGCAAGAGAAATGTTGAACCGAGCTTGTTATGTTGAGGAGTGATGAAGAGAATGAAGTTCCAAGGGTTAGAGTGATTCGGTCATGTGCATGGCTTGAAGGTGGTATGTTTTTAAATGAACAATGAAGGGCTAGGATGCAATTAGACTTATAGGAATCAAAGGTGTGCATGTAAGGATAAATGAGGACAAAACTTGCTTCTTCACTTGCTTTTGCCGTGATCATTCTCAAGGAGTGGCAGATTTCCTTTTTGAAGCATGTGATGAGATTTTGTCCTCATGCTATGCTTTCCTTTGTCTTGTCTCTTTCATTGAAGATTCTTTGACCACCTAGTCATCACCACAAGACAACATATATTAGTTTTGTCCAACCGTGGCAGGAATGTCCCTTTTATTAATATTATATGAATCATCAATTCTCATATCCATTTGAACCGTGACTCTCCTTGGAGGACACCAAACTTAATGGTTGGTCATGTATAAAGAAATTGTCTCTTCCTTCAATTAGTGAAATCCCACTGTCACTCTTAGTTAAATGTTTATAAGAATTGCTTTCTTCCTAATTTTCTTTTTCTCTTTTTTTTTTCATGAAGGATCAATTGTGTCCCTAAATCGGTGCATCAAGGTTTGATGAACACCAAACTTGTTTCTTGTCAAAGGGTACGTCACAATTGATGCTTTCATTACCGGAAAAGAATTTTTCCATTTATAAGATTTTGGAAAACAACAATTGTATGATTATTGATGCATGAATTTCTAATTTTCATGAAGCTATGTGGACACCAAACTTAGTGTTTGGCCATATGCTTTGTCAAGACACTCCAAGCATGCAAAATGGAATTATTTGTAACATTGGTTTAGTATGCTTGAAGGCACAACAAACTTAGCATATGTTTCAAAATAGTGCATGCAGTCAATGGACATGTTCATGAAAAGAGAAAAGAATTCATGCTCAAATGATCATAACTTATTGAATTTAAAATGACATGAATCTTAAAGCATGGGTTGCCTCCCATGGAGCGCTCTTTTATTGTCATTAGCTTGACATTGAGGCTTTCTTTTATGATGGTTGGTGCTTGTAGGGCCTCAATTTGTCTCCTCTGACCGTGATCCTCTTCGTTGTTCTCTGGTGTTCAATTTCAGCATGCTCTAATGAGAGTATGTTGCTGACAGTGTAGTAGTCCTCGGTTTGTTGATTTGCCCCCAGCTGTTGATATATCAGTTGCACTTTGTCACCTTTGGAAAGCCCCTCTGTTGGAATCTTTCTGTTCTTCCAACCCCTTTTTGCTTTGTTTCTGCGTTTCATCTTTCCTTTTGTTGATCTTTCTTTTCTGGCCGTAGGCTTTCCTTGGGGACCTCTCTTTTCAGTGGCTAATACTCTAATATCCTCTTGGGCTTCTTCATCAGTCTGCACAATCCTTAGCATTGGGATGTTGCTGTGACCTTCCTGGTCATTTTTCATATAGTCTTTCTTCTCCTTGCTAAATTGTGCCTCTGGTAATACCTTCAGAGTGACACTCTGGTCATGCATCCTGAGAGTTAATTCCCCTTCCTCTACGTCTATGATAGCTCTAGCAGTGGCCAAAAATGGCCTTCCCAGTATAACAGAGTCACCATCATCATCGTTTGATTCTAGAACCACAAAATCAGCAGGGTATATAAAACTGTCCACCTTGACCAAAAGATTTTCAATTACACCCCTGGGGTATACCATTGACTTATCTACCAGCTCCAGAGACATTTGTACTGGTTTGACCTCCTCTATATGCAGCTTTTTCACCAGGGAGGATGGTATTAAGTTAATACTTGCTCCGAGATCGCACATTGCTTTAGTGATGGTCAATTCCCCAATGGTGCAAGGCAACAGGAAGCTCCCTGGGTCCTCAAGCTTGGGAGGAAGCCCCTTTTGAATCAAGGCCCTGCATTCCTCAGTAATCACTATGGTTTCTTTCTCATCCTAGCTTCTTTTCTTGTTGACAAGCTCCTTCAAGAATTTGGCATACAGAGGCATTTGCTCAAGTGCTTCAGCCAAGGGAATATTGATTTCCAGCTTCTTAAAAATCTCAAGGAACTTGTGAAAATACTGGTCTTTAACCTCTTTGTTGAACCTCTGGGGATAAGGCAGTGGAGGTGTGATGCTTTTTCCTATTTGCTGCTGTCCCTGGGTTACTTCCTTTGAGCTATGTGGCTGGTTGCTTTTCTCCTTGGGTTTCTCAGTGTTTTTGTTTGGCATCACAACTTGCTCCTTAGCTCCATCTGCCTTTGTTTGCTTCTCATCCTCTGTTGGTTCTTTGATGCTCTCTGCTTGCTTCTGTGTAGTGTCTTTGTTGCATATCAATGTTCTCCCACTCCTTAATTGTATTGCCTTGCATTCCTCCTTGGGATTTGGGATTGTGTCACTGGGCAGTGAGTTTGAAGGTCTCTCAATAGATACTTGCTTGGAGAGTTGCCCAATCTGCCTCTCTAGGCTCTTTAATGATGCTTCATGGTTTTTGTTTGTTATTTCCTGGTGTTTCATCATTTTCTCTATCAAGGTCTCTAAGTTGGTGAGTCTTTGAGGTTCAGGTGGTGCTTGTGGTGGGTTGTGAGATGTGGGTTGTGGGTGGTAAACATTTTGGTTGGTGGAATGGTTGTTGGATTGGTACTGGTTGAGATTAGGGTAGTTGTTTTGAGGTTTTCTGTATGTGTTTTGGTTAGTCTGCTGCTGGTTGTAGTTTTGGTTGTTTCTTGGGTTGTTTTGGTTTGAGTTCCTCTGCCATGGTTGTTGGTTTTGGTTGTGAGTGTCTCCCCATCTGAGGTTGGGGTGATTTTTCCATAAGGGGTTGTAGGTATCACCATAGAATTCATTTGGACTTGAATGCATGTACTGGACTTGTTCCTGCTGTTGCTCCTCTTGGATTTCTTCATTTTGCCCCCATGTGGCTGATGGTTGGCTGGTGTTAACTGCTGCAACTTGGAGGCCATCAATCCTCTTGGTCATTTGCTCAAATTGTTGTTGAATTTGCTGCTGCATTAATTTGTTTTGAGCCAGGATTGAATCCACTCCTTCTAGCTCCATTACTCCTCTCCTTTGTGATGGTTGGCGGCCTCTTTGATGAGCAAAGAAATATTGGTTGTTGGCCACCATATCAATGAGTTCTTGAGCCTCCTCTGCAGTTTTCATAAGTTGCAAGGAACCTCCAGCTGAATGATCCAAAGCTTCCTGGCATTTCAGTGTTAAGCCTTCATAGAAGTTCTGCAGCTTCTCCCACTCATTAAACATGGCAGGGGGACATTTCCTGATTAGAGCCTTGTACCTCTCCCATGCCTCATAGATGGGTTCAGCCTCCATTTGTGTAAATGTTTGTACCTCAGCCTTCAACCTTATAATCCTCTGAGGTGGGTAAAACTTGGCAAGAAACTTGGTTACCAAATCATCCCAGTTGTTGATGCTGTTCCTTGGAAAAGATTCTAACCATTGAGTGGCCTTGTCCCTGAGAGAAAATGGGAATAGCATCAGCTTGTAACTGTCAGGAGGCACACCATTAGTTTTGACAGTGTTGCATATCCTCAAGAAAGTGGATAAGTGTTGGTGCGGGTCTTCAAGTGGTCCTCCACCAAAAGAGCAATTGTTCTGAACCAAAGTGATGAGTTGTGGCTTGAGTTCAAAATTGTTAGCATTGACATTTGGAGCTAAGATGCTGCTTCCACAATGTCTAGGATTTGCAAAGGTGTAGGAGGCCAAAACTCTCCTCTGGGGTGGGTTGTCATTATTGTTGTCTGCTCCACCTGGTGGATTGGTTGAATGTTCCTCCATCTCTTGAAATTCCTCGTCTGATTCCTCTTCTCCAACAATATTTTTCCCTCTTTCAGCTCTTCTTAACCTCCTGAGAGTTCTTTCGTCTTGTTCATGAAAATTGGGTGTTGTTCTTCTTGTGCCTGACATACAAGCAGAGCATGAGAAATGCACAAAACCAGTGACACTTCAATCTACTGCTAGATTGAAGTGTTAGTTAGTTTAAGCAAAAAATCAAACAGTTAGTGGGTTAATCAAAATTAAAGAAAAAGTGCTTGATCTAGATTACCACCTCACTTAATCATTGTCAATCTAATCAATCCCCGGCAACGGCGCCAAAAACTTGATGAGTATTTTGGTGGAAAAATGAATTTCTCCCAAAATACACAAATCTAACCGGCAAGTGTACCAGGTCGCATCAAGTAATAAAAACTCATGGGAGTGAGGTCGATCCCACAGGGATTGAAGGATTGAGCAGTTTTAGCTTAGTGGTTAATTTAGTCAAGCGAATCAAGATTTGGTTGAGTGATTTGTGATTTGCAGAAATTAAATTGCATGGAAAGTAAAGGGAATGGGTAAATTGCATGAAGTTAAAGAGAGCAAGAAATTAAAGTGCTGAATCTTAAAGAACAAGAAATTAAATGGCAGAAACTTAGAATGCAAGAAATGTAAATTGCGGAATCTTAAAGTGCAAGAAATGTAAACGGCTGGAATTGTAAAGGGAATTGGGGATTGGATTTGCAGAATTTAAACAAGGAAAAGTAAATTGCATCAAACAGAAAAATAAAAGAGTGTTTGGGTTGAATCGGATCTGAAGCAAAACAAGTAAATGAACATGAAAAGCAAAAACAGAATGTAAATTGGAATTTCAGATCTCAGGGGTCCAGAGACTAGAAAACCAGGTCTAGATCTCACTACCTTCCTTGATCCAACAAGAACAATTGCAAGGGAAAAGTAAATTGCAAAGAAAGTAGATGAAGAGCAATTAACAGAAATTAAATTCAATCAAGCAGTAAATAAAGCAGAGAGATCCAAGGATGAGATTGAAACAGAATTTCTTCAATTCTCCAACCCAAGATCCAAGACAATTGTAATTGAAATTGAAAGCAATAAAACTAAGAGGAAGAGAAGTGAATTCTCCTTCCCCAAGACTAAGAAATTAAAGATCACTCAATATCCAAAGCTCTCCGAAAACTATTATGAAAATTCAAAGGAAAAGCTCCCCGAAGAACTTGAATTCTATCCTATTTATACACTTTCTTCAAATGATCTTCAAGCCTTGAGTTGGGCCTTTGCTCTTGGTGGAATTGGGTTGAAAGAGGCCTTGGTTGATTGCTCTTGGAGTTGGGAGAAGAACTAAAGTGAACCAAATGAACCGGGTTGGAGTTTTGCAAAAGTTGGAGTAAAAGTTGGAGCAAAAGTTAGGGTCTAACTTTTGGTCCAACTTTTCATATCAGCCCCCATATTTTGCTGATACCCACGTTGGTGCAAAAGTTAGGTGTCTAACTTTTGCTCCAACGTTGGCCTTCCTTGGTGCACTTATGGCGCCAACATTAGCCCAAAAGTTAGGGGCTAACGTTGGCGCAAACTTTTGCTCCTTCCCTTGTATTTTTCATGTGCCAACGTTAGCCCAAAAGTTAGGGGCTAACGTTGGCGCAAACTTTTGGTGGCCAGGGAGGTTTTTCTTATGCCAACGTTAGCCACCAAGTTAGGGGCTAACGTTGGCGCAAACTTTTGGTGCCCAGGGTTGATTTTCATGTGCCAACGTTAGCCCAAAAGTTATGGGCTAACGTTGGCGCAAACTTTTGGTGCCCAGGGAGTGATTTTCAAGTTCCAACGTTAGCCCAAAAGTTAGGGGCTAACGTTGGAGCTAACTTTTTACCCAAAAGTTTGTGCAAAAGTTTGAGGCTAACTTTAGGTCCAGCTTTTTGCTTCCTGGTTCAAGTTCACTTATTCCATTGTCCTCTCTTTACTCCTAGCTATTCCTTCTTGCTTCAACCTTTCTCCAAGCTTTCTTCACCTATCATTAATCAACCAAACACATCAAAGCTATGCTTAAAATCATGAGATATTCATTCTTTCATAATATGTGACAATTATAGTATAAAACCTCATGAAATAGCATGAATTCATACATGGTTGATTAAATCAAAGGAAGCATGAAAATCTACCCAAATTAGCTTACTTGTAGCTCAAGAAAGTGCATAATTCAATTGAAAACTAAAGAAAAAGGCTAGTGAAACTAGGCTAAGATGACTTGTCATCACGCTGTCACCGCACGGCTAATCATCTGCAGGTTCTCAGTCGTACCGGAATAGGATTTACTATCCTTTTGCGTCTGTCACTACGCCCAGCACTCGCGAGTTTGAAGTTCATCACAGTCATCCAATCCCAAAATCCTACTCGGAATACCACAGACAAGGTTTAGACTTTCCGGATTCTCATGAATGCCACCATCAATCTAGCTTATACCACGGAGATTCTGATTAAGGAATCTAAGAGATATTCATTCAATCTGATGTAGAACGGAGGTGATTGTTAGACACACATTCATGGATTGAGGAAGGTGATGAGTGTCACTGATCATCACCTTCTCCATAGTTAGGCGTGAATGGATATCTTAGAGAGGAACATGCATGTTTGAATAGAAAACAGAAATACTTGCATTAATTCATCGAGACACAGCAGAGCTCCTCACCCCCAACAATGGAGTTTAGAGACTCATGCCGTCAAAGAGTACAAAGTTCAGATCTAAAATGTCATGATATACAAAATAAATCTCTAAAAGTTGTTTAAATACTAAACTGGTAACCTAGGTTTACAGAAAATGAGTAGACTATGACAGATAGTGCAGAAATCCACTTCTGGGGCCCACTTGGTGTGTGCTGGGGCTGAGACTAAAGCTTCTCACGTGCCTGGGCTGTTTTGGGCGTTCAACACCAGGTTGTAACCTGTTTCTGGCTTTGAACTCCACTTTGTAACTTGTTTCTGGCGCTGGACGCCAGATAGCAGCATGGAACTGGCGTTGAACACCAGTTTACGTCGTCTATCCTTGAGCAAAATATAGACTATTATATATTGCTGGAAAGCCCTGGATGTCTACTTTCCAACGCAATTAGAAGCGCGCCATTTGGACTTCTGTAGCTCCAGAAATTCTATTTTGAGTGCAGAGAGGTCAGAATCCAACAACATCAGCAGCCCTTTTTCAGCCTGAATCAGATTTTTGCTCAGCTCCCTCAATTTCAGCCAGAAAATACCTGAAATTACAGAAAAATACACAAACTCATAGTAAAGTCCAGAAATATGAATTTTGCCTAGAAACTAATGAGAATAAACTAAAAACTAACTAAAATATACTAAAATCTATGTGAAATTAACCCCAAAAAGCGTATAAAATATCCGCTCATCACAACACCAAACTTGAACTGTTGCTTGTCCTCAAGCAACTAGACAAATAAAATGGAAGACTAATAAGTCAAGAAGCAATAATATCTCAGAGTTTTTGAGTGAAGCTCAGATTCTAATTAGATGAGCGGGACTAGTAGCTTTTTGCTTCCGAACAGTTTTGGCATCTCACTTTATCCATTGAAGCTCAGAGTGGTTGGCATCTATAGGAACTTAGAATTCAGATAGTGTTATTGATTCTCCTATTTCAGTATGATGATTATTGAACACAGCTACTTTATGAGTCTTGTTCGTGGCCCTAATCACTTTGTTTTCCAGTATTACCACCGGATACATAAATGCCACAGACACATAATTGGGTGAACCCTTTTAGATTGTGACTCAGCTTTGCTAAAGTCCCCAATTAGAGGTGTCCAGGGTTCTTAAGCACACTCTTCTTTTTGCTTTGGACCTTGACTTTAACCGCTCAGTCTCAAGTTTTCACTTGACACCTTCACGCCACAAGCACATGGCTAGGGACAGCCTGGTTTAGC
The DNA here is from genome assembly GCF_059453495.1 of Arachis ipaensis. Lineage (NCBI taxonomy): Eukaryota > Viridiplantae > Streptophyta > Magnoliopsida > Fabales > Fabaceae > Arachis > Arachis ipaensis. Next base: position 27,348,210 of record NC_142439.1, on the reverse strand, counting down.
CGCTTAGGCCAGGATTTTATTCCTTTAGGCCCTCCTATCCACTGATGCTCAAAGCCTTGGGATCCTTTTTATTTACCCTTGCCTTTTGGTTTTAAGAGCTTTTGGCTTTTTCTGCTTGCTTTTCTTTTTCTTTCTATATATATTTTTTTTTCTGCAAGCTTTGTTCTTTGTTACTTTTTCTTGCTTCAAGAAACATTTTTATGATTTTTCAGATTATCAATAACATGTCTCATGTTCATCATTCTTTCAAGAGCCAACATATTTAACAGTCTTAAACAACAAATTCAAAAGATATATGCACTGTTCAAGCATGCATTCAGAAGACAGAAAGCATTGCCACCACGTATTACTAATTAGAATTTTTTTCTTATTAAAACTCGAATTTTATTGCCTCTTATTCAAAAGATCTGCTATTTTATTCATGTTTGCTGATGATGAGAAAAATAGACTATAACTTAATTGGAGATAAAATCAAAATAGACACTAATTACTATTATATGACTCCGAAGGTAAACTCCTATAATGACAACTATCACAGAGTTAAAGCAGAAATTGGAATTTAACAACCTTTGTTCTGGGAAGTGGATGTTCCTCGGATCTGTGGGGTGCTTGGTCCTTCAAGAGATAACTTCTGGCGCTTTAATTCCCTCAATTCACGCCCTTGCTCTTCCTATTCTTTAATCAAGTAGCAAAGAATTTGACTTTGTTCCTTCTGTTCCTTTATTATTTGTTCCATAGCTTCTTGCATCTTGGTAACTAATGTTTCATGATACTCCCAATATTCAGATTGAGGGATTTCTGGGAGAAATTCCTGTGTTTTCTTCTTGATGGGGTCATCCTGTGCTTGTTGTTTTTCCATTGATGCTTTGGTGATTGGTTTCTCAATTGAGATATACTCAGTTATTCCCATCCTTACTCCAGCATCCTTGCAGAGCAGAGAAATCAAGCTTGGGTAAGCCAACCTAGCCTCTTTAGAATTTTTGTTAGCAATTTTGTAGAATTCAGTTGAAATCAGTTGATGAACTTCCACTTCTTTTCCCATCATGATGCAATGGATCATCACTGCTCTTTTAACAGTGACTTCAGAACGGTTGCTAGTGGGCAGCAGAGAATGCCCAATGAAGTCCAGCCAGCCTCTGGCCACTGGTTTGAGATCTTCTCTTTTGAGTTGATTAGGAACACCCTTCGTGCTGGTGGTCCACCTGGCTCCAGGGATGCATATGTCCTCTAGAATCTTATCCAGGCTCTTGTTTGTTCTCATCGTTCTCCTATTGAAGGAGTCTGGATCATCTTTCAGCTGAGGCAGCTTTAAGATCTCTCTGATCTTGTCAGGGTGGGTATGAATAATCTTTCCTCTGACCATGGTTCGATAGTCATAGATATCAGATCCAGATAGTCTTTGCCTGTCTGTATGCCACATATTAGTGTAGAACTCCTGGACCATATTCCTTCCCATTTTCGTTTCAGGATTGGCTAGGATCTCCCAGTTCCTGATTCAGATTTGCTCCTGGATCTCCGGATATTCGTCTTCTTTCAGATCGAATCTAACTTCCGGGATCACTGATCTTAGACCCATTATTTTATAATAATGGTCTGAATGTTCTTTAGATAAGAATTTCCCTTGATTCCAAAGTGGTTTTGGAACGCTCTCTTTCTTGCCTCTTGAAGTGGGTTGTTTTCCCTTAGGGGCCATGCTCTTAGTGATCACAGATAAACACACCAAACTTAGAGGTTTTCTTGTCCTCAAGCAAAAGAAAAGAAAGGAGAGGGATAGAAGGAGAGCTAGGTGCAATTGTTGATGGAGGAGGGTGGAGGCCGAACCCATATATAAAGGGAGGGGGTGGTTTCGAAAATTTTGAAAAGATATGATAAAAAGATTGATTTGGAAAAGATAAGATAGAAGATATGATAAGGGATGATATAGTTTAAAATTGAAAAGATATGAAAAATTTTTGAAAAAGATAAATCTAGATTTTGAAAAAGATAATGTGGAGATTTGAAAAAGATATTAGTTGAAAAAAATAAATTTGTTTTGAAAATATAAAAAAGAGTTGGATTGAATTTTAAAAAGAGGGTTTGTGCTTATGGATTAAGGTACATTTGATATTTTTAAGGTAGGGTTTTTAGAAATTAGGGATTTTAGAAATCAGGGTTCTTAACATGTTTATGCAAGAAATCATGAATTGAAGCATGAAAATTAAGATTAAAATGAAAAATATGAAGAAAAAATGAATTTACCTCCTCCCCACTATCTTGGCGTTTGAACGCCCAAACGCTGCATGTTTTGGGCGTTCAACGCCCAAATGCTGCCTCTCCTGGGCGTTCAACGCCCAGCTGCTGCTTCTTTCTGGCGTTGAACGCCAGGAAGTCCTTTGTTACTGGGCGTTTTTCTGAATGCCCAGAATGCTGTAAATCTGGCGTTAAACGCCCAGAAAGAGCTTCTTTCTGGCGTTTAACGCCCAGATGGCTATACTCACTGGCGTTCAACGCCCAGTGGATGTTTCTGTTGGGCGTTGAACGCCCAAAACAGACTTTTACTGGCGTTTTCTTGCCAGTGAGCTCTTTTTCTCTGTTTTGTGTGCAGAATCCTTCTGTAACCCTGTGAACTTATACAATTGACTTTTTACCTTAGGATCAGTGAACTTTATATAAACAAATAAAAATAAAAATAAAAAAAGGGCAAAAATGCTTAGAGGATTGATGCCCCATGGCTGGGTTGCCTCCCAGCAAGCGCTTCTTTATTGTCTTTAGTTGGACCTTGCTGAGCTTTTAGTCTAGCTTCAGCCTTGAGCACTCTTGCTCAACATTGCCTTCAAGATAGTGCTTGATTCTCTGTCCATTGACAATGAACTTCTTATCAGAATCAATATCTTGAAGCTCCACATAACCATATGGTGATACACTTGTAATCACATATGGTCCCCTCCACCGGGATTTCAGTTTCCCAGGAAATAGCCTGAGCCTAGAGTTGAACAAGAGAACCTTTTGTCCTGGTTCAAAGATTCTAGATGACAGCTTTCTGTCATGCCACTTTTTTTATTTTTCTTTATAAAGCTTGGCATTTTCGAAAGCAGTGAATCTGAATTCCTCTAGCTCATTTAGCTGGAGCAATCTCTTTTCTCCTGCTAATTTAGCATCAAAGTTTAGGAATCTGGTTGCCCAGTAGGCTTTATGTTCCAGTTCCACGGGCAGGTGACATGCCTTACCATACACAAGTTGGTATGGAGAGGTCCCTATAGGGGTCTTGAATGCTGTTCTGTAAGCCCACAGAGCATCATCCAAGCTTCTTGCCCAATCCTTTCTACGGGTACTTACAGTCCGTTCTAGGATTCTTTTTAGCTCTCTGTTAGAGACTTCAGCTTGTCCATTAGTCTGTGAATGATATGGAGTCGCCACCTTGTGGCGAATCCCATACCAGACCATGGCAGAGTAAAGCTGTTTGTTGCAGAAGTGAGTGCCCCCATCACTGATTAGTACTTTAGGGACCCCAAACCTGCTGAAGATATTTTTCTAGAGGAACTTCAGCACTGTTTTAGTATCATTGGTGGGTGTGGCAATGGCCTCAACCCATTTTGATACATAGTCAACTGCCACCAGAATATAAGTGTTTGAGAATGATGGTGGGAAAGGTCCCATGAAGTCAATTCCCCATACGTCAAACAACTCAATCTCCAAGATTCCTTGTTGAGGCATGGCGTAACCATGAGGCAGGTTACCAGCTCTTTGGCAGCTGTCACAGTTACGTACAAACTCTCGGGAATCTTTATAGAGTGTGGTCCAATAGAAGCCACATTGGAGGACCTTGGTGGCTGTTCGCTCACCTCCGAAATGGCCTCCATATTGAGATCCATGGCAATGCCATAGGATCCTCTGTGCTTCTTCTCTAGGAACACACCTACGGATTATTTCGTCTGCACATCTCTTAAAGAGATAGGGTTCATCCCACAAGTAGTACTTTGCATCAGTGATTAATTTTTTCTTTTGTTGCCTATTGTACTCTTTGGGTATAAACCTTGCAGCTTTATAGTTTGCAATATCGGCAAACCATGGTGTTTCCTGAATGGCAAATAAATGCTCATCCGGAAAAGTCTCAGAGATCTCAAGAAAGGGGAGGGACGTCCCTTCTACTGGCTCTATCCGGGATAGATGATCAGCCACTTGGTTCTCTGTCCCTTTTCTGTCTCTTATTTCTATATCAAATTCTTGCAGAAGCAACACCCATCTGATGAGCCTGGGTTTTGAATCCTGCTTTGTGAGTAGATATTTAAGAGCAGCATGGTCAGTATACACAATCACTTTTGATCCTACTAAGTATGATCTGAACTTGTCAATGGCATAAACCACTGCAAGTAATTCTTTTTCTGTGGTTGTGTAATTTTTCTAGGCATCATTTAAAACGCGACTAGCATAATAAATGACGTGCAGAAGCTTGTCATGCCTCTGTCCCAATACTGCACCAATGGTGTGATCACTGGCATCACACATTAGCTCAAATGGTAATGTCCAGTCTGGTGCAGAAATAACTGGTGATGTGACCAGCTTAGCTTTTAGCGTTTCAAATGCCTGCAGACACTCTGTGTCAAACACAAATGGCGTGTCAGCAGCCAGCAGATTGCTTAGAGGTTTTGCGATTTTTGAAAAATCCTTTATAAACCTCCTATAGAATCCTGCATGCCCCAGAAAGCTTCTGATTGCCTTAACATTGGCAGGTGGTGGTAATTTTTCAATTACCTCTGTTTTTGCTTGATCCACCTCTATTCCCTTGTTTGAGATTTTATGCCCAAGGACAATCCCTTCAGTCACCAAGAAGTGACATTTTTCCCAGTTTAAAACCAGGTTGGTTTCTTGGCATCTCTTCAGAACAAGTTTCAGGTGATCAAGACAGGAGCTGAATGAGTCTCCATATACTGAGAAGTCATCCATGAAGACTTCCAGAAATTTTTCCACCATATCAGAGAAAATAGAAAGCATGCATCTCTGGAAGGTTGCAGGCGCATTACACAGCCCAAATGGCATCCTTCTATAAGCAAACACTCCAGATGGACATGTGAATGCTGTTTTCTCTTGATCCTGGGGATCTACTGCAATCTGGTTATAGCCTGAGTAGCCATCCAGAAAGCAGTAATAATCATGACCTGCCAGTCTTTCTAGCATCTGGTCTATGAATGGTAAAGGAAAATGATCCTTTTTGGTGGCTGTATTGAGCCTTCTGTAGTCAATACACATGCGCCACCCTGTAACTGTTCTTGTAGGAACCAGTTCATTTTTTTCATTATGAATCACTGTCATGCCTCCCTTTTTTGGGACGACTTGGACAGGGCTCACCCAGGGGCTATCAGAAATAGGATAAATAATCCAAGCCTCTAGTAATTTGGTGACCTCTTTCTGCACCACTTCCTTCATGGCTGGATTTAGCCGCCTCTATGGTTGAACCACTGGTTTAGCATTATCCTCCAATAAGATTTTGTGCATGCATCTAGCTGGGCTTATGCCCTTAAGGTCACCTATGGACCACCCAAGAGCTGTCTTGTGTGTCCTTAGCACTTGAATAAGTGCTTCCTCTTCCTGTGGGTTTAAAGCAGAGCTTATGATCACTGGAAAAGTGTCACCTTCTCCCAGAAATACATATTTCAGGGATGGTGGTAATGGTTTGAGCTCGGGTTTAGGAGGTTTTTCCTCTTCCAGAGAAAATTTCAGAGGCTCTTTAATCTCCTCTGAATCCTCCAAATCAGGCTAAACATCTTTAAAGATGTCTTCCAACTCTGATTCGAGATTCTCAGCCATGTTGATCTCTTCTACCAAAGAGTCAATAAGATCAACTTTCATGCAGTCTTTTGATGTGTCTGGATGCTGCATGGCTTTGACAGCATTCAACCTAAACTCATCATCATTGACTCTCAGGGTTATTTCCCCTTGTTGGACATCAATGAGGGTTCGTCCAGTTGCTAGGAAGGGTCTTCCTAGAATGAGAGTAGCACTCTTGTGCTCCTCCATTTCCAACACTACAAAGTCAGTGGGAAAGGCGAATGGCCCAACTCTGACGATCATGTCTTCAATCACGCCTGATGGGTATTTAATGGAGTCATCAGCAAGTTGGAGACATATCCGGGTTGGTTTAACTTCTTCAGTTAAACCAAGATTTCTGATAGTGGATGCAGGTATTAGGTTGATGCTTGTCCCAAGATCACATAAAGTTGTCTTGGTGCAATTACCTTCTAATGTGCATGGTATCAGAAAACTCCCAGGGTCTTTAAGCTTTTCAGGAAAGCTTTTTAGAATGACTGCACTGCATTCTTCAGTGAGGAGAACTCTTTCTGTTTCTCTCCAATCCTTTTTATGACTCAAGATCTCTTTCATTAACTTGGCATAAGAAGGTATTTGCTCAAGTACCTCTGCAAATGGAATCTTTATTTCAAGAGTCCTGAGATAATCTGCAAAGCGAGCAAATTGCTTATCCTGCTCCTCTTTCCGGAGTTTTTGAGGATAAGGTATCTTGGCTTTATATTCTTCAACCTTAGTTGCTGTAGGTTTATTGCCTACAGAAGTGGTTGAAGAAGCCTTTTTAGAGGGGTTGTTATCAGCACTTGTGTGTATCTGATCCTTCACTGGCAATTGAGTGCCAGAGTTAGAAGCTGGAGTGACGTGAGACGTCAACTCCTTGTCTGTTCCTGGTGTCTGAACGCCAGAACTGTGCCCATTTTGGGCGTTCAGCGCCAGATCTTGCCCATTTTGGGCGTTCAGTGCCAGATCCTTGCTTGTTTCTGGCGTTGAACGCCAGTCCTTGCTTGTTACTGGCGTTGAACGCCAGTGTTGGGCATGGTCTGGGCGTTCAGCGCCAGCCTCCCACCAGGTTGCTGGCGTTTTAATGCCAGAATTACTTTTCCCTGGGCTCTTACTGTCCTCAGGTGAAATTTGGGTGGTTTGCTCATTCCTTAGCTCTTTGCTGCCTTGAGGTGGGGTATTTAATATTTTTCCACTTCTTAATTGAACTGCTTGGTATTCTTCTGTTATTTGTCTTGACAGCTGCTGCTTTGTTTGCTTCAATTGTTCTTCCATATTTATATTAGCCATCCTTGTCTCTTGTAGTTTATCCTTGAATTCGGCTAACTGCTTTGTTAGAAAGTCCAATTGCTGATTGAATTCAGCAGCTTGTTTTACAGGGATGAGTTCAGCAGTTACTGTTTGAACCTCTTCTTTCATGGAAGGGTCACTGCTTAGGTACAGATGCTGATTCCTGGCAACTGTATCAATGAGCTCTTGAGCCTCTTCAATTGTCTTTCTCATGTGGATAGATCCACCAGCTGAGTAATCTAGAGACATCTGAGCTCCTTCTGCAAGCCCAAAATAGAAGATGTCTAACTGAACCCACTCTGAAAACATTTCAGAGGGGCATTTTCGTAGCATCTCTCTGTATCTCTCCCAGACATCATAAAGAGATTCCTTATCTCCTTGTTTAAAGCCTTGGATGTCCAGCCTTAGCTGTGTCATCTGTTTTGGGGGAAAAGTATTGATTCAGGAATTTTTCTGTCAGCTGTTTCCATGTCCTTATGCTGGCCTTAGGTTGGTTATTTAACCACCTCTTAGCTTGATCTTTTACAGCAAATGGAAACAGTAATAATCTGTAGACATCCTGATCTATTTTCTTATCATGTACTGTGTCAGCAATTTGTAAAAATTGTGCCAGAAACTCTGTAGGTTCTTCCTGTGGAAGACCGAAATACTGGCAACTTTGCTGCACCATGATAATGAGCTGAGGATTCAACTCGAAGCTACTGACTCCAATGGAGGGTATGCAGATACTACTCCCATATGAAGCAGTAAAGGGGTTAGCATATGACCCCAGAGTCCTCCTGGACTGTTCATTTCCACTTAGATCCATGATGGAGAAAGGGAGATGATGTAAAATAATAAAAAAAATTATTTTTATTTATTTATTTATTTATTTATTTATTTATTTATTTATTTATTTATTTCGAAAATAAAATAAATTAAAATAGAATAAATAAAAATAGATGAAGATTTTCGAAAAAATGAGTGGAAAGAAAGTGGTAAGGAAGATTTGAAAAAGATATGATTTGGAAAAGATTTTAAATTTTGAAAAAAAATCTGAATTTTTAAAAATAATTTTCAAAAATTTGTTTTAAAATTAGAGAGAAAAGATATTTTTTTTTTGAATTTAGTGAGGAAAGAGAAAAACAATAAAATAGCACAAGATTTAAAATTTTTAGATCTAATGCTCCTTGTTTTCGAAAATTTTGGAGGGAAAACACCAAGGAACACCAAACTTAAAAATTTTAAGATCAAGACACAAGGAAAACTCAAGAACACTTTGAAGACTCACAAGAACACAAGAACATGAAGGAAGAACACCAAACTTAAAATTTTTAGAAAACCAAACTAAAATTTTTGAAAAACAAAGAAAAATCAACAAGAAAACACCAAACTTAAAGTTTGGCACAGAATTTAATAGAGAAATTATTATTTTTGAAAAAGATTTTTTTAAAAAAAGTATACCAAACTGCCACGGAGTTAGACCAACGCTCTAGCCAATTGGACAGTAAATGTAACACTTGTTTTGAAGAAGGATATTTTTAACCAAGAACAATAATAAGAGACTCTAAACCAAAAAGAAAAATTTTCCTAATTTAAGAAACAAAATAAACCGTCAGTTGTTCAAACACGAACAATTCCCGGCAACGGCGCCAAAAACTTGGTACACGAATTGTGAATCACACTTTTCACAACTCGTACCACTAACCAGCAAGTGCACTGGGTCGTCCAAGTAATACCTTACGTGAGTAAGGGTCGAATCCCATGGAGATTGTTGGTTTGAAGCAATCTATGGTTATCTTGCAATTCTTAGTCAGGAAGTCAATTATATTTATCAGTTGAATTGCGAATAAACAAGAGAGCATGGGTTAAAGGTTACTTGTTATGCAGTAATGGAGAATATGTTGGAGTTTTGGAGATGCTTTGTCTTCTGAATCTCTGCTTTCCTCTGTCCTCTGATTCACGCATGCACGTCCTTCTATGGCAAGCTGTGTGTTGGTGGATCACCGTTGTCCATGGCTACCATCCATCCTTCCAGTGAAAAGGGTCCAAGTGCGCTGTCACCGCACGGCTAATCATCTGCAGGTTCTCAGTCGTACCGGAATAGGATTTACTATCCTTTTGCGTCTGTCACTACGCCCAGCACTCGCAAGTTTGAAGTTCGTCACAGTCATCCAATCCCAGAATCCTACTCGGAATACCACAGACAAGGTTTAGACTTTCCAGATTCTCATGAATGCCACCATCAATCTAGCTTATACCACGGAGATTCTGATTAAGGAATCTAAGAGATATTCATTCAATCTGATGTAGAACGGAGCTAATTGTCAGACACACATTCATGGATTGAGGAAGGTGATGAGTATCACTGATCATCACCTTCTCCATAGTTAGGCGCGAATGGATATCTTAGAGAGGAACACGCATGTTTGAATAGAAAACAGAAATACTTGCATTAATTCATCGAGACACAGCAGAGCTCCTCACCCCCAACAATGGAGTTTAGAGACTCATGCCGTCAAAGAGTACAAAGTTCAGATCTAAAATGTCATGAGATACAAAATAAATCTCTAAAAGTTGTTTAAATACTAAACTGGTAACCTAGGTTTACAGAAAATGAGTAGACTATGACAGATAGTGCAGAAATCTACTTCTGGGGCCCGCTTGGTGTGTGCTGGGGCTGAGACTAAAGCTTCTCACGTGCCTGGGCTGTTTTGGGCGTTCAACACCAGGTTGTAACCTGTTTCTGGCGTTGAACTCCATTTTGTAACTTGTTTCTGGCGCTGGACGCCAGACAACAACATGAAACTGGCGTTGAACGCCAGTTTATGTCATCTATCCTTAAGCAAAGTATGGACTATTATATATTGCTGAAAAGCCCTGGATGTCTACTTTCTAACGCAATTGAAAGCGCGCCATTTGGACTTCTGTAGCTCCAGAAATTCCATTTTGAGTGCAGAGAGGTCAGAATCCAACAGCATCAGCAGTCCTTTTTCAGCCTGAATCAGATTTTTGCTCAGCTCCCTCAATTTCAGCCAGAAAATACCTGAAATTACAGAAAAACACACAAACTCATAGTAAAGTCCAGAAATATGAATTTTGCCTAGAAACTAATGAGAATAAACTAAAAACTAACTAAAATATACTAAAATCTATGTGAAATTAACCCCAAAAAGCGTATAAAATATCCGCTCATCAGTTTCTCACAAAGGAAACAACAGTGTTAGCATCATCAGTGCGGGTAGGAATTGCTTCCACCCATTTGGAAACATAATCCACAGCTAACAATATATAAAAATATCCATTAGAATTTGGAAATGGACCCATGAAGTCAATGCCCCAAACATAAAAAATTTCACAGAAAAGCATAATTTGTTGAGGTATCTCATCCCTCCTGGATATATTACCAAATTTCTGGCATGGGAGACAAGATTTACAGAACTCAGCAGCGTCTCTAAAAAGGGTAGGCCACCAGAATCCACAGTCTAAGATCTTTCTAGCTGTCCTTTGAGGACCAAAATGTCCTCCACTCTCAGATGAGTGACAGGCCTCTAAAATGGACTGGAATTCTAATTGATCTGGCATTTCCCTTATAATAGAAAAGGAGCATAAATACCTGAGCATTGGCTTTAAGAGTGAGATTTTCAGAGACGTCACACTTGACTCTTGCATTGAGCCTTCCATCAGTCAATATTCTCCCCAAAAGCATCAACTAAACCAAGCACAATAAAGGTTGCACCAAACTCATAGTTAGCGGTAGGAATCTTAATAGGCTCTGTTGACTGAGAAGGGATCTCAATAGGCCCCATCGAAACGATGGTCGCAATCAGATTCCAACCAAGAACCAAATAAAAAAATTAGATAAATATTTTTGCATAATTTAATTTGAAGTCAGCTAAAAGATATGAAGAGGTACCTGTGATTGAGGGAGAACTTCTGGTTGAGCATCTTGGTGAAATTAAGTCAGCTTCTCATTGATTTTCTTCACAATTTCGGGCAGAGTTTTGGATATGATCATGCCTTGAACTTGAACTAGCCTCTGTGCCAGAACAGGAACACCAACAATGGATTTGTCAATCTTTGAAAGCATTGGATGAGACTCAAACTAGTTAACATCATCAGCAGTTACCTTCTCCAACAAGCCTTCAGGAGACTTATCAGCCTTTGTTACAACAGCCAAGGTTCTCAAACCAGTTTTATCCACAGATGGAGACATTCTTATGGATTCACAAGTAGTAAAATCAACGGTAGCAGAAAGAACATTCAGAATAATGCTCTCTTCAGGCCTAATATACTCCATGATAATATCCTTGATCTGATCATAGATATTTTCAGGCTGGCCATGAACAGGAACCCTAGTTATACCAGGAAGATCCACCATTGTCAAGTTCCCTCCCAAACTAATACTGACAAAATATTGTAAACAATTATAATTCAGATTCAAACCAATCATGGTCCTCAATCAAAAGTTTGAATTAGTAACTAAAAAAGAAACTGAAAAAGCACATAGATCACAATAAGCAATGAGAAAGCACAGCGATTACGATAAGCAAAAAAAATCATATGAATTTTGAGTTGAAGTCTGGGAAAAATATAATGCTGCCAATACGAAGATCACCTTGAATTTAGAATGCTTGAGAATAGGAGCATCGCCAGTGGCTCTCCGATGAACAACCACTGCCACAAAACCAAAACCCTAGTTCACGCACCATATCGGTTCGAACAGGGGGCAAGAGAGAGGTGGAACCGCGGCTGACGGTGGAACCGATTTTGGTCGCCACGGAGCTAGGGCTTGCGCGAAGGTATGCGAGCCAGAACTGAAGGGGATAAAAGGAGAGAGAGGCGCAGCGGTGGTGGAGCTTGAGCTTGCTTTGTTCTGCGAACGAGAGACACAGGGGCTGTATTCTACTGGTTCAGTGTTTAAAGAAGAGGAGAAGAAGGAGAAAGTAGCTGTGGCGGTTAGAGTGGCTGGCGGTGGCGCTGTGGGTGAGGAAAGGAGAAGAAGAAGATCGTCGGCGGTGGCGCTGTGGGGAATGCTAGGTTTGATTTGTGTGCTGTGAATGAATGGAGCTCGTGGATAAACATAACCTCAACCATCATAAACCTAAAATATCAAATATTTTCGACGGAAAATTTTAAATTACAGGCGGATTTTCCGTCTGTAATAATTTAATAGAATACAGCGTTTTGTCCATTTAATTACAGACAAATTTTCCGTCTGTAACTATTTTTCACGGAAAAAAAATTAATTTTTCCGACAGAATTATCAACGGATTTTTTTTTCCGTCTGTAATTTATGCTAATTCATTTTTTTTTGTTTTCCGACAAAAAATCCCTCTGTAATTCCGTCTGTATTTCCGTGGGATAAAATCCGTCGGAAATATCCCTCTGTAATAACTACTTTTCTAGTAGTGTAGATTTATAAAAAAAAGATAAAAAAATTATAATTATTATTATTATTATTATTATTATTATTATTATTATTATTATTATTATTATTATTATTATTTTCCTTGGCGATAATAAGCAAAAGTTTTTGCATGTAAGAGTATATATATATATAGTTTTTCGACCAACTCTTTCGTATAACGAATGAAATAACATAAATCCCATAACTTAACTGGTACATATTCCGATTTGTTAGGATTTGATGAAATTCAATGCAGAGAGAAATCTCGTAGATAAAAGATTTTCCTAATCGTATTAAAAAGGTCATAAAATTTTGATGCATTTATCTTTTATTTTACATATAATGGATTTACCTGAACCACTACATGATTTTCTTTTAGTCTTTTTGGGATTATGTCTTGTATTAGGAAGTTTAGGAGTAGTATTTTTTACCAACCTCATTTTTTCTGCTTTTTCATTGGGACTAGTTCTTATTTGTATATCTTTATTTTATATTTTATCAAACTCCCATTTTGTAGCTGCCGCACAACTACTTATTTACGTGGGAGCTATAAACGTTTTAATCCTCTTTGCTGTGATGTTCATGAATGGTTCGGAATATCACCAAGATTTTCATCATTTTACCGTTGGGGGTGGAATTATTTTGATGGTTTGTACAAGTATTTTTGTTTCACTAATAACTACTATTCCAGATATATCATGGTACAGGCTTATTTGGACTACAAGACCAAATCAAATTATAGAACAAGATTTAATAAGTACTAGTCAACAAATTGGAGTTCATTTATCAAAATATATATATAAAAACTAACGTCACCTAAGCTTCCTAATTTCATTAATCATCGTCATCAGCATCTCATTTCTCCCTTTAGCGTTAAGAAAGAAAAAAAAAATAGAGAGAGAGAGGGACGTAAGTTCCATGGAACCCGAGAACTTTTGGTTTCAATGTCTTGCGGTTCGTAACTCCAATAAAAAATCTAATCTGGTAAAAGTATTCATATCCTCCTCCTCTACACGTTGGCGCCACTTTTGATCGATGGAAGTTGACGGTGACGTAGCTCTCCTACCCCTTGAGTTCGACCAATTGGAGTTCTAGGAGATACGAGCGATTTTTGACATTTTCTTCTTCAGCAGCTCGATCAAAAAGCTTCTCCAGAATTTTCATTGGCTTTGATTTCGTACGGAGGTAGAAGATTTATTTCAAAATTAACTGTTTTAATTTACGAACGCCATTGAAATTTAGTGAGTAACTGCAAATAATTCATAAATATCTCGTTTGATTAACTGATAAAAATTGATAAAATTGAGATTGCTGGTGATTGTGAATATAATTGAATGTGATGAAATTGGTTGAATTGTGGCTGTAAATGGTGATTAATCTAGGATTATTTATTAATTTGAATATGCTGAGTTGATTATTGAAAACTTGTTGTATGAGTAATTGATGAATTGAGTTTGGGTTATGGCTGTGATTATGACTGGTTTTATTGTTGTGAGTGATTAACTGGTGAGATTGATTTTGGTTTGATGTGTTGGTATTGAATTGAGATTTGAAAATAATTTTTGATATTGGAATTAGTTTGTGTTATTGGAAACGATTGAAAAAAAAAGTTGAGAATAGTTCGGTTGGGACCCAAAAAGGGTAGTGAATTCCAATTTTAAAGGGAGATGCTGTCCAATTTTTGTAAAAATATACGAAAAGTGATTTCATTTTTAAAATCTGATTTATAAGCTTATTTTGAGAAATTATTGATTTGATTTATTAATAATTATTGGTTTGACTTAATAACATAAGAATGATAAGATTTGAAAGGTCTGAATTTTATTAAAATAGAAAGTGGCTTAACTTAAAAAAAAAACGTTTTAATTATTGAAAACTATTTGATTTCGATTTATTACAGAAAGTCTTATTTTCAGCTTGATTTATTAAGGAAGTAAAAGGTTTTACACTCAGTTTTTTTGAGAATAGATTTTGTTTCAAGTTATTATTTAAGTTCGGTTTGTTAAGAGAAAGAAGGAAAGAGAAAAGAGAATACGACACATGTGATTATGAAATGAATAAAAAGTCACGAGAGGGTGACAGAAAGTAACTAGTTAGGGTGTCGATGTGAGAATGTTAAGTCATGGGCTTTATGTGTGAATAATTGTGCAGGATACCCGTGTGTATAGAATGGCTTCCAGGAGAAAGTGGCACATGCTTCAGCTGGAGAATCAGTGCCTGCAAGTACTTGCAGAGGTCATGTTCGACATACTTCAGCTGTAGAATCAGCGCTTGCAAGAAGTAGAAACTTGCAGAGGTTATGCCATTGGAATGCCTTATTTGACTTGCGAGTTGGATTGCGTCGGGTGCGGGTCGAAACCGACAAATGAGCTCATTACCTGCGATAGGACTAGACATGCATCATCATTGTTTGCACATTTGTATTTGATTGTGTTTGCTTATCTTGTCTCTCTGTGATTGTGCTGTTTGTCTTATTGCTATTTGTTTGTGTGTTGATCTGTTTCCTGTGCTATTAATTTGTGTATTGAGGTGATTGAGAACTGAGATTGTGATTGAGATTTGTCTTAAGTTCGGAAATTTAAAGAAGGTAATTAATTATATAAAGTAATAGTAAAAAGTATTTTCAAAAGGTTTGATAAAAATATGGTTTTATTGAGTAAAGTTAATTATTTGCATTTTATTTCATTACTCTTTCGGCATTCCCATTCCCTACTGAGAATGTGTGGTTTGTTCTCACCCCAAAATCTTCCACCCTTTCAGTGACACCGTTTCAAAAATTCAGTTTGAAGCTGCGAGCGAATATTAGTCTTATTTGAGTTAAGTTTATGTGTTGAGTTGCTTTCATAGAATTCCCTCGCCCTTGTTATTTAAGATTTTATTTTATACAAAGGGATAGGAGTTGTAACTGAGTTTTATTTGAATTCTGTTGTATGATATTTATTATTATTAATAACTATGTGATTAGTATTACTTGAGGATCTTTGATATATGATTTAAATTAATAAAAGCAAACTTTTCAGGCATTTTCTTAAAAATTGAAACGCGATATCGACGTAAAGGCTCAATATTAAACAGATAATAAAAGAAAGCAGGTTAGTAACTCCTTACTTTTGGTACGATCATAACGTGCTAAAAGTTAAGGTGTTACAATACTCAACTCCATACCTTCCATTCATTTTACAACACACTACACCCAATATTCTCAATCATTCAATAACTAACTCCCTACATATACACATACATCTTCACAATCCCTCAACCTAAATCAATGGCAAGCATACTCATGTATACACATAATTCCCTTGTCACGTATTCCAACATATACACTTAACCCTTTTATTCAACAATTACCAACAATAAATACTCCACACCACGCTCATGAATGGCTCAACATTTATATCAAGAATTGCTAATTTATATCAAGTACACTAAATCAACTTCCATCAAACTTAATTGAATTCATCATCAAACACCAACACCACACTTTCAGCAAAATCATCAATCACTATTCATTCTCAATATCATTCAATAAATGCATCAAAGTTACTAAACATTAACATATTTACACATTTCAACTTATCCTAGGGTCGTTTAGCCTAAGTTTTCACAGAACATTACATATTAAATATGCAAAACCTAAACCATACCTTGGCCGATTTCCGCGTATTAATCCGAGGTAACCCACAAGGCAAAGTTGTAAGCCTCAACCGCCAAAAATCCAGCAACTAGAACTCTCACCAAGCTTCCAACATATCCAATTACCTCATATCACATATTTACATGCACCTAACATAATTATCACAAGCATATTTCCAAAATTCAATACCCAAAACACCAAATTAATGAATTAACTAGAGTTCTAAGATTCTAACCTTACCAACGGAAAATTGGGGCAAGATCCGGCAAGTCCACCAAGTTAATTTGATTCTAAACACTGAAATTGAACAATTTTCAACATAAATTTTCGAAATTGGGAAAAAGTGGCTGAGAAGAGAATAGTGAGTTACCTACCAAATTGTTCCATGGGTTTTATAGAGCTCGTCGCGGTGAACGCGTGGTCGTAAACAGTTCGTCAATGGGAGTTTCGGATCAAAAGTTATTGAGAAATGAAATTTGAGTGAGGGTTTAGAAGTGCTACATGCTCTCTCCCTTCATGCTGAGCTTTCCAGCATGTTTGCATGCCAAATGGGGGAGGAGAATGAGCTGTGCTCATTTGATTAAGGGGAGTTAAGTTGGGCTTGGGTCTAATACGAATCTGGTTCGATCGGTTCGGCTCGTTCAGTTCAATCTTGAGCCAAATTTTTTGAAATTAATATCAAAATTTTTATTTTAATTAACTCTATGTTATTTTAATATAAATTTTATATTTCTAATTTATTTTATTAAAATTTAATTTATTAATTAATTATTCGTTAATTTTACGGAATTTACACAAATATATTCATACCATTAATTAATTTAAAGTATTATTATTTACACGAATTCTAATTTTAATTAATATATAAATATTTTTCTCATAATCATATGTTAATATACACGTTCCTTTTACAAGGATAATACTTTTAAGATTAGGAAAGAAATTATTAATTAATTATATAATAAAGAATATCAAAATAAATTCATACTCAATATATAAAGAAAAAATCTCAAAATAAACTATCTTAAAGAAACTAATTACAGAATTTTTTACAACAAAAAATTTAAAATATTATATTATTCTCAAAATTCAATTTAAAAATTAGGTTTAATAGACTAATATATTTACTCTTTAATTAGAGTCTATGCATTTATTAATAATACTAATAAAATTAGAAAATAAATTATTAGTTAATAATATAATAATTTGATTTTCTAATTTAAAAACAAATAGTTTTGTACAATTATAGTATAATTTGTATAATTTACGTTTAGTTTAATTAGTAATAAATTAAAATATTATCTTTCTTTAAATAATATAATCATATAAAATACTACCATTAATTGATTTAAAATATTAATACACAAATTTTAACTTTAATAATATATAAATAATATCCATCTTTCTTATAATCATTTATTAATATACACGTTCTTTCGGTAAGTATAGTGCTTTTAAGATTAGGAAAAAAATTATTAATTAGCGATATAATAAAGAACATAAAAAAAAAATCATACCAAATACATTAGGAAATAAAATAATCTCAAAATAACTACTTAAAATAAATTAATCACAGAAATTTTAACAATAAATAAATTTAAATATTATTTTATTTTTAAAATTCAATTTGAAAATTATGTTTAATAGACTAATGTAATTACCCATTAATTAGAGGATATACATTTAAATATAATGTTTTTAAAGTTAGTAAATAAATTATTAATTAATGATATGATAATTTGTTTCTCTAGTTTAGGAATAAATATAAATAATATATATACAATTGTAGTAGTATAATTTGTATAATTTATATTTAATATAATTAATATTTTAAATTATAATATTACCTTTCTCCTAATAATATAATCATATATGTTCTTACCATTAATTAATTTAAAATATTAATACACATTTTAATTTTAATAATATATGAATATTATCTTTTTCATAATAATATATTAATGTCTACGTTCACTGAATACTATTGGTTATTAATAATGTATAATATATTACTATAAGTAAAGTATGATGTAAAACATGTATTTGAAAGCATTCTTTTTCTTATACACATTTATTATTATTGAGAAA
The DNA here is from genome assembly GCF_059453495.1 of Arachis ipaensis. Taxonomy (NCBI): domain Eukaryota; kingdom Viridiplantae; phylum Streptophyta; class Magnoliopsida; order Fabales; family Fabaceae; genus Arachis; species Arachis ipaensis. The sequence continues at coordinate 27,330,025 of NC_142439.1, read as the reverse complement.
TAAATATTGTTATTATTTTAAATAATTTAATTTTTAATTATTGATAGATTAAAAGTATACCAAAATGATTTGACATATTATTATATGAGTAGCATTTTTTATTAAATTACTTGGATATATTACTGATAATGTAAACTTATAAATCGTAAAAGAATAACATTAATAAATTAAATATCATATATCTAAATTAAATAGACTTAACTAATAAAGTTATCTCAACTTTTTTGAAACAAAACTAATCAAATTCTAATATTAGAATTAAGTTATTTAAATAATATCTATGGTATTTAATTCTAGACCTTAGATGCATATACATTAGAATTATTTTTGTAACGACAACTAATGAAAATAGTTTAATCAGATTAAATATGTAGAATTCGTGCAAATTTAGATCATCCTCTTATTAATTAAGTTTCATAATCTATTATCCATATAATGCGTCAAAGCAAGAATAACCACATTTAATTCAATAATAAATTCAACTTCCCTACAAAAAATAACTTCACCTACATTTTACTAGATTAGTTATAATATATAAGAAATCCAAGTATCGTTCAAAAAAATGAAGTTCACAACCTCTGCTTTAGTGAACTCTTACATTCATAAAACTAGCAGTCGAATCAACGAAACAGCTTGAGTTAGAACATGATTATTGTGATGCATTGTAAATGTATTGTGATAATAAAAGACAATTCTACTGCAAGGACAAAAGAAAATAAGTTGAGTAAGAACACTAATTATATAATTAAAAGAATAAAAATAACATTGATAAAAGATGAAAAAATTTTAATATATACCTAAAAAAAGATCTTAAAACAAAGAATGTATTATTATTGTATGAAATAGTTAACAAAAGAAAATTTAAAAATAAAATAAAAAATTTTGGCTCTAGAATTTACACTCACGAATGGTAAATGAAATCATATAAATACTAATTATGTATGTTTGACAACTATATTATAATGATTGATAATTAGAATAATATTAAAATAATTTAAAATTATGATCTATTAATGCACATGTGAGATAATTTAAAAAATATATACATATCTTAAAAAATATAGATGTTGAATATGAAATTATGTATATTATTTGTGTGAAAGTATGAATGTTATGTGTGAAATTATAGATATTAAATTAAAAATATTTCAATTAATTTCACTACAGGAAACAAGAAAAGGAAAAAAATTAAAAAAATAAATTAAAAAAATTGTGCTTAATAGGCTGGAAATTAGCATTAGGTATGGTAATAGAGAAAATCTATAAGATTTAATAAAATTACTAATAATAGATAATATCTTCACTGTAATAATTGCTAAAGTAATTTGAATATTATTAATGTACTTTCTATTATATTATTACTATTAATACAATTAATGCATATCTTATTCAATTATTATGAAAAAAAAATGAAAAGCATGAGAAGAAGAACAATAAATATTTGTATTGTAATTCAGAAAAGCTAATAAAAAAATTTTTGAACTGTTTTTGATTAATTTTTTTATTACCTAATATTTCTGAATATTAAATAACTAATGTGATTATAATTAAATATATATTATTTACAAATAGATTATGAAATTATAATTTTATTATCGTTAATTTTTGTGTATTATCATCTATATATTTATAAAGGATACCTGTATTACCTATTATATTATATAAGTTAAATTATACAGTTGGTTTTTATATTTTTAGTGAAATTGTAAATTGGTTCCTACACTTTAAAAATTTGTAATTGGGTTCCTAAAAAGAATTAAAATTTGTAATTTAGTCTCTATCGGTCAAAAAGTGTTATTTTAACAGAATATTCTCAGAATATACTAAAAATATTCTGTTAAAATAGAGAATATGCTGAGAATAGTCTGTTAAATCAAACATTTTTTGAACGACGGAGACTAAATTACAAATTTTAATTCTCTTTAGGGATCCAATTATAAACTTTTAAAATATAGAGACAAATTTACAATTTTACTGAAAGTGTAGGGACCAACTATGTAATTTAACCTATTATATATTATCAAAATTGAAGTTCATCCACTAATAGCATAGTTGACGTGGCATATTTTTAAAGGTATTTTTTATTTATTTATTCATTTAAATGTATTTTAATCATTTACTTGATTTGATTGAGATTAATATCAAATTAGTTAATATTTTATTTGATCACATTAACTATAACTAATTAATTATATTATTTAGTTGATATGATTTGAATAAATGAATTGATTTTGTTTTAATTTGCATTAATTTTTTGTCTTATATATTTTAATTAATAATTTTTAAAAGTGTTATAATTAATTATTTTAAAAGTGTTAATAATTTTAATTAGTTAATATTTTTTATTTAGAATAAAATATATTTTTTGTCTCTAAGATTTTCGTAAAATTTTAAAAGTACCTAAAATTTTTAATTTGATTCAATTTTATCCCTAATATTTGCAATAAATTTTAACTAGTATATATACCCATGCGATGCACGAAAAATCTCTATTCAATTTATGTGTTTATTAGTATTTTTTATGTTTATTCTTTACTAATTTATTTAATTTATATAAAAATGATTAAGAAAACTCATCCTCCTAATTATTCTCTTAATTTATAAATAAATAAAGTATTTTATATTTTATTTTTAATATTTTAAAAAATAACATATATTTTTAGATTCTTACTCATTTAAATATTAAAGGGATAAATTAAGTCTCTTAATCATTATTCATTTTTTAGTATTGTATATTATATTTTTGTATAAATATTTTTTAATAATTACTAAAAAAATACAAATTTATGTTACATATTCATATATGATAAATAATAATTAACATGTTACAATGCAATGTAGAATTATAAATAAAATAGCTAAAATAGGGGTATTATAAATTAAATAAGATAAACACTTATATTGTTCTCTTAAATGGATAAATATAAAGAAACTAATTCAAAATTATCATCAAATTTTTCTTCTAAGCCTCCCTATTATTCAAAATCTCAATTTTCATGATTCAATTTCCATTCTATCTCGATTATATTCTCATATATATATATATATATATATATATATATATATATCACAACTAATTTTTTTTTAAATGCAATGTAAATAGTAAGAATCTAATTCAAATATTATTATCCAATAATATTAATTTTTATGACCAATATTATCTAATAATATGCTTTAAATAATCTCTTCAAAAATTTTATGTTGTATAAATTGATGTGTGGAAAACGATCCAACACAAAACTCACCGGAAAGTGTACCGGGTCGCATCAAGTAATAATAACTCACGTGAGTGAGGTCGATCCCACAGGGATTGAAGGATTGAGCAACTTTAGTTTAGTGGTTGATTTAGTCAAGCGAACAAGAGTTGATTTGAGTGATTTGTATCCAACAGAAGCTAAATTGCATGGAATTTAAAGGGAGAGGGATAATTGACAAGAATTTAAAGTGCAGAAGAATTAAAAGAGCTGAATCTTAAAGTGCAAGTAATGTAAATTGCAGAAATTTGAATTGCAAGAAATGTAAATAACTAAAACTTAAATTGCAAGAAATATAAATTGCTTGAATAATAAAAGGATTTGGGAACTGGGAGTGCAGAAATTAAACAATCACAAGTAAATTGCAACAAGCAGAAGAGTAGAAGATGAATTGAATTGAAGTAGATCTCAAACAGAAAAGTAAATTAGCTTGAAGAAGCATTCAGCAGATGAATTAAAATGAAAATGCAAATCTCACAGGTTGGATGAGACTAGAAATCCAAGTCTAGATCTCACTGCCTTCCTTGATCCAAATCAAAGAACAATTGCAAACAAATTAAAGATCAAAACAGTAAAGAAACTTGAATTCAAATCACCAAATCTTGAATTATGCAGAGAAAGGAACAAAGAGATCTCAAGGTGAGATTGAGACAGAATTTTCTCAATTCTCAACACCTAAGACTCAAGTAAAGCTTTGCAGAAAAGAAAACAAGAAAATCCAGAGGAAGAGAACTCAATTCTCCTCCCAATTCTCCAAGATTCAAAATCAAAGTAAAAACTCTCAAAATTACAAGTAAAAATTCTAAAAGAAGAAAAAGGGTCCTCTCTAAATCAAACTAGCTTCTATTTATACACTTCCTTCTAATGATCATTAAGCCTTGAATTTGGGCCCTTGGCCTTGATGGAATTGGGTTGAAGATAGCCTCTGTTGATTGCTCTTCGTCTTGAGAAGAAATCCGTTTGTACTATGGACTTTGGGATCATTTACGTTTGAGTCAACGTTTGAGGCAAACGTGGACTCAAACGTATTCGTATAATGGCATCATGCAGAATGGGGATTTGCTGTCACTCACGTTTGAGTTCACGTTTGAGGTCAAACGTGAGCTCAAACGTGATCCCTCCAAAGCAATTTTCAGCCAACCTTTAACCTCACGTTTGAGGCAAACGTTGGCACAAACGTTGAGCTCCTCCAGGGTTCTTATTAAGCCAACGTTTGACCTCACGTTTGAGGCAAACGTTGGCACAAACGTTAGCTTCCTCCAGGGTGGCTTTGTTGTTATCCACGTTTGAGTTCACGTTTGAGGCAAACGTGAATTCAAACGTGATCTTCTCAATGCTGCCTTCATTTCCATTCCTGCCATCCCCTTTCTTCAACCTTCCTCCAAGTCTTTTGGTCACCTATCATCAATCAACAAATGCATCAAAGCTATGCTAAAATCATGAGGCTTCTTCTCATCCTTGACATATAAGCAATAATAGCACAAAACCTCATGAAAATGCATCAATTTACTCATGGTTGATTGAATCCAAGTACACATGAATTTCTACCCAAATGGCTTACTTGTAACTCAAGAAAGTGTATAAAACCTATTAAAAACAAAGGAAAAAGACTAGTAAAACTAGGCTAAGATGCCCTGGCATCACAACACCAAACTTAAATCTTGCTTGTCCCCAAGCAAGCATCAAACAAAAGAGAGAATGACATGAAACAGAGAAGTGTGCATATCCTTATTGAGCATATAGTTGAATTTGGTCCATGGGGTTTTTATCTAGACAATGGTGGTTCATTTATTGTTTGCTATTTCATAAGAGATGTTTCCTTAAAGGTTTACTAAGTTTTCTGCTATAAGGCTTTACTTTGGCTTGTTCCCTTGCTAACTTTTCCTTCTTTGTTTTGCTCAGAGAGCTTATTATTCTTTGAAGGCTTTGTGGCAAATGTTGCAGCAGCCTTTGGCTTAATTTTGCTCAACATTCCTTCACCACAGACACATGGCTCACCCTTTTCTTCCTAGGATCATTGATGCCTAGCATCTCTTTGGATAACTAAGTGTTTTGTAGCTAGGTTGCTCTTTATTGTGGACTTTCAGTTGGCAATCCCAAATCAGTTGATCTAAGTGGCCAAGTTTTGAAATACTCCTTAGAACTTACTTGTCCAAGTATATCCTAGCACAAAAACACCACAGGCATGTGTCCTAGGGTCCAAGCTATTGGTGCCTAGCCTTATTATTTGTTTTCTTTGCCACTCTTGGCTTTTTCTCTTTCTTTTTCTTTCTATTTTATTTCATTCTCAAGGGATTTTTAATGATACAAGCCTTTATAATAGCAAACTAGTTCATTCTTCAAAGAACATATCATTATGCAGCATCTATTTTATGAGCCGCATTAAATCAATAAATACCATCACTAACTTTCATTCTAACTTATGCAACATTGGATATTTACTTCCTAATTCAAACATTTCTCTTTTATTCAAGTATATGGGACACAAAACAAAATTCAAGCTAAGTAATGGACAACAAGCATTATGCAGATCAGCATTCTTGACAAACAATTGTACTTGCAACCAAATAAACACTTTAGTAAGACATACAAGAATTCCCAATTTAAATTACTTCTTCACCAACAAGGATTAAGTGTAGACACAACCTTTCGGGTTGCCACTTTTCATTCTTCCTTCTGTTGTATCCCTTTTGAGTCATAATGAAAATTATCTTCAAATGTTGGCTAGTTTCCTGCATAATTCTCAAAAGTTGCTTGCTTCTCAAGCCCTTAAGTGAGTGGTTAGTATGCATGAATTGAGTGTATCTTTTAGATTTATTTTGGTGTGGGAACACCAAACTTAATTCCTTGCCACTGCCTCTGATGCGACAAGTTAACCAATTATGAATTCTCTTGGCCTTGCTAAAGGTTATGGAACTAAAAATTAGAAAGCAACAAAATGGTTATATGATTTGTCTGATTGCTTGGAGCTAGCATTATGCAGGAAGTGAGAGTGTGCTTTTTAGATAAAATATTGGTGGAACACCAAACTTATAATCCTTCATTCTCCCTTAAATTGTTTTGGTGTGCAACACCAAACTTAGATCCTTGCAATACAGACAAAACTACTCAACCTTTTTATTAAAATAGCTATGAAAAGAAAACTACCTCAGGTTGGGTTGCCTCCTAACAAGCGCTTCTTTATTGTCATTAGCTTGACATCCTTCATTCTTGCATAGCTTAGGTTCTGAATCTCTTTTTCCTTGTCCCATTGTTCTTCTAAGTAAGGCTTTGCTCTGTGCCCATTTGCTGTGAAATGACTCTGTGTTGCTTCATTTAGCAATTCAAGATTTCCATAAGGAAAAACCTTTGTCACTAAATAGGGGCCAGTCCATTTGGACTTGAGCTTGCCAGGGAAAATCTTGAGCCGTGAGTTGTACAGGAGTACTTGCTGTCCTGGTTTGAACTCCTTCTTTAAGATCTTCCTGTCATGCCACCTCTTGACTTTTTCCTTGTATATCTTAGCATTTTCATAGGCTTCTAGCCTAAATTCATCCAACTCATTTAGTTGTAATAACCTTTTCTCTCCTGCTGCCTGAGAATCAAGGTTGAGGAGTTTAGTAGCCCAAAAAGCTTTGTGTTCAAGTTCTACAGGGAGGTGGCAAGACTTGCCATACAATAGCTGAAAGGGGGACTTTCCAATGGGGGTTTTGAAAGCTATCCTGTATGCCCAGAGTGCATTTTCTAGCTTCCTAGCCCAGTCTTTTCTTGTGCTTCCCACTGTTTTCTCTAAGATCTTCTTCAACTTCCTATTTGCTAATTCAGCCTGGCCATTAGTCTGAGGGTGGTATGGTGTGGCTACTTTATGAATTACTCCATATTTGTGGAGGAGTTTCTCCATCTGTTTGTTGCAGAAATGGCTACCGCCATCACTAACAAGACTCTTGGGCACTCCATATCTAGTGAAAATGTGCTTCTTAAGGAATTGAAGGACAATCTGTGCATCACAGGTGGT